>NC_135886.1:139363072-139525279 GCF_964194155.1 Cetorhinus maximus | reverse complement strand
TAGACCAACTCTGGAAGATACTCAGGCCACTTATCTTTACTCTCAGGAAACAAGATGTGCAATCGGTCATGCAGAGTATGGTTGAATCGTTCACACTGTGCATTACCCCCCCGGTTTGGAGGGGGTGGTACAGCTCTTGACAATTCCATACACCTTGCGCAGTTCCTGTAGGATCTTACTCTTGAACTTAAGCCTTTGGTCACTGTGGATCTGACAGGGGATACCGAAACGGATGAACCAATGGCATACTAACCTCCCTGGACCTGGCTTGGACCTCACTCAGAAGCACATTGGTGACACTCTGCTGAATCCAAGTCCAGATGCCATAGGGAATCGGGGTTTGAATGCTGCCTTTGGCTTGAGGCATGGGCACAGCAACAGCCATAGCCTTCTCTAACCAGTCAGGGGTGGGTTAACTCCTGTGGTCAGCTTTCTGCCTGAGGGCATCAGCATTCACATTGCTTTTGTCTGACCTGTGCCTGATCAGGCATCAGAACTGAGTGATTTCAGTGGCCCATCAGGCCCAAGCTTGGTGAACGTTTGAAAGTAACTGAGCAGATTGCTGTCTGTAAACACTTTAAACCCTGCACCAATCAGAGTGACTTTGAGCTTCTGGAAATAAGGCACCTCAAAGACAGCAATTTGAGCTTCATTCTGGAATAATTCCGCATGTTCCTCTCCCACGACCCCAGACTCCAACTGACATAGTAATAACCATTCTTTCCTGTCCTTAAACGTGTGACGTAATGCTCCTGAGCAAGGAAACTAGTGTCACCAAACTCATCGAGGCTCCTTTGCCAGCACCTACTAAACCCGCATGGGAACACTCACACCAGCAAGTCCCCTCCAAGACACTTACAATCCTGATTTGGAAATATATCGCCGTTCCTTCACTGTCACTGGGTCAAAATCCTGGAACTCCCTCCCAAACAGTACCGTGGGTTACACCTACACCACAGGGACTGCAGCGGTTCAAGAAGGCAACTCACTACCACCTTCTCAAGGGCAATTAGGGATGGGCAATAAAAATTGTTCACGTCCTGTGAAAGAATTTTTAAAAAGCATCCTATCCTTAATTATCAATCTCACAATTGTCTGACAATGGATTTCAGGCTAACTGGTCTACAATTCTTTGGTTTTCCACTGTCTTTCCTCCTTATTTTTAAATCTTTTCTCCTTTTTTTTATTTAACGGTTAAGGTTCTCTCAAATCTGTACCTTTGTATCCCATTGGAATAAAGGAGTGAATGAATCAAGCTAACAAAATGTTTATTGCTTGGGCTTTGGAAAAAAAAAGTTTTCTATTATCATATTAACCACCCACAATTGACTGGATTCATAGACCAAAATGAAACCACCCTAACATAGAATTATATAGAAATTACAACACAGAAACAGGCCATTTAGCCCAGCTGGTATTTGATGGTGTTTATGCTCCATTAGAGTCTCCACCCACGCTACTTCATCTCGCCCTATCAGCATAGCCTTCAAATTCTTCCTCCGCTCATGTGTTTAGCACCACCTTAAAGGCAGCAATGCTATTCACCTCACCTTAACCTTGTGGTAGCAAATTCCACATTCCGTTCAATTTCTGAGTAGAGAAGTTAACCCCTTTAAAGCAGCTCAATGCAGACTTTCAAATCATTTCTATCCAGTTCCTTCCAATGGAAAAAAAATGACTGATGAGAGGTCATCAAGCTGAAACGTTCACGCTGCTAGCCTCTCCACAGATGCTGTCAGACGTGCTGAGTACTTCCAGCGTTTTCTACTTTTATTTCAGATTTCCAGTATCCACAGTATGTTGTCCTTGTGTTAGCAGAACCTGCTGCTTGAGAATATGAGATTGGCAGTTATAATCTGAAACTGTTGACTCTATGCATTGTCCATAAGGCTGTAAAGTACCAACCAAAAAGTGAGGCGCTGTTCCTTAAGCTTACCTTGAGCTTCATTGGAGCAGTGCAGAAGACTGAGGGTGGAGAGATCAAAATACTGGTGGGATGCTTGACAGACTGTAAGGTATCTGTAAAGATAATAAGGGATACTTTCCAGCCTCAAAGGGCAGAATACCCAACATCAAGGTCCTCACGGACTTTGAAAATAGAGTTATCCAGCTGGCTGGTGACGATCTCGACTGTTCCTGTGCTGACGGTGAGGTTGGCGGTGCTCAACCAAGTGAGGATCCAGCAGTGCAACATCCATCAGACAACCATACTGTGAGTCAGTTCCCCTGTTCTGCAGTTTCCTGCCATGCACTAATTATCTCTCCTTGCTTTCGCAGGCACATCTGGGAAGCAGCCGAGTGGGTCCGCGAGGCAGGTCCTCGACACAAGCCCCGAAAACACTTCGGAAGAAGAATCTGATGACACCCTAATTGAAGACCTGTCACAGCGCTCACCCACACCCTCCACCAGCACAGAGACACACACCTCGATGGGACCTAGTTCGAGAGTAGCCTTGGTGTCACAATCTGGTGAGCATACCACACTGTCTGACCAACAACAGGCGGCGGCAGGAAATTCCCACATTTCTGGCACTCGGAGAACTGCTGGAGGCCAGAATCTACTGAGTCCAAGTCAGATGATGAGCCTCTGGGCTCAGTCATACCTCAGTTGCTGGAGCTGCAAAGGCAAGCTCGAGAACATCAGGAAAGGATGTCCGCTGCACTTCTCAGATTGCAAGGCATGATGGAGGAGTCCATCCGCCGTTAGGCTGAGGTGATAGTGCCGGCATGCCAAAGCACCGAGGTCAACACTTATAGGATAGTGGCCAAAATGGAGACCTTGGGCCAGGATATCAATCCTGCACTGCTGCACAGGCTGAACTCCATTGCTGATGCCTTAGTTGTCCAGCAATGTCATCACAAGGGGGGTGTGGGACAGCTCGATCTCACTCCAGTTTCCCGTCTTCTCAAGGAGTCGGCCAGGTGCCCTCGGGGCTTCCATAGGGAGGAGGATCAGCAGGTGCTCACTCTGGGGCCATCCACCCAGGTGACTCTGGGAGTGACCGGCCCATCCAAACCCCCCTCTTCTCGTGACTCCAGCAGCTCCAGCCCCACAGGCCAAGGTGGGTGCCGCTGCCTCACAGGACCCCAAAAGCAGGCTGGTGCCCTACAGGTCTCGGCCCTCCAGAGGATGTCCAAAAGATCTTCACAGACAGGGCGTAGCAGTCTGCAGGCTGCCCCCACCTCCGAGGGAGCAACAAGATGTAGTGGAAGGTTAAGAAGATGTAACTCTTTCGAGTTATCAACAGATCGCATGTAACTCTTTCGAGTACATTCACAGTTCTTGGTTTCCGGGAGTGGGACATGAACCCACAACCTTCTGGTTCAAAGGCGAGGGTGCTATGAACTGAGCCACAGCTGACACAGCCTGGGCACGGGTGTTAATCACGTGTACTTAATGTTCACTGTTGTAAATAAGCTCCCAAGAATGTCTCCCTGCCTATGGTTCCTTGTTCTGATGAGCAGTGCTTGTGTCATTCAGATGTGAAACATTGGTTCCTGCACAAGGTAAAGGCAGGTGTCTCAGGCCAGGGCCTCTTCCCTGTGCAGTGTGCAACCTTCAGACCTAAGTGATGGGTCTGGCTTCACACTCCCTGGACACGTTTGTGATGTCTGCAACTCTACAGTGCTCATCATTGCTGACAGAATGTTGTGGGCAAGCATTACAGAGTTCCGTCATATCTCTATGTGCTCTCAGCACCTTTGAAGTGGAGCTGGCTCCCCATCTCTTCAGCATCTTTGACTAGTGATGGTGTGCTCCTGAAGGGGTCAGGAGTTGAAGGCTGGCAAAGGATCAGTTGTGTTTAGTTTCACAGCTGCGTCTCCATGAAATCATCCTGTTCATAGAGTGCAAGCGAGCTACCATCAGCCAGACAGGAGTCAGACATTCACAGATGCTATGTGAAGATCTATGGAGTGTCCTCACTGCAGTTCGTCATCATCCTCCTGGAATCTAATGACTATTACGGCCTCCGCTGTGTCTCCACGGCATGAGCCTGAACACTGAGGGTATGTGCGCTACCATCAGCCACACAGGAGTCAAACATTCACAGATGCAAGGTGAATATGTCAGGACTGTGCTCAATGCATCTCATCATCATCCTTCAAAAATCTTGCGGCTATGAGGGCCTCCCTACACACCTGCCTCACCTGGCCAGTGCGATGGCTTCATCGCTGGCATCCTCGCCTTCAAGGGCCTCATCATTCTCATCGCCTTCAAGGTCCTCCTCATCAGTGGATACATGCAGCTCCTCCATCTCCTCCTCAGTCAGGTCCTTCCCCCATTACAGCGCCAGGTTGTGGAGCGACGATTTAAAAAAAATTCATTTACGGGATGTGGGCGTCGCTGGCAAGGCCAGCATTTATTGCCCATCCCTAGTTGCCCTTGAGAAGGTGGTGGTGAGCTGCTTTCTTGAACCGCTGCAGTCCATGTGGTGTAGGTGCACCCACAGTGCTGTTAGAAAGGGAGGCCCAGGATTTTGACCCAGTGACAGTGAAGGAACGGCGATATATTTCCAACTCAGGATGGTGAGTGATTTGGAGGGGAACTTCCAGGTGGTGGTGTTCCCATCTATCTGCTGCCCTTGCCCTTCTTGGTCGTGGATTTGAAAAGTACTATCGAAGGAGCCTTGGTGAATTCCTGCAGAACATCTTGTAGGTGGTACACACTGCTGCTACTGTGCGTTGGTGGTGGAGGGAGTGAATGTTTGTGGATGTGGTGCCAATCAAGCGGGCTGCATTATCCTAGACGGTGCCAAGCTTCTTGAGTGTTGTGAGAGTTGCACTCCTCCAGGCAAGCGAGGAGTATTCCAACACACTCCTGACTCGTGCCTTGTAGACGGTGGACAGGCTTTGAGGAGTCAGGAGGTGAGTTACTCATTGTACGATTCCTAGCCTCTGACCTGCTCTTGTAGTCACAGTATTTCTATGGCTAGTCCAGTTCAGTTCCTGGTCAATGGTAACCCCCAGGATGTTGATAGTGGGGGATTCAGCGATGGTAATGCCATTGAATATCAAGAGGTGATGGTTGGATTCTCTCTCGTTGGAGATGGTCATTGCCTGACACTTCTGTAGCGTGAATGTTACTTACCACTTGTCAGCCCAAGTCTGGATACTGCTAAATCACCAGGCTTATGATCGTGATGTTCACCTGCTGCAGGATCAAAGAGAGAGATGTGTGGGTTAGCATGGATATACTAAGAACCTCTCTTGGTTAAGTTTGAAGGCCCCTTCAAGCATACAGGAGAGTGCTGGCCATCACTTTGGTGACCAGTGTATAGTGCGTTCATTGACTGTCTGAAACCTGAACTACCCCTGCCCCACTCCACTTGACCAATTGGCAGCAGCTTCGGCCACTGGGCTAATTGCTGTGCTGTCAGCTCAGGCACAGGCGTCCTCCTAACCCACGCTGCAAGGCTGCACTATTAGCTTGAAGCACAATGGATACTGGTCCAAACCTTAATAAAGACATTGCAAGGGGCTGTGAGTGCCTCCACCAGTGACTGCACCATGGCCAGCTTTCGCAAGGGGATTGTACAACTTGCCCTGTCAGCTAATTGTTCTGCTGCCCCCTAAAACACACACTAATTTGCAGTCTGCGCCTGAGGGGTTAAACGTTCTGGAGCACCTGGTGACACGTTCATGCTTTTGCATTGCTTGAGTGAACAGAAAAGCTTCAGGGGCCTGACTCCCAGCGTGTCAACGGAGCTGCAGCTGAACAGTCTCAGCTGAGGGAGAATGCTCACTTTTGACAAGTTTTGCCAAGAGCGTGGCCGCTTCACTCACAGCCACCAACACCCTCCCCGGCCCCTGCCCCCCCACGACCCCCCACCATCACCACCACCTTCACCTGACCCCACCCCGGGCATGTGCTTGAGTATTTCCTTCAGTCTGTGCTGCCTTGCCTCCACCCCCCCCCGCCACCATCATCCCCCCACCCGAGCTTGACCCACACTGGAGTCCTTACCCCGGCACCCAACTGAAATCCAGCCTGGAATAAGCAATGAATGTGGCACGCCTCTTCCTTGATGTCCCGCGGGTGATGCTCGGACGTACTGCACAAGGTTGTGTGCGCTCACCTCCGGGTTCCCCTCGAAGTTCAGGTCGCCAGGTGCACGCCTTTTAAGGGCAGTCGTGATGAACGGCGTCCTGAAGTCATGCCAACGCGGGCGGTATATTTGATGTGGGGAGAATGATACTGGCGATCAGGGCTCATAATTAAATGCAAATGTGTTAAAGTGGCGTTTCCGATGTATGGCACCAGGAAATGCAGCCCGCCATTGACGGGTGAAGTGGACGATCGCAAACTGGTTTCACAATGGCGTAAAACCAATTTTTGGCCTTCTTGCCATATTGTCCCCCCTACCCTGCCCACCATGACACCCAATGCCATTGGAGCCGGAACATCCCGGCCGTGTTTTGTTTAAGCTAAGGATTGCGGAGAAACCTTAGCTGATTTTTGTCACTCATTTAGCCTAAGGTTGGTTCAAACCAGCATCAATTCTCCAAAGCTTTTGGATAAGTGTATTTTATCAATGAATATCCACGTCAGTATTACCCCATGATGAAGCACAAGGTTGACAATGGACTCACAATTGCAATTACTGCTTAAGTAGGTTCAGATCTTGGCACAGTTGTCAGGAAGGTATCATTGCAGATTGAGGGCAATCTTCCAGCTGAAGGATGGGAGACTGTAGTGTGAGGTGATTAGGATCTCCATAAAAATACTCCACCAAGCAATTAGGGTGAGGTGAAGACTGACTCTCAGAAGTAGGTTACAGACCTGCTCAAAAAAGCACATGACTAACAGAGAAAGCCTCCAGTTAGCAACATGAAAGAAAATAAAGAGAGAATAAAAACAGAAATGTCTGCCAGTTACAGTTAAAATGGCAATCAAAACAGAAAACACTGTGGAAACTCAGCCTGTCTGGCAGCATCTGTGGATAAGAAACAGTTAACATTTTGGTCCTGGTTCAGGTCACAGTCCTGAAACATTTGCCCAGATTTTCTCTCCCGAGTCGGGTAGTGAGTTGGGAAATCTCCTGACTTTCCGCACCCACCTTGGGAGAAATTCATTCAACTGGCAGGATCTTTGCTCCGGAGAGGGAACGGTTGAGGAATGGAGTCAGGCCCACCGCCTGATTGGAGTGGCTACAGGGGCTGCTGAGGTGAGGTGTTTAATGGCCCACCTCTGTCCTCTGGGACTTTGCTCCAGTTCTTTTGTTAAATATTAGGCCCACTAGCCCTCATCCCTTACATCCCCTCAACCCCTCACCCAGCCCCCATGCCCCATCCATGCTAACCCATGCCCCAACTCACACCTTCCATGCCACCACATGACCCCATCCACCTCAATGGCCCCACAAACCCTCCATGCCAACACATGTTCCCCACCCACCCCACCATGGTCCCTTATAGCCTTCATGCCAACTTAATGCCAATTCGTGCCAACCCACCCAGCATCCTTTTTCAAAACACTCTCCATGCCAGCTCACCCACTGTCCACCAAGGGCAGACGTCAAGACTCACGTTGAGATGAAATAAAATAAAGTTCTAAACATCTATTATAACCTTTAGTATCTTAAAAAAAATACCTGCCATACATGATAGTCCATTCAAAACACTTAAACCTCCTCAAGTACTTAATCCGTTATAAAAACATAACCCCACATCACAGATAGCTAATCCTTTAATTACCTCTTTGAGTTGCAATATTTTGCTTTTGTAGAAGGAAAATTATAATTGACAAAAATCTGAAAATAACAAAGGTTGATACTTCCTTTCCAAGTAAAACTCATGTGAATTATTGGGAAAGGACAATGGAATTTGTAATAAAAAGATAAGGTTGACATGACGAGCAAATTGGCACGGCAGACTTTGTGATCTCTCCCTTGTCCCCATATTCCTATTTGTACAGCAGGCTGGTTAGCATCCCAAAGATAATGGCTTGTTGATATTTTCTATATGTATACATGGAATTTTTTAACATGAAAAAACTGGTAAAATTATCAATTATCTTCCCCTCAAACATAAGGTCAGATAAGTGGGGAAGTTAGCTGATGATTGATTTAGTGTTTGGTATAATTCATGACTACTCAGATGCTGAGGCAGTCTGTGTCCACTTGGACAATATTCAAGCTTCAGATAATATGGCAAGTAACATTTGTGCCACACAAGTGTCAGGCAATGGCCATCTCCAAAAACCTCCAACAACCTCCCTGTCACAAATATATAATACTTTTCATAATATTATTGTAACTTATTGTAAAAGTAGGTTAATAGTGGGGTTTGTATAGTTTCTCTTTGTGTGTGTATGTGGGGGGTGGGTTTGATTGAATTGGAGACAGTTGATCTGGAGGCTTTGGCTGATCAAAAGAATCTAGGTTTGAAACGCTAAATATGTAAACATGTCTTAAGTTTTAGAAGGTAAAGTGAGGAGAATTTTCATTTTTAGATAAATCAGGGCAGTTTAAATTTCAAAGAGATGGTAGGATGTTTATACCTAGCCAGAGAAGCTAGACCAAGTGTTGTGTTTATTTTTCCCAAAGGTTACTGACAATATTAGCACCATGAAAAGATTTATATAATGAGAAAGTTCCAAAGACATAGGAGAACAATGGAATTTACATTAAAATGGAGAACCATGTATAAAGGAGAATAAGGCTATGTGTCAGGGAAGGCATTGTAAGATCTAACAGAAGTGTGGGAAGCCTCCAGCATTTGGTCATTAAGCCTTTTGTCTACAGAAACCGAAGCTAGGAAAAGCCACTTTGCATTCTACTGTCCAGGGTATTGTGTTGACTTGCCTGGACCTGTTTAAAAACTATTTTCTTTTATTGTTGCCTTAATGGAGGTGTAACTGGAGGTGTAACTGGAAGATTAATTAGGGGTTTTAGGAGTTATTATAGTAGTAATTTGTAGACCGGTGTATCTGCTTGAAATCTTTTCTTTTGTTAATAAATGTTCAATTTAGTTTTTTTTAAATCTCTGAAGCCTTGGTGTACTTATTACTTCTGAATTCAGGACAAGCATCTTGAAACAAATACAAATTGCAAAACCATTGTGATAGCATGATCAAGTTTCCCTCGTGGATTTGATCCACCTGGCACACATCACCTGCCACGTCTTAACGTCCCCCCCCATGACATTTAACAGCATTGCCATCACTGAATCCCTCAGCATTAACATCCTGGGGTCACCATTGACCAGAAACTGAACTGGACTAGCCACAAGTCATGCTTACAAGAACAGGTCAGAGGCTGAATATTCTGTGGCAAATGGCTCACCTGCCTACTTACCAATGCCATCCACACCATCTACAAAGGACAAATCAGGGGAGCATGAGAACATAAGAAATAGGAGTGGAGTGACCCATTTGTTCCCTCAACCCTGCTCTGTCATTCAATGAGATAGTCTAATGCAACTTCACCTTCCTGCTCTATCCCTATGTCGCTAATTACCTCAGTATCCACAAGATCTATTGACTTCTGTCTTGAACATATTCAATGACTGAGCATTCACAGTTCTCTGGGGTAAAGAATTCCAAAGATTCACAGAAGAATACAAAGAGTCCTTAGAGTGAATAAATTAGTCCTCATCTTAGTCCCAAGTGGCTGACTCCTTATTCTGAGGCTGTGACCCTGTGTTATAGATTCCCCTGCCAGGGAACACACTTTTCTCAGCATCTACCCTTAAGCTCCTAAAGAATTTTATATATCTTAAATTGGATCACCTCTCAGTCTTCTAAAACTCCAGGGTATATATACTTTTCCACAGCCCAGGGACCAACAATTCTTGTCTACTCTTCACTTACCTGGATGGATGCTACTGCAATAACACTCTAGAAACTGAAAATCATCCAGCAGTCTGCTTGATTGACATCTCAACCACTACCTTAAACATTCACAGCCTCAAGCACTGACGCACAGTGGCAACAGTGCGGACCATCTATAAGATGTACTGCAGCAACTTGCCAAGGCTTCCTCGACAGCATCTTCCAAACCCATGACCTTTACCACCAAGAAGGACAGGGGCAGTAGATGCATGGGAACACAGCCACCTGCAAGTCCCCCTTCAAGCCACGCACCACCCTGACTTGGAACTATATCGTCATTCCTTCATTGTTGCTGGGTCAATTTCTGGAACTCCACTCCAAATAGTGCTGTGGGTGTACCTAAACTGCTTAGACTGCAAAAGAAAGGCAACTACCAGCTTCTTGAAGGCAATTATGGATAGGCAATAAATGCCTGGCATGCCAGCGCAAATGCCCAAAATGAATATTGCTTTCAAGTATTTAATCTGCTCATGCAGTACTGAATTTGGAGCCAGTTGAAGGGTCAAGAGAGCTGGTAATATTGGAGAGCTGGGTCAGCATGCACTTGGAAATAAAGGACAGAATTTTTCGTTGAGCGGGCGGGCGCGTGCCCTACCCGTTCAGAGCATCCTGATGTCATCGCGCACTCACATGATGTTTCAGTCGGCGGGTATGCACTAAACTCAGAAGTGTGCCCGCCGACAATTAAGAGGACGAATAAGCCCATGAATGGCACAATTAATAGAGATTTATTGTTGCCCGTTCACTGTTGTGGTTGGCGGGTGGGCGAATTGGCCAGGTAGCCTTTGCATTTATCAGGAAACATCATCCATGGGTGGGATGAGGTTTCTATGATAAATTAAAATAAAAATAAATTTCTGTGGGCAACATTTTCATTACCTACATTTTCAGGTGATTGATTATGAGGCTTGGGCACTTTTTTCCGGTTTCTGTGAACTTTGATCTAACTTGTTCAGGTCTTCAGCTCCCTGAGGCAGCTCTCTGCCTTCAGGGAGCTTCCTGTGAGTGCTCACCCACATCCGCGCTGACTTCAGCGCTCGTCCTCCTCCCGTCTCCACCCCAGCAGCGCTGAGCCTCTCAGCGTGTGCTTTACGCTCGCTGGCTGTTAATTGGCCAGCCAGCATGAAATCGTGGTCGAGGGCCGATTGTGGTCAACAGTCCGTTCTCCCAGGCCCACCGATTATGCCCGCACACCGACCTAAAAGTCTCGCCAATAGTATTTTCAACTGATGTCAGAACATAGATGAGAATTAGGTGGAATATCAGCTACTTCCTTTGTTCATGATCATTTATTAATATACTTGCAAGATATGTTCCTATGTGTTATTTAGCCTCTGTCAGATCGGATTGGCTTAAGAGAGTGGATTAATAATATTTACGGGGAACATAAATGGAGAATTCGGACTGAAGATATAAATCTACAAATAGCTATTCACCATGATATTATAAAAACACACAAAACAATCATATCCAATTCTCTCTGCTAACCCAGGTTATCTCCTTGATCAAAATCACAAATGAGATGAATTGAAAATGAGTGTATTAAATGCTGGCACGATAAGATCAATTATAGGAAGATGTCAACGTTGTTTATAATTCCAAAACTCTTTACTACAGGAGTAGAATTGTCTCCAATGTGATGCCCATATGTTGTTCAAAATCCAGTTGCTCTTGTTCAAGCCAAGGAAATATATAAAAAAAACAGTGCATTACAACTAAACAGCACTCTATTTAATCAAATTTCGCTAGTGTGAACTGGCAAGCATTGTTAATAATCAGCCTAAGTGATGGCACATCTTGCCTCAGTGGGTACCACTCTTCCCTTGGAGTCAAAAGCTTGTGCATTTGAGTCTCACCCCAGGTCTTGTGTACACAATCTAGATTAACCTTTAGTGCATGTGTTGCATTGTCAGATGATCTGTCTGTTGCAATATGTTTTAAAGGGATATCAGCATGACAGCACTAGAAGGGAAGTGTGTCATGTGATCCAGTCTTAGCTTCACTTTTGCTTTTGAGCCAAGCACACACACACAGCTCTGCTTTTCCAAGCTTTCTACTTTTGTATATCTGTTCTGATATGCTTAGACTAAATAAATGAACCCAGAGTGATTGACATTTATATAAGTTCAATAACACAATACTGTCTTAGGATCGTATACTAAAACGAGGGATTACCTTACCATTCAGGTGGATGTAAAAAATCCTATGGCATTATCTCAAGAAGAGTCTGGGGTTCTCCCGGTGTCCTGGCCAACATTTGTATTTCAACCCCCCCCACCCCCCACAACCCCCCTCCACCCACCTCTTAAACCAGCTTATATTTCACCCCTTTCCTATTTTTACTTAGTTCTGTTGAAGGGTCATGAGGACTCGAAACGTCAACTGTGCTCTTCTCCGCCGATGCTGCCAGACCTGCTGAGTTTTTCCAGGTATTTCTGTTTCTGTTTTTGACTTGTATTTCAATCATCGAGACCAAAACAGATTGACCGGCCAATGATCATAACAGATGTTTGAGGATCTTGTGCAAATTGACTTCCATAGTTGCCTCCGCTCCAATAATGAATACATTGAAAGAATACTTCACTGGACCTGAAGTGATTTGGGAAATCCTGATGAAATGTAAAGCCCAGTATGAATGAAAGTTCTTTCTTATTTGAAACAAGAAAGGCAAATGCGAAAGACACTCAGCTGGTCAACCAACATCTGTTGAGTGAATACAGAACAGTCAATGTTTCAGGTCTAGGCCTGAAAGATGCACATGCATGTTGGGTTGGATAGATGTTTGAAGCCTACCAGTTTGGAGAAGGGATTGACTAGAGGATCAGGGCTAGGTGGGAATTTGTGAATAATACAATAGTTGCTATGATCTGGAATGCACTGCCTGAAGGGATGGAGAAAGCAGATTCAACAATAACTTTCAAAAGGGAATTGAATAAATACTTGAAAGGGAAAGAAAAATCACAAGGTTGCGGGGAAAGAGCAGGGATTGAATCCAATTGCATAACGCGTTCAAAGAGCCAGAATGGAACAAGAATCAGAATGGCTTCTTCTGCACTGCACTATGATTCGATATTACATAGAAACAGCATTTAAGAAGGAACAAAATGAGGGTGTGCTAGGAGACAAACACATATAGAGAAGACACATAAAAATATAAAACAATTAGTGAGACACGGCCGTCATGGGAAGATCTAAGGTTGAAAGACAAGCAAAATGCGAAGCAAGATAAACTGACTGGGTGGAATGTGCTCCAATGGCTTAGGAGCCTGACGAAGGAAAACAACTGCTTACTTTATCTCATTGCACGTCCTTACATTTATCATTTACAACATTATTTAACCTTTGCTTTTTCGTCTCCACGACACTTTACAGGTGACCCTACTCCTAACCCTGCTCTTTCCCTTGTCCTGTTCCTTGATGCCATCTTTCAGTTCTGAGGGAGGGTTTATGCCTGAAAAATTGAAGCAATGTTTCTCTCCCCGCAGGTGCTACCTGACCCTGCTGAGTCACTCCGGTGTTTTCAACTTTTTGGCACCTCCAGTATTTTTTGCTTTTTTGTTCTTTCTTATGTTTTTTATTACATATTTGGCTGATATTCAGTTCGCAATACAGCCCAACAGTTTGTCTTGCAAACATAACAATAAATAATGCTTTTGCTGATTAAGCCAAAAGGAACACTATTGCTTAGCATAGCCTCAATTTTGAGCTCCTAAACAATGGGAGGGAAATGTGTTGTTCATCTGGAATTTCAGAATATAACCTGCAGGTTTTGGGGTGCATGGTGAGCTAGGAACCATTTCCAATGTGTGAGCGTGTAAAACTCAGATGGAGGATCAATAATTTGTTGCCTGGTGTCATAGGGGCCTAAAGTCATTGCAGCACAGATGGAGGCCATTCCATCCACCAAATTCATGCTAACCCTCTGTAGAACAATCCAGTCAGTCCCATTCCACCATTCTATCCCCCTAGCTCTGCAAGTTTATTTCCCCCAAATGTCTATCCAACTTCCTTTTGAAATTATTGATTGTCCCTTCCTCCACCACCCTCATATGGCCAGGATTTTACGTGCCTGTTGGCATCGGGCGTGTTCGGTGGTGTGAGAAAATATGGTGAGTAGGCCAAAAATCGGATTCATAACGTCGTGAAATCAGTTTGCAATTGCCTGCTCAGCCCGCCGATGGCAGGCTGCGTTCCCCACTATCGCTCGTTGGGAACCTCATTGTAATACAGTATATCATTATAAGGCCAGCCTGCCAGACTCACCACCCCGCTGGATCATCTGCCCACGTCGGCGGGAAAACACGTTGGCGTATTTCACGACAGCATATATAAGGCGTGCACTTGGTGAGCTGTGCTTCACTCGGGGCTTCACGGTGTGTTTGTCAACCTTGCTTCGGGCAGCACTCTCAGTCATCAGACAGCGCCACATCACTTTTAGGGGGTCTCACGGGTAGATCTCTACCTACCAGATCAGCCGTATGTGGGTGGCTTTTCAATGGCTGCAGGGCTAGGTCTTGCTTGGGGAAGGGGGAGAATTGGCTCAGGCAAGGGAAAAGGCTGCAGGGTGAGGGCTGTACTGGGGAAGGGGGCGGGGGTATCCCAGGGTGTGTGTGGAGGCACATGTTGATCTGTGCAAGTGGTCTCAAGATGGTGAGGGCTGAGGTGGCAGTCTCCAGAGGAGATGAGGCCAGATGGGCATGTGAGGGTATGTGTGTGAGGGTGATGTCTCTTGAGCTGGCGATGAGTGAGACGCCAGAGAATGTGTGATGGGCTTGAGTGTGTGAGTCTAGAGTGATGAGATGTTTGCCATACCCTGCAGCATGAACGAGATCATTCATCCTCTATCTGCATTGGATAGATGACCCCTTCTGTGCAGCATTGGCACTGATCACCACTGCCATCGCCTACCAAGCTGGAGTGGTAATGGTGCTGCCCCTCCTGTGGCAAGAGCAGGGGTAGAGGACACCACGGCATCCAAAAGGCGCTCGAGGGCTGCAGTCTTCTGGCCTTTCGGGGCCATGTCTCCTTTGCTGTTGTCCTGGGCTGGAATCACTGAGCGCGGCTGGACTTTAAATGTGGTGCCTGGCATGATGAAGCGGTGAGGTGATGGTGTGGCAGGCGAATCGGAGCCCACTTGCCTTTGAAACAGCGTGTATCCCGGGAGTGCATAATTAACGCAATGGGTTTTGGACGATACTGTATGAAAAGCCACCAGTAGTTCAAATCTGGGACGATTCCATCCAATGAGTTCCGGGTCATTGCCACTCGCTGCATTAAAAAAAAATCTTCCTCACATGCCTGCTGTATGTTTTGCCCAAAACTTTAAATCTGTGTCCTCTAGACCTTATAACACCAGCCAATGAGAACAGCTTTATAACACCAACCAATGAGAACAGCTTTTCCTTGTCTACCTTATCTAAACCTGTCTTATACATCTCTATCAAATCTCCTCTCAATACCCTTTGCTCAAAGGAGAACTGCCCCCCCTCCCCCGCCTTCCCCTTATAACTCTCCTTGTAGCTAAAAGCCCCCGTCCTTGGAACCATTCTGGAAAATTTGCTCTGCACCATCACAATCCTTACTTAAGGATGACCAGCACTTGACACAATATTCCAGTTGTGGTCTAACTGAAACTTTGGGCAGAATTTTCCCCCCGTTGGAGGGGAGTTGAAAAGCGGGCGTGCCACCACTTCATGTGGACGGGCCAATTAAGGTCTGTCCAGCGTGACATCTGCACAGAAGCGCTATGCGCTCCCTGTGCGGGCAGGGGGGGAATCCTTAAACCCAACAGTGCGCTCTTTTGTGCATGCGCACAGCTAAGTGCTGCCTCAGGGACATCGGCTGTACATTAAAAAATATTAAAAATAGAAAAAAAAAATTCCCTGACATTTCCCCTCATGTGACACCGTCATGTGAGTTGGGACATGTCCATAACTTTTAAAAACACTTTAACTAAATTTTTTAAAACCTATATGAAACTTCATCCCGCCCGTGGATGAGTTTTATGTTTTCTCTAATGCCCGCCAGGGCTCCCGGCCTGCCCGCCAACCATAAGGTTGGACGGGCAGGTCCATTAATTATTTCAATGACTCTGTCAATGGCCCCAATTGGCCGTTGACAGGTCGGCGGGGGCACAGCTGATTTTGCTGAGCCCCCACCTACCTGAAAATTTAAATGGGGCGTGTGAACATCAGGAGTTCCGCCCAGAGTCACCGCGTGTCATTTTACGCATCGGCAAGCGGGCTCCCCCCCCCACCCGCTCACCGACAGGAAAATCCCGGCCTTTATAAAGGCTCATCGTAACTTCCCTGCTTTTGGGCTCAATGCCTCTATTTATGAAACACATGATACCAAATACTGTTGTGAAAATGTCTAATTTCATGATTCATATGTTTTAGAATTTATTCTTTATTCTTTCATGGGATGTGGGCGTCGCTGGCAAGGCCAGCATTTGTTGCCCATCCCTAATTGCCCTTGAGCTAAGTGGCTTGCTTGGACATTGCAGAGGTAATTAAGAGTCAACCACATTGCTGTGGGTCTGGAGTCACCTGTAGGCCAGACCAGGTAAGGACGGCAGATTTCCTTCCCTAAAGGACACTAGTGAACCAGATGGGTTTTTATGGCAGTCAGTGACTAGCTTTCAATCAGACTAGCTTTCAATTCCATATTTTTTTCTAAATTGAATTCAAATTTCAGCAGCTCCCTTGGTGGGATTTGAACCCGTGCCCACAGAGCATCAGCCTGGGCCTCTAAATTACTAGTCTACTGACATTACCACTATGCCACCACGAATCTCCAAATATGAATCATATGCAAATATAATAAATTGATCATCTGGTCAATCAAACCTGCCCCACAATCACGATGACTGGAGCATTGTGACTCAGCACTTCCTCCCTCCTCCTCAATTCTGCCCCCACCCTGACCCCTCCAACTATGTAATCTCCTGGGGTAGGCAAAAAAAAATAAGCAAAAAAGCCCAGGTCCAATAGGGGAAAAGTATTCTGGGAAATTCAACTTTGACCACCTCAGGTGGTCAAAACCAATCTGGGAGATCACAATGACTGAGTGCTATGTAAGAAGATTCTTATCTTCTATATAATGGGATCTCTGTCCCAGACAGGAATTGGTCCAGTTCCTTCTTGAAGGCAGAGAGTCTGTGCCCACCACACCAGATGCTACATTCCAGAGGATCCCTACTCTGGGAAAAGATAAACTGTCCAATATCTAGTCTATTCCTACTCTTGTGTTATTTGAACTCATGTTACTTGTCCTCACCAATCTGCCAAACTGGAATGATCTATCAATAGTTACAAAATCCAGCCCATACAAACATCTGGGGGCTAGGGCCAAAATTGGGAGAGCTGTCTCACAGACTAGTCAAGCAACAGCCTGATGTAGTCATCTTCATGGAATCATATCTTACAGATAATGACCCATACACCACCATCGCCACCCTTGCGTATATCCTGCCCAAAGGCAGGACAGCAGAGGTGGCGGCACAGTGGTATACAGTCAGGAGGGAGTTGCTCTGGGAGACCCCAACATCAACTCTGGACCCCATGAAGTCTAATAGCATCAGTTCAAACATGGGCATGGAAACCTCCTGCTGATTACCACATACCACCCTCCCTCAGCTGATGAATCAGTGATCCTCCATGTGGAACACCACTAGGAGGAAGCACTAAGGGGACAGAATGTAATCCGGGTGTGTAGTAGAATGTCCATCACCACTGTCCGAGCTGGCCGAGTACTAAAGGACATAGCTGCTAGACTGGGGCTGCAGCAGGCGGTGAGAGAACCAACAAGAGGGAAAATGTACTTGACCTCATGCTCACCAACCTGCCTGCTGCAGATGCATCTACCCATGACGGTATCAGTAGGAGTGACCACTGCACAGTCGCTGTGGAGACGAAGTCCCGCCCTCACGTTGAGGATACCCTCCTTTGTGTTGTGTGGTGCTACCATCGTGCTAAATGCAATAGATTTCGAACAAATCTAGTAACTCAAGATGGGCATCCATGAGGCACTGTGAGCCATCAACAGCAGCAGAATTGTACTCGAACACAATCTGTAACCTCATGGTCTGGCATATCCCCCACTCTACCATTACCATCAAGCCAGGGGATCAACCCTGGTTCAATGAAGAGTGCAGGAGGGCATGCCAGGATCAGCACCAGGCAAACCTAAAAATGAGGTGTCAACCTGGTGAAGCTAAAACACAGGACTACTTGCATGCCAAACAGCATAAGCCGCAAATGATAGACAGAGACAAGCAATCCTACAACCAACGGATCAAAACTAAGCTCTGCAGTCCTGCCACATCCAGTCGTGAATAGTGTTGAACAATTAAACAACACACTGGAGGACGAGGCTCCACAGCTATCCCCACGCTTAACAATGGGGGAGCCCAGCGCATCGGTGCAATAGATAAGGCTGAAGCATTTGCTACAATCTTCAACCAGAAGTGTTGAGTGGATGATTCATCTCGGCCTCCTCTGGATGTCCCCAGCATCACAGATGCCTGTCTTCAGCCAATTTTACTCACTCCATGGGATATCAAGGAATGGCTGAAGACGCTGGATACTGTAAAGGCTATGGGCCTTGACAATATTCCTGTACTGGAGGCTTGTGCTCCAGAAGTTCCACATCCCTAGCCAAACTGTTCCGATACAGCTACAACACTGGCATCTACCCGGCTATGTGGAAAATTACCCAGGTATGTCCTGTACACAAAAAGCAGGTCAAATCCAACCCAGCCAATTGCCACCCCATCAGTCTATTCTCCAGCCTAGAAACATAGAAACTAGGAGCAGGAGTAGGCCATTCGGCCGTTCGAGCCTGCTCCGCCATCCATTATGATCATGGCTGATCATCCAACTCAATAGCCTGCTCCTGCATTCTCCCCATACCCTTTGATCCCTTTTGCCCCAAGAGCTATATCAAACTCCTTCTTGAAAACATACAATGTTTTGGTCTCAACTACTTTCTGTGGTAACGAATTTCACAGGCTCACCACTCTCTGGGTGAAGAAATTTCTCCTCATCTCAGTCCTAAATGGTCTACCCCATATCCTCAGACGGTGACCCCTGGTTCTGGACTCCCCCACCATCGGGAACATCCTTCTTGCATCTACCCTGTCTAGTCCTGTTAGAATTTTATAGGTTTCTATGAGATCCCCCCTCATTGTTCTGAACTCAAGCGAATATAATCTTAATTGACTCAATCTCTCCTCATATGTCAGTCCCGCCATCCCAGGAATCAGTCGGGTAAACCTTCGCTGCACTCCCTCTATAGCAAATACATCCTTCCTCAGATAAGGAGACCAAAACTGCATACAATATTCCAGGTGTGGTCTCACCAAGACCCTGTACAATTGCAGCAAGGCATCCCTGTTCCTGTACTCGAATCCTCTGGCTATGAAGACCAACATACCATTTGCCTTCTTTACCACCTGCTGCACCTGCATGCTTAGCTTCAGTGACTGGTGTACAAGGACACCCAGGTCTCGTTGCACATTCCCCTCTCTCAATTTATAGCCATTCAGATAATAATCTGCCTTCCTGTTTTTGCTACCAAAATGGATAACCTCACATTTATCCACATTATACTGCATCTGCCATGCATTTGCCCACTCACTCAGCTTGTCCAAATCACACTGAAGCATCTCTGCATCCTCCTCACAGCTCACCCTCCCACCCAGCTTTGTGTCATCTGCAAATTTGGAGATATTACACTTAATTCCCTCATCTTAGCCATTAATATATATTGTGAATAACTGGGGTCCCAGAACCAATCCCTGCGGTACCCCACTAGTCACTGCCTGCCATTTGGAAAAATACTTGTTTATTCCTACTCTTTGTTTCCTGTCTGCCAACCTGTTTTCTATCCATCTCAATACACTACCCCCAATCCCATGTGCTTTAATTTTACATGCTAATCTCTTATGAGGGACTTTGCTGAAAACCTTCTGAAAGTCCAAATAAACCACATCCACTGGCTCCCCCTCATCAACTCTACTAGTTACATCCTCGAAAAATTCCAGTAGATTTGTCAAGCATGATTTCCCTTTCATAAATCTATACTGACTCTGTCCGATTCTGCCACTGTTTTCCATGTGCTCAGCTATTAAATCTTTTATAATGGACTCTAGAATTTTCCCCACTACTGACGTCAGGCTGACTGGTCTATAATTCCCTGTTTTCTCTCTGCCTCCCTTTTTAAATAGTGGGGTTACATTAGCTAACCTCCAATCTGTAGGAACTGTTCCAGAGTCTATAGAATCTCGGAAGATGACCACCAATGCATCCACTATTTCTAGGACCACTTCCTTAAGTACTCTGGGATGTAGATTATCAGGCCCCAGGGATTTATCGGCCTTCAATCCCATCAATTTCCCCAACACCATTTCCGTGCTAATACTGATTTCTTTCAGTTCCTCCCTCTCAATAAACCCTGTGTTCCCTAACATTTCTGGTATGTTATTAGTGTCCTCCTTTGTGAAGACAGAACCAAAGTATGTATTTAGTTGGTCAGCCATTTCTTTGTTCCCCATTATTAATTCTCCTGTTTCTGACTGTAAGGGACCTACATTTGTCTTCACCAATCTTTTTTTCTTCACATACCTATAGAAAATTTTACAGTCAGTTTTTATGTTCCCTGCAAGCTTACTCTCGTACTTTATTTTCCCCTTCTTAATCAATCCCTTGGTCCTCATTTGCTAAGTTCTAAATTGGTCCCAATCCTCAGGTCTGTTGTTTTTTCTGGCCAATTTGTATGCCTCTTCCTGGCATCTAATACTATCTCTAATTTCCCTTGTAAGCCATGGTTTGGCCACCTTTCCTGTTTTACTTTTGCGCCAGACAGGAATAAACAATTGTTACAGTTCACCCATGCGCTCTTTGAATGTTTGCCATTGCCTATCCACCGGCATCCCTTTAAGTAACATTTCCCAATCCATCATAGCCAACTTGCGCCTCATACCATTGTAGTTTCCTTTATTAAGATTCAGGACCCAAGTCTCAGAATCAACTACATCACTCTCCATCTTGATGAAGAATTCTATCGTATTATGATCGCTCATCCACAAGGGGCCTCGCACAACCAGATTGCCAATTATGCCTTTCTCATTACACAATACTCAGTCGAGGATGGCCTGTTCTCTTGTTGGTTCCTCAATGTATTGGTTCAGAAAAACATCCCGTATACACTCCAGGAATTCCTCCTCTACGGTATTGTTACTGATTTGATTTGCCCAATCTATATGCATATTAAAGTCACCCATAATTACAGATGTTCCTTTATTACATGCATCTCTAATTTCCTGTTTAATGCCATTCCCAACATCACCACTACAGTTTGGGGGTCTATATACAAGCCCCACTAACGTTTTTTGCCCCTTAGTGTTTCTCAGCTCTACCCATGCAGATTCCACATCGTCGGAGCTAATATCTTTCCTCACTATTGCGTTAATTCCCTCTTTAACCAGCAATGCAACTCCATCGCCTTTTCCTTTTTGTCTGTCCTTCCTAAATACTGAATATCCCTGGACGTTCAGTTCCCATCCCTGGTCACCCTGCAGCCATGTCTCCGTAATCCCGACTGTATCATACCTGTTTACATCTATTTGCGTGGTTAATTGATCCACTTTATTGCGAATGCTCCTCGTGTTAAGGCACAAAGCCTTAAGGCTTGTCTTTTCAACATTACTTGTCCCGTTCCCACTATTTTTCACTGAGGCCCTGTTTGATTCTTGCCCTTGATTTCTCTGCCTATCACTTTTCTTATTCCGCTTTCCATCTTTTGTTCTTGTCTTTGATTCCCCTTCCTCTGACTCCTTGCATAAGTTCCCATCCCCCTGCCATTTTAGTTTAAACCCTCCCCAACCACTCTGGCAAATATTCCCCCCAGGACATCAGTTTGTGCTGGTCCCACCTCCCCCAGAACTGGTCCCAATGCCCCAGGGATCTGAACCCCTCCCCTTCACACTATCTCTTCAGGCACGTATTCATCCGATATATCCTGCTTTTTCTACTCTGACTGGCACATGGCACTGGTAGTAATCCTGAGATCACTATCTTTGAGGTCCTACTTTTCAACTTACTTCTTAACACTCAGTAAAGTAATGGAAGGGGTCATCAATGGTGCTATCAAGCAGCACTTGCTTAGCACGAACCTGCTCCCTGATGCCCATTTTGGGTTCCACCAGGGCCACTCAGTTTCTGACCTCATTACAGCCTTGGTTCAAGCATGGACGAAGGAGCCAAACTCCCGAGGTGAGGTGAGAGTGACTGCTCTTCACATTAAGACCACATTTGACCAAGTGTGGCATCAAGGAGCCCTAGCAAAACTAGAGTCGATGGGAATCAGGGGACAAACCTTCTACTGGTTGGAGTCATACCGAGCACAAAGGAAGATGGTTGTGGTTGTTGGAAGTCAGTCATCTCAGCTCCAGGACATCACTGCAGGGGTTCCTCAGGGTAGTGTCCTCAGCACAACCATCTTCAGCTGCTTCATCAATGACCTTTCTTCCATCATAAATTCAGGAGTGTGATGTTCGCTGATGATTGCACAATGTTCGACACCATTCGCGACTCCTCAGATACTGAAGCAGTTTATGTCCAAATGCAACAAGATCTGGACAATATCCAGGCTTGGGCTAACAAGTGGCAAGTAACATTCGCACCACACAAGTGTCAGGCAATGACCATCTCCAATAAGATAGCATCCAACCATCGCCCCTTGATGTTCAATGGCATTATCATCACCGAATCCCCCACTATCAACATCCTGGGGATTACTATTGACTAGAAACTGAACTGGACTAGCCATATAAATAGTGTGGCTACAAGAGCAGGTCAGAGACTAGGAATCATGTGACAAGTAACTCACCTCCTGACTCTCCAAAGCCTGTCCACCATTCTCAAGGCACAAGTCAGGAGTGTGATGGAATACTCCTCTCTTGCCTGGATGAGTGCAGCTCCCACAACACTCAAGAAGCTTGACACCATCCAGGGCAAAGCAGCCCGCTTGATTGGCACCACATCCACAAACATTTACTCCCTCCACCACCAACACACAGTAGCAGCAGTGCGTACCATCTACAAGATGCACTGCAGGAATTCACCAAGGCTTCTTCGACAGCATCTTGCAAACCCACAGCCACTACCATCTAGAAGGACAAGAGCAGCAGATAGGTGGGAACATCACCAGCTGGAAGTTCCCATCCAAGTCATTCACCATCCTGACATGGGAAATATATCGCCGTTCCTTCACTGTCGCTGGGTCAAGATCCTGGAATTCCCTTCCTAACAGCACAGTGGGTGTACCTACACCACATGGCCTGCAGCAGTTCAAGAAGGCAGCTCACCACCACCTTCTCAAGGGCAAATAGGCATAGGCAATAAATGCTGGCCCAGCCAGCGGAGCCCACATCCCGTGAATGAATTTAAAAAAGATATTTTCATGCAACTGCATGAGTTAATGAACCACTTGACCATTGAATTAATGCGCTTTTCAACTCCTGGAGCTTATCTTGCTGCTTACATTGCTGGGATGCAAGTCTCTGATGAATGCTCTAACAGAAATCCGGCAATTCTCAGTTTAGTCTCACATGCACACAAGATCACAAGAAAAAATACTAGAGGAACTTGGAGAGCTTCCAGTGCTACAGCTCCCTTGTGTATAGTGGAACTGCCAAGTACAGAATCCACCATTACCTGCAGCAGCATTGGACACGTTGTCATAAACATTCTTCATAATTACTTTAGATTGGGTGCATTTCATGACAAATCACCAAGTAAGAAAGAAGAACTTTCAATTATATCTCAACCTCAGGACATCCCAAAGTGTTGCAAAGCCATAAAGTACTTTTGAAGTATAGTCAATTTTATAATGTAGGTAATGTGGTTGCTGGTTTGTGCACAGAACGGTCCCACAAACAGCAATGTGATAATGACCAGGTCCCTTGTTTTTCGGTGTTGAATGAGGGAGAGGTATTGGCCAGGACACTGGGGTAATTCCCCTGCTCTTCTGCAAAATAGCACCAAGGGGAATTTTCCACCCACCTTAGAGAGCAGATGGGGACTCAATTTAATGTTTCATCCAAAAAATGCCAGAAGCGACTGCCAGTGAATGTGAGAATGTATCTGCTCCAAACCTGCGTTGATAATAACCTGCCATGGGTTTGCAGGCTGCAAACTGTGAGCATGGATACTTTACATCTGTCTCTGGATGAAATTCCATATCCCAGGAACCTTGAGGGGGAAATGGTTGTGTAGTGGTAATGTTACTGGACTAATCCAGAGCTCCAGGCTCTGTGGACACAGGTTGAAATCCCACCACAGTAGCTGGTGAAATATAAATTCAATAAATTCAATAAATCTGGAATATGAAGGTGGTCTCAGTAATGGTGACCATAAGACCATTACCGATTGTCGTAAAGGCCCATCTGGTTCACTAATGTCCTTTAGGGAAGGAAATCTGCCGTCCTCTCCTGGTCTGGGTCTACATTTGACTTCAGACCCACAGTAACGCCATAGAGTCATAGAGTTATACAGCACAGAAACAGGCCCTTTGGCCCATCCTGTCCATGCCGGACATCAAGCACCTATCTATTCTAATCCCATTTTCCAGCACTTGGTCCGTAGCCCTGTTTGTTATGGCATTTCAAATGCTCATCTAAATACTTCTTAAATTTGTGAGGGTTCCTGCCTCTACCACCCCCTCAGGCAGAGTGTTCCAGATTCCAACCACCCTCTGGGTGAAAAAAATTTTCCTCAAATCCCCTCTAAACCTCCTGCCTCTTACCTTAAATCTATGCCCCCTGGTTACTGACATCTCCGCTAAGGGGAAAAGTTCCTTCCTACCTACCCTATCTATGCCCCTCATATTTTTGTATACCTCTATCAGGTCCCCCCATCAGCCTTCTCTGCTCTAAGGGAAACAACCCTAGCCTGTCCAGTCTCTCTTCATAGCTGAAATGCTACAGCCCAGGCAACATCCTGGTGAATCTCCTCTGCATCCCCTCCAGTGCAATCACATCCTTCCTATAGTGTGGCGACCAGAACTGCACACAGTACTCCAGCTGTGGCCTAACTAGCATTTTATACAGCTGCAACACAACCTCCCTGCTCTTATATTCTATGCCTCGACTAATAAAGGCAGGTATCGTAAATGCCTTCTTAACCACCTTATCTACCTGTGCTGCTGCCTTCAGGGATCTATGGACATGTACACCAAGGTCTCTCTGGTCCACTGTACTTCCTAGGGTCCTACTATTCATTGTGTATTCCCTTGCAGCGTTGGTCCTCCCAAAATGCATCACCTCACACTTCTCAGGATTAAATTCCATTTGTCACTGCTCTGCCCATTTTACCAGCCCATCTATATTGTCCTGTAATCTAAGGCTTTCCTCCTCACTATTTACGACACCACCGATTTTCGTGTCGCCAGCAAACTTATTAATCATACCTCCTACATTCACGTCTAAATCATTAACGTACACGACAGACAGCAAGGGTCCCAGCACTGATCCCTACGGTACACCACTCATCAGAGGCTCCCAATTATAAAAAACAACCTTCGGCCATCACACTCTGCCCCCTGCCACTAAGCCAATTTTGGATCCATTTTGACAAAGTGCCCTGGATCCCATGGGCTCTTACCTTCTTGACCATTCTCCCATGCGGGACCTTGTGAAGAGCCTTACTGAAGTCCATGTAGACTACATCAACTGCACTACCCTCATCAACACAACTAGTCACCTCCTCGTAAAATTCAATCAAATTCGTTAGACATCTCCCCCTGACAAAGCCATGCTGACTCTCCCTGATTAGGGAGATTAACCCTAATCTCCCTGAAGTGGAGATTGATCCTGTTCCTCAGAATATTTTCCAATAGTTTCCCTACCACAGACATTAGACTCACTGGCCTGTAATTAATTGGTTTATCCCTACTACCCTTTTTGAATAATGGTACCACATTTGCTGTCCTCCGGTCTGCTGGCACCTCTCCTGTGGCCAAAGAGGATTTGAAAATTAGTGTCAGAGTCCCTGCAATCTCCTCCCTTGCCTCACATAGCAGCCTAGGATACATCTCACCTGGGCCTGGGGATTTAGCCACTTATCAGCCTGCTAAAAACGTTAATACTTCCCCCCTTTCCATGTTTTTTCAAGTATATCACAGTCCCCCTCCTGATTTCTACACCTATTTCGTCCTTCTCCATGGTGAACACAGATGAAAAGTAATCATTTAAAACCTCATCTACATCCTCTGGCTCCACACACAGATTATCACTTTGGTCACTAATGGGCCCTACTCTTTCCCTGGTTATCCTCTTGCCCTTAATATATTTATAAAATACCTTGGGATTTTCTTTTATCTTGCCCACCAGTGTTTTTCATGCCTCCTCTTCGCTCTCCTAATTTTTAAGTACCCCCCTACTCTCTATACTCCTCTAGGGCCTCTGCTGTTTTCGGCCCTCTTTATCTGCCATAAGCCTCCTTTTATTCCCTTCTTCAATCGTCTATATCCCTTGACATCCAGAGTTCTCTGGACTTGCTGGTCCTAATCTTCACCTTTACGGGAACATGTTGGCCCTGAACTCTCGCTATTTCCTTTTTGAATGACTCCCACTGGTCTGATGTAGACTTTCTGACAAGTAGCTGCTCCAAGTCCACTTTGGCCAGATCCTGTCTTATCAAAATGAAATCAGCCTTCCCATCATTCAGGACCTTTATTTCCGATCCATCTTTGACCTTTTCCATAACTACCTTAAATCTTACAGAGTTATGGTCGCTATCCCCGAAATGCTCCCCCACTGACACTTCTACAATTTGCCCGGCTTCATTCCCTAAGATTAGGTCCAATACTACCCCTTCTCTTGTAGGACTTTCTATGTGCTGGCTCAAAAAGCTCCCCTGGATGCACTTTCAGAATTCCGCTCCCTCTAAGCCTTTCACACTAAGGCTATCCCAGTTAATATTGGGGAAGTTGAAATCTCCTACTATTATTACCATATTGTTTTTACATCTCCTTGAGATTTGCCTACATATCTGCTCCTCTATCTCCCCCTGAGTGTTTGGAGGCCTACAGTACACTCCCAGCAAAGTGATTACCCCCTTTTTGTTTTTAAGTTCTACCCATATGGCCTTATTTGAGGAACCTTCTAAGATACCGTCCCTCTTTACTGCAGTAATTGATTCCTTGATCAATAGTGCAATGACACCTCCTCCTTTACACACCCACCACCACCCCCCCATCACACCTGAAGGTTCTACGTCCAGGAATTTTGAGCTGTCAGTGCTGCCCTTCCCTCAACCATGTCTCTGTGATAGCAACAATATCATATTCCTGTTCGCGTATCATGCTGGGCAGGCCTTAATTGGCCCCTGGGTGAGAAATTGTGGTGCAATGTCGGCTGCGGGCAGCGGTCGGCTTCCCGAATGCCCCCACCCATCCCTGCCGATCTCACACGCCAAGGGCAAAATTCTGCCCTTGGTGTAAAACGCAGCCAGAATTGGACGCAGCATTCCAGGCACATCTGTTGCATTTACCCCTGAATTTCGGCAACCTTACTGTGTTCAGTTTTCTTAGAAATTAAGAGGGACCTGTCTCAATGGCAAATGAACATCAATTCTTTTTGTTACTGTTTGGAAACATAGCGAACAACACCTATCCTTTTGGTCATAAATAGTATTACATACAATAATGCAACAACACAGTTGACTCATGTCATACATTTGATACTGAAAACATATGTGCCCAATATCTCCTCATGAAGGCAGGCTGTTAATATTCTGAGCTCTAAATTCAATAATACCTTTTGTAGAGGTATAACAGGCTACTAATCCTGAGTAAGGATTTGGCTGCTAAAGTGTCCAAAAAGCTATAAGTTAGTTAATGTTACTCACATTAGCTAGTCGCTATTTCTTTTAACTTAATCTGCTGGAATCAGCACTGTCCATAAAGCTGTGAGTAATTCTACAGCACACAGGCATCAGCTTTAGGTCTTTTCAATGTCACACCTTAATCCTGTTTCCAATTTCTAATTATTGACAAGTTTTCCATCTTCACATTCAGGCTTGAGTACACATGACACACAAGTGGCCTAGTCCTCCAGTCAGTTTTGACCACACTATTGTCAACTAATTCTAGGCTCCATGATTGTCCTGATGTTCAAAGGAAGCACCCAAAACCCCCTTATTCATTGCAAACAGCCCCCTACAAGCTCTCTCATTGGCTCCCTCTATCTTTGCATCAATTTAAGGTGCAGGAGTCCATCTAGTTTCTACATCTCCAAAAATTGAGATTGTCCAGTAAAGTTGCTGAAATTCAGGTGTAACTGTAATGCAGTAAATCAGTCCTGTACATCACTTAAGGCTGAAGTTGATTTACATTCCATGCAGCCTCACTATCCTCCCTAAACCCTATTCGAGCTCTGACCTATAGCTTCACTGCTGTCTCCGCCCCAGCCATATTCATCTCCTCTCTGAGACCCTATATCATGCTGCCTCAATTTCCCCCACCTTCCAATTCATCCCCTGGCTAATTGTCCCTCTTTGGCCCAGTGCTCATAAGACAGAAAGAAAAAGGAAAGGCTTGGAAGGATGGCAGCCCTACCAGCCGAGATCAGTGCTTCCACTGTAGGATGGGGACCACCAGGGCACCTTCACCTTCAGGCAGCCTCTGATGAAGTTTGTGGCCACAGCTGCCAGTTCAGTCACGGGGAATCGCCTCCACTAGATGACCTGCGACCACAGATGTGACCCACTGACCATAGGTGCTCTGGTTGGTGGGGTAAGAGGAGGAGGCCTTGTGAGCACACCCCAACCTCCAGGCCAGCCACCATCTGGCTGCCTCCAGCTGTGGGCCCGTCGTTGCCGGGAAGACCCCGGCAGCACGCCCAATCAGCCCGCAAATGGCAGTTAATTATTCAAATTGATGACCCACCACTGCTGGGCGGGCAGCCGTCACTTGACGACCAACGGCTGATAAGATTGCCTGAAGACGGGAATGCATCAGGCCATCGACCCGCCTCTGTGGGACCTGGGACATTCTGCCAAGCAAGGCTCCACAAACAGCAATGTGATAACAACCAGACAACACGTTGTTAGTGATTTTAGTGGAGGGGCAAATATCAGTCAAGGCACTGGGGAGAACTCCAGTGCTGTTCTCTGTAGTGCCAGGGAATTTTTAATGTACACCAAAGGGGGCAGACAAGGCCTCACTTTTCATTCATCACCAGCAGTGTAGCACTCGCACAGCACTGAGAATGTCATCCTGATTTTGTGGTCAAGCCTCCAGAATGGGGCTTGAACCTTTTATGTTTTGTTATCAGGTTTGCTTTGTCCGGCGAATGCGAGCTGCGCCCTTGATATTAACAGATTAGTTGGTGCTTGAAACAATATAGGCAGAGAGACCGATTGACTGAACAAATACTGGCCGTTTACTGGAACTCAGAACAGAGCGTTAACACCATGTGTGCTTCTTCAATCACCTCCAGCTCTAGATTTCCTGTTACCCAAGAAACCCATGCTGTGTAGCGATTGGTCAATACAAAGAACAAAGAACAAAGAAAAGTACAGCACAGGAACAGGCCCTTCGGCCCTCCAAGCCTGCGCCGATCATATTGCCCGTCAACTAAAACATTTTGCACTTCCGGGGTCCGTATCCCTCTATTCCCATCCTATTCATGTACTTGTCAAGCTGCCTCTTAAACACCACTATCGTACCTGCTTCCACCATCTCCTCTGGCAGCGAATTCCAGACACTCACTACCCTCTGCGTAAAAAACTTGCCCCGCACATCTCCTCTATAGTTTTTTCCTCTCACCTTAAATCTATGTCCCCTAGTAATTGACTCTTCCACCCTGGGAAAAAGCTTCTGACTATCTACTCTGTCCATGCCACTCATAATTTTGTAAACTTCTATCAATTCGCCCCTCAATCTCCGTCGCTCTATTGAGAATAATCCGAGTTTCTCCAACCTCTCCTCATAGCTAATAACCCCCAGACCAGGCATCATCCTAGTAAACCTCCTCTGCACCCTCTCCAACGCCTCCATATCCTTCTGGTAATGTGGCGACCAGAATTGCATGCAATATTCCAAGTGTGGCCTAACCAAGGTTCTATACAGCTGCAGGATGACTTCCTAGCTTTTATACTCAATACCCCTGCCAATGAAGGCAAGCATGCCATATGCCTTCCTGACTACCTTATCCACCTGCGTTGCCACTTTCAGTGACCTGTGGACCTGTACACCCAGATCCCTCTGCCTGTCAATGCACTTAAGGGTTCTGCCATTTACTGTATAATTCCTGCCTGTATTAGACCTTCCAAAATGCATTACCTCGCATTTGTACGGATTAAGCTCCATCTGCCATTTCTCCGCCCAAGTCTCCAACCGATCTATATCCCATTGTATCCTTTGACAATCCTCATCACTGTCTGCAACTCCTCCAACCTTAGTGTCATCTGCAAACTTACTAATTAGCCCAAATACTAATACAATACAAAGTACTAATACAATCACATGGTCAACTAATTACATTCTCTTAAAGGCACATAGCACTCCACTTTACCACAGAACCCACAACATTCATTAGTGGGAAGCAAAAGTGCTACCACAGAGCCACAGGTAACATGTGCTCCCTCTACGCATGGTCTTCACACCGCCCCTTTACCCACAAAGTTCTGAACTGTATCTTTGACATCCTAACTATTCAAGCCCACTCACTGTCTTTGTTCTAATATCTTTAGCTTGGTTTCCATTCCATCCACAGCATTGAGGCAACCTTGGTTAAATACATCAATGGCAGTCTTTGTGAGTGAGGAAAGCAGGCACAAGAAATTATACTGCACACACGTGCGAAAACTTAAATGTATCAGAGGCATACTCTTGCATTCAGGGACAATTTGAACAGAAATTTATGTTAAAAACAAAAGGGAAGCCACCAAGACATAATTACGAAACTAATTTTCTAGTGTTGAGTTTTTGAGGTCTTTTTCTAAAATTATAGTTATCTCCAGTAAATCACTGGGCAACAGTAAAATTATTAAACCATTTCAATGAAATTCTGATCTTGATTACAGGAGATAATAGTGTTCGATGCTTCCTGGTAATTGTATGAAAGGGAATCATGCCTCAGTGAGTGGCACTGAGGGTAATTGGACACTGAATGACATCTATCCTTGTCGCAAGGCACAGTTAGAGCACCTGATTTTAATGCATTTCTGATTTTACACTTACCCAGCAAATAAATGCATGCTTCTGAATTTTGGAACATATAAAGATTGACTAAAATAGCTCATGCATAATTTTTGTTGCGTAAAAGGACGTTATTACAATATGTAGGAACTTTTGGATCGATTACATCTCTGAAACCAGTAGGACCCCTGAAATTTTGCACCCTCTTATCCTCCCTATCTCTGTGCCCTCCTCCAGGCCTACAGCACCCTGAACTTTCCATTAACTTGTGGGGCAAACACCCAGCTCCACCATCCTCCCATCAAACCTCATCGTTGACAGACTTGCTTTAAGACACTTTGACCTCATGCTCTGGAATTATTTCCCTAAATATATCCCAACCAAAACAAAACCACGTAGCTAAACACCCACTACACCTCCCCCCAACCCCAGTTCCCCCCCACACCCAACTCACTCCATCCATGCTTCAATTGGATAGGTAGTTGAAAAGGAAAATAATTGGGAGGCTATGGAGACAGTGGAAGGTTGGAGGGTTGGGGATGCGCACGGGTTTCGTGTGAATAATTGAATAGCACTTTCAGGGAGAGGCACAGGCACAAGGGGCTGAGTGGCCTCCATAGTGCTGTAGGATTCTGTACTTCTCATATGTTGGTAAGGTAGTTTCAGTATCTTGTCCTTGGCCCCAAAAAGGAACAAAGGATGCATCACTAATTCTGGGAGAAAAAGAGAAAAATGGCCTTGCACTTTAAAATGGAAATATTAATTTGCAATGATAGGTGTTGTATAATGAGAGGCAAATGATGGCGCTACCTGATCACCAGGGGTGAACAGAAAGATGGGGAAGGGGAGAATCCAACAGCTTTATTCTTTAAGGATTGAATCCATTTCTGCCAACTAGTTTTAAGTCGATCACATCCTGCAATGCCATCCTTTCTCTAACTCATAGGGGAGCTTACACAATTTAAAACTCATTTTTCAGTAGTTGTAATTTGTTTACTCCTTGCATGTAGCTTTTACAGTGTTGACTGGTTGAATATACTTGTTATTTGAGAATCTCCAAAGACATCAGCAGTCTCATAGAACTGACCTTCCAGTCTAGACCATATAACATTCAGCAATCCTGAGTTGTTTTATTAATCATAGCTGCATCTACGCAATACATAATTCGTCCAAATGCTATTGCTAGACAAAATTGTTTAACATAGAAGAAACATGCAATAGATAATTTAACAGCTGGACACATCATTATCAGAATTCAATCTGGCTGCTTATTTATTAATCTAAGATACTTCGCAAAATAAAAAATATTATCTAGTAAATATTTCTACAGTACCATGCATTATGCATTAGTGGGAATATTTTATAGTTCTTATTATTGGTTTTCTGAATTAGTTATAGTTTTTGAACTAAAGGAGTGGAGGCAGTTCTGATTTGTTTATTGCGTCCTGGGATGTGGTAAATTGTTGTTTGGAGCATTCCTTCAGTCATATTGCAAGCAAATGTGTAAAGTTCACAAGTGCCTTCATAATGCTGCTAGGTCTAAGCACATTATAAGCCCTTCTTCCATTCTTATTGGACAAATTCTAGCTGAATGCAGTTTTCAATGTCCAGCTGATTAACCTGGCCTGCCCCTTTAATTCAGCAGACCATCTTCCCTCTGTGGACCATCAGTTTAAATAGGATCTACATGAGGTTATTTGATGTCAGTGGAAGTTCCTCCAGATTGGCAGCCACTCAGCTCCTTTCTTAATTCAGTCACAGTACCTCAAGGTCAAGTTCTTCAGTTGTGATTTATTTACACAAAGCATGGTCCCTTCAAGTGAGAGAGCATCACAACCTTTATTGAACAAAGTTAATTATTTTTGGTGTTAGACTATTGTTTCTGAAACAGTGCTGTGGTGAAGTAAGACCTTTCATGTAAAATCGTATTGCGACCGGTCAGTTGGTGCATGTTTGAAATGTGTAACAGATATTGAAGGACAGCTTGATGTCCTCAGTTGAGCATCAAGGAACGTCCATTGTCCAGTACAAACTTGATAATCCAAATCTCTCTTTCTGCACATCCTGTAATAAAAATATCACTTCTGTCTACAGGGTTTGAGATCTACACGGTATTCAGAGGAGTTCTGTGGTACAATGCTGCATAATGTATTCCAAGGGCATTAGTAACACGTCACACTGATAGGATCACCTTTGGTTCAATTGTATTTTTCTTCAAGGTGTAGCTATATTTCAAGGCTGGCAGGGGATTTCCTTACCTGTGTAATTGAAAGAATTAACTGCAGTTGCTACCCAAGTCATCTTGGACTTAATCTTATCTCATACTGATTTGCCATTAAATAATCCCCTTTCTCTTCGCATAAAATTGATCAGCAACAGAATTGTTTCAAAATGATTAAATTAACAGGAAAGTAAGAATGCTGCATTGGCCCTTTTTTAATAGTTTGGTAAGTACCAGCTCTGAAACAAAGCCAACTTTTTTGCACACAAGAATGAAAAGTGAATGTACTCCTGTATCATCTTGACCTAGTTCTTTACACTCAGCACAGGGTTGACTCACTCCAGGCTGACCCTTCAGTATAACGCTGCAGGACAATAAACTATTAGAAATGCTGTCTTTCAGACATTAAGCTCAGGCTACATGCAGGACCCAAGTAACTACTTGAAGAGCAGAGCATTTGTCTGGTGTTCTGGCCCAGATTTCTCACTAATCCACCACAGGGGATGAGAAAAGGCCAAGGTCCATCTATTTCCCTGGCATTGGGCCTCTGAGGGTAAATGAGGTGTGCCCTGATTTTCAACTGTTCAACGTTAAAGTTCTCATTCCCCGTTTTTATTTCCCTCCATGGTCTCATCCCTCCCTGCATCTAAGGTCAGCTATGTTAAATTGATCCCAAGCCAGATGGTAGAGTGTGAATCTAGACAGAAATCCTCTTCTTGATAGTTTATTCTCATTATTCAGCATTACATACCCCTGCCTTCTACATTCCAATCCCCAATGTCCCAGCAGTCCTTTTTTATATGTGCTCAATACACTTAACCAATACCTGCCACCTGCTTATCCTTGACCTTAACAATACAGTTAATGTAACATGTTGTGAATGTAATTTCAGTGATATAACAAGATTCCCTCATTTCTTCAAATTAAAACTTTATAAAACATAAACAAATTTTCAAAACTAACCGAAGAAAAAAAGAAAGGCTTTTCCATATCCTATATCTCACATTATGTTACAAGATAACCATCTTCTAGGGCCGCCAATAATTTCTTTGTAGAATTGTTTTACAAAGAGGAACGCTTGCACAATGTGTGACTTGCATTGACCCACTTTATCTTAGAGATCTCTTTTCTCTCCAGCTTCTCTTTTATACTGGCAAGGTCAATGTGCATGTACTTGCACCACATGAACTGCAATGGTTCAAGAAGGCAGCTCACTGTCACCTTCTCAAGGGCAACTAGGGATGGTCAATAAATGCTGGCCTAGCCAGTGATGCCCATGTCCAAACCCCACCCCACAAAAAAAAAACCTTCACCTTTTCTCTATGTCAAATGTACATTATCCCACAGGATATATTGCATTCAATGATCAAACTTCTCTCCTAATGCTCCTTGTATAGGATTTTCTTCAAAATGTTTATAAAGTCCCATATCTATCACTTCTCCCAGAGCCAGTGTTTCTGCAGCTACAGTACTTTTAACCACCCATTTTATTTTCTTAGCTTACCAGGTCAAGGCACAAGACTTTCCATTTTTACTCACTAGGAATATGATAAACCCAGCTGTACTCAAATACACATACAGAAGGTTGGCATAGGAAGCATGCAAACAAAAAGGCTAATTTAATATCTTTCAGTCACCCAGGGTTGGAAACCTGGGTACACATTTCTCCAAATTTAATCTCTTTAATGTTTTATTTGCCCTCAAAATCTCCTCAACTGTAGCGTGTTTCATCAGAGTACCAAGTTCTAATATGCCATAACTGGTATCAGGTGTCGCCTGAGTGCACAGCCAGTTTAACTGTCCAATCAAGCTTCTTAACTGCTCTATTTCTTATTTGGATGTAAGATCATCTTTCTGTGACAACCTGGCCTGGTTTATCAGGGTATGATTAACACTTTCTAGATATGGTCGTTGATTCAAGGTTACTCCTGACGTATTCTGATTAATGTCTAATCCTACATTTTCAAAGGCCCCCGAAGCCTGACTTGTGATCTTAAATTCCCCTTTGATGTTATCTATAACAAATTGCTCAAATTTCACAGAATCTCCCCACAGAAAATTGTTGACACACATGATAAAGACGCCTGCAAGTTTCTCTTTCTGATACCAGGAGAACATTGCTGGACCTGCTTTCAGCTGAATGCAACCTATTTTCAACAAGACAGACCTCACCAGGAAATACCAGACCCTCATGCACCATTCAATCCAGAAACACATTTGTTTCATTTCCACAGCTTCCCTTTAACAGTATTCACTTCTTTAAGTGGTTTCAAAAACTCTTCTCTTTGTAATTTTTCACCCTGCGAGGATGTGGTTTTTATATCAATCAACCTACATTCTCTCGAACTTGTGGCCAATTGAGTCAAGGAAATCTTCAAGGTCACTTTTCCTGTCACTCTTACATAGTGATCTCCAAGTGTCTCTTCGAAACCCCAGGCCACTTTAACCTTATATGTACAACGTGGGAGTACTTTTTCCAAACATATCCACCTGTGTGATAAGGCTGGCTGTTCCCTATCTGGCACCACACAGCAGGCACCAAGTTCCTTCCAACGAATCAACTTTTTGAGTTCTTTCCCCTCTTATTAATTTATCTTCTAAATTGTTTTCAGCAACCAAAACATCTCCGACTCTTGTTCCTATTGTTTGTGTTCCTGTATTTTAGTAGTACTTCAACCAAAGGTATACCTCTTTATTTGTGATAATTAGACATTTCATGTTTAGGACGACTTAAAAGATTATCTAGATGAAGGCCACTGATTAGAACACTGACTCAGGAATAGATGTACCCCATTCATGTGACATTCAGATTAGTACTAATATAAGTATATTGGAAATCAATTGGAAACCCAGACAACCCCTATAAAGAGACGTCTTGATCAGACACTCTTTTTAAATTAATTTAAACTAAATACATTTTCCAGGAAAGATTAAAGCAATGCTGTAGTGGAGTAATGGAACTGACATTTCCTACATCCTTCGGCACAATCAGTGAAGTAACCTAACAGAAGAGAAAGGTGAAAAAAAATGAATAAAACCTCAGAATGAAAGAGGACAACTTTTAATGCAGAATTTTCTGCCTGTCGGGTGGGCGGGCCCGACCCAATCTCAGGCGAGCGGGGAGACGATCCCCGCCGGAGAAGCAGGTCCCGCCGCCATTTTACGGGGTGGGCCAATTATGGCCCGCCCAGCGTGACGCCCGCTGGGAAGTGCTATGCGCTCCCTGTGCAGGCGAGGGGGATTCCCCAAATGCGAGAGTGCACTCTTTCGCGCATGCACATGAAAGAATGTACATCTCCCTGAGGCTAAGTGCTGCCTCAAGAAGATCGCTGACAGCTTTATAAACTTTAAAAATAGAAAAATTAAAAAGTCCTTAACATGTCCCCCTCATGTGACAATGTCACACGAGATGGGACATGTTAATAAGTTTCACTCAAACTTTAATAAACTTTTAAAAACCCTATATGAAACCTCATCCCGCCGGTGGATGAGGTTTCATGTTTTTTCTAGTTGCCGCCGGGGCTCGTGACCTGCCCACCGACCTTAAGGTTGGACGGGCAGGCCCTTTAATTGTTTTAATTATCCGGTCAATGGCCTCAATTGGCCATTGACAGGTCGGCGGGTGGGCAGCTGATCGCGCTGTGCCCCTGCCTTCCTGAAGATCTAAATGAGGCAGGATGTTGTCGAGGGTTCCCCCCAGTACCCCGCATCATTTTCGCGTTGGCGAGTGGGCCCCGCCCCCTGCTCGCCGACAGAAAAATTCAGCCCTTAAAATCTTGTGGGTAAGGCGTTTGGTGTCAGACCTGGGTCAGTTCTGGCTGAGAGACTGGAGATTTAGGGGTGGTTTGAGCTTTGACTGACCGAGTTCTGTTGACAAGAGTCCTCACATTTGCCACCCCAGCTGTCAGCCTGGCGTCACTGCACTGCTAAGGTCTTGGTTTCATAAGAGGCCTATCACTCAGCAAGTGATTCTTATTTCTTGGTGCTTACCAAGCACCGTCTGTGACATATGCTAAATGCTGGAATGATTTGCCCACACTCGCTGTGACAAGGTGTTGGTTTCACCACGTTGTCATACAGCTAGGCATGAGACCTGCACAAACATATATGTGGCAGGTGTCCCACGCAACATTATCAAGTTAGCAATTACTGTGTATTTATTCCTCCCTCCATCACCTCAACAGTGATGCTAACTTGTCATTTTATATAAATATTGTAATCAGGAGGAAAGATACATTGGGCAGAATTTTCTGCTTGCCGGGCGGGTGGGCCCGACACAATTTCCGGCGGGCGGGGAGCTGATCCCCACCGGAGAAGTGGGCCCCGCCGCCATTTTACGTGGGTGGGCCAATTAAAGTCCTCCCAGCGTGACGCCCGCTGGGAAGTGCTATGAGCTCCCTGTGCGGGCGGGGGGGGATTCCCCAAATGCGAGAGTGCGCTCTCTCGCGCATGCGCATGATAGAGCGCACATCTCCCTGAGGCTAAGTGCTGCCTCAGGGAGATCGTTGACATCTGCATAAACTTTAAAAATAGAAAAATAAAAAAATCCTTAACATGTCCCCCTCATGTGACAATGTCACACAAGATGGGACATGTTAATAAGTTTCACTCAAACTTTAATAAACTTTTAAAAACCCTGCATGAAACCTCATCCCGCCAGTGGATGAGGTTTCATGTTTTTTCAGAAGCCCGCTGGGGCTCCTGTCCTGCCCACTGACCTTAAGGCTGGACGGGCAGGTCCTTTAATTGTTTTAATTATCCTGTCAATGGCCTCAATTGGCCATTGACAGGTCGGCGGGCTGACAGCTGATCTCGCTGTGCCCCCGCCTTCTCGAATATTTAAATGGGGCGGGATGACGTTGGGGGTTCCCCCCTGTCATCCCGTGTCACTTTCGAGTCAGCGAGCGGGCCCCGCCCCCTGTTCGCCGACGGAAAAATCCAGCCCATTTAAGGGGAAACGGGTTAAGTACATGAGGGAGAAAGGAATAGAAGGATATGTTGATAGGGTGAACTGAGTAGAGTGGGAGAGTCATGTGGAGCATAAATTCTGGCATGGACCAGTTCCATTGAATGGCCTGTATCTATGCTGTAAATTCGGTTTTTTGATGTTAACGTCTTAAACAATACACATAATTACACTGTTCAAAAAAATTCCTAGACATATCCCTTAACTGATCATAATTTAGAATGATAGAAGTTTGTGGGGGGGTTGGGAGATGTGGGCATAGTGGTGATGTTACTGGACTACAGGCTAATGTCCTGGGGGCACGGGTTCAAATCCCACCACGGCAGCTGGTGGAATTGAAATTCAATTAATAAACCTGGGATTGAAAGCGAGTCTAAGTCTTGGTGACCATGGGCAGAATCATGGTGGCGAGCTTGGAGGTAGTGGACATTGGTGTGCCCGAACCCTGCTGCTTTCCCACCTCTGCTCGAATAAAGTCCTGGGCAGGAAGGCCCAAGGTCAACCTTCCTGCCCTGCCATCTATTGAGGCCCTTAAGCGGCCAAGTAATGACCACTTAAGGGCCCACTGCTGGTGTTAACCCAGTGCTAAGCAGATTAGTCGCCATATGGTTTGTATGATATATAACTGTATGGCAAGCTTGCCCTCTCTGGTGGGAGTTGGGGAGTGTCCCTCCATCAAAGGACACTCAGTGCTTGAACAACAGCTGCAACATCGGGAAGGGGGGGCCCACTGACAGCTGCCTTCACTGCTGACAACCCTTTCCCTGTGACCCCCCAACCTGCAAAATCCCCTTCCCCCATATAACATTGACTCTGCCTCAACCACTCCCATAGCAAATTATTTCACACTCTTACTCTGAGTAAATAAATTCTTCCCCCCTCACGTATTTCATGATGATTTTGTCCTTTTTAAAATTTCAAACGTTTGTTTTTAACTTGTGTTAAAGGTGTCATCATGCCAAATCTGTATACAAGCTCTCTCCAAGAATCTTGGGGTCCTGCAATAGAAGTTTTATGGGTTCTCTATCTCTAAGGCACCTGTTTCTGCTTTTATTCAATTTATTCCCATTTATCTTCCTTTGTGTGGGTTTTATTAGTTTGAAATTTTAAAAAGAGAGCAGTAAAGTTCCAATCAATGCTGCACTATGATTCTTTATACCACTATTTAATATTATTTCTGAAATGAGTGTTTTAGATGTAATTTATTTTCCTTTAAAATACCTGCCTTATGATTCTTTCTTCCTGATTATTTTCAGTTAACTTCATATAAAACAAAACAGTAGAGTGAAGCAAAGGCTGTAGGTGAGATACAACAACAACCCCTACAAAACTCTCCAATAACAGCAATGTTAATAACAGTGAAAAAACTAATAGCAATGCAAACAACACCAACAACTCCAATAACATCAACAATAACACCAACAACTCCAATAACATCAACAATAACACCAACAATTCCAATAACATCAACAATAGCACCAACAACTCCAATAACATCAACAATAACACCAACAACACCAATAACATCAACAACAACACCAATAACATCAACAATAGCACCAACAACTCCAATAACATCAACAATAGCACCAACAATTCCAATAACATCAACAATAGCACCAACAACTCCAATAACATCAACAATAACACCAACAACACCAATAACATCAACAACAACACCAATAACATCAACAATAGCACCAACAATTCCAATAACATCAACAACAACACCAACAACTCCAATAACATCAACAATAACACCAACAATTCCAATAACATCAACAATAGCACCAACAATTCCAACAGCACCAGCAACAACACCAACAACTCCGACAACACCAACAACTCCAATAACAACACCAACAACATCAACAACAACTCCAACAACACCAACAACTCCAATCAGCACCAACAACAACACCAATAATACCAACATCACCAACAACACCAACAGCTCCAACCAATACCGACAACACCAATAACACCAGCAACATCAATAACTTCAACAACAAAACCAACAACAGCAACACGAAAAACACCAACATCAACACCAACAACACCACCAACATTAAGTTCAACCAACACCAATAACAACACCAACAACACCAATAACAATACCAACAACACCAACAACAATGCCAACAAGAACACCAACTATACCAACATCATCAACAACACCAACAGCTCCAACCAATGCCAACAACAACACCCACAACATCAATAACTCCAACAACACCAACAAATCCAACCAACACCAACATCAACAGCAACAACTCCAATAATAACAACACCAACAACAATACCAACGACAACAGCAATATCACCAACAACACCAACAACAACTCCAACAATAGCAACAGCAAAGCCAATAAAAATACCAACAACACCAACAACTCCTAAACCACCAACAACGCAATAGCATCAAGGACACACAAGAACTCAAGAAATAGGAGCAGGAGAAGGCCACATGCCTCTTCGAGCCTGCTCCGCCATTCAATATGATCATGGATTATCTTAGTCTTCAACTCCATTTTCTTTCCCACTCCCCATATCCCTTAATTCCCTAAGAGATCAAAAATCTGTCTATCCCAGCATTAAATGCATTCAACAATGGAGCATCCACAACTCTCTGGTGTAGAGAATTCCAAAGATTGACAACCCTTTGAGTGAAGTAATTTTGCCTCACCTCAGTCCTAAATAATTGGCCGCTTATCCTGAAACTGTGCCTCTGTGTTTTAGATTCCCTGACGAGCAGAAACAATGGGCAGAATTTTACATTCAGCATGTGGGGGTGGGCCCGATACACTGGAATGTAAAATGATGTACGATGACGTCGGACACGCATCCTGAAGCCATCGCGCTCTCTCGCGATATTTCGATCGGCGGGCGCATGCCGAAGTTGGCTGCATGCCCGCTGATAATTAAAAAGCCTATTAAGCCCATTAACATACTAATTAACTCAAAATTTATGCTGCCCGTCCAACCTAAGGGTTGTCAGGCAGGCGAAAAGGCCAAGCGGCCTTTACGTTTTTTAGGAAACCTCATCCACGAGCGGGATGAGGTTTCCTAAAGCTTTTACAAATTGAATAAAAACTCTTTTTGAAAAATGAAAATGGGTTCCATCTCATGTGACAGTCACATGAGGGGACAAGTTTCATTAAATTTTTAAGGTTTTTCATAATTTCTTTAAAAAGCGGTCCGTGCCTCAGGGAGATTGAAGCACTCTTTTGCGTGAATGCGTGACTCTCCCTCCTCCCCCCCACCCGCACAGGTAGCGCTAAGCGTTACTGTTCATGATCCACGCTGGGTTGGGCTTAATTGGCATGAAACTGGGGTGCTGAGCCCACCCAACCAATGTGAAATCCTGGCCAATCTCTCAGTGTCTACTTTATCAAGCCCCTTCAGAATTTTGTAGATTTCAATGAGATCGCCTCTCATTCTTCTAAACTCCAGAGAATATAAGCCCAATTTACTCAGCCTCTCATCATATGACATCATCCCCCTCATCCCAGAGACAAATTTAATGAACCTTCACTGTACCAAACTGCACACAATACTCCAGATGCACCCCATCAAAACCCTGCACAATTGCAGCAAGGCTTTTTCATTTTTGTACCCTGCTCCCCTTGCAATAAAGGCCAACATGTTGCCTTTATCCCACTGTTAGCACCTTTTTTAGCACTAACCACTGCCATTAACAATCCCTTTGCCCTTTAGTTCATGACATCTTTGTCAATCCCTCCTTTGTCCCCATCTATTGCTGGCCTTTTATCCAGCAAAACCTGCCCCCGTCTTTAACATTATAAATTTCATCACATTTTCGCTTCTCTTCAGCTCTGAAGAAGAGTCATACGGACTCGAAATGTTCACTTTGGTTTTTCTCTCTCCACAGGTGCTGCTGGACCTGCTGAGTTTTTCCAGCATTTTCTGTCTGTGTTTCAGATTTCCAGCATCCGCAGTATTTTGCTTTTACGCCATTTGCCTCCCTAATCTCTTGCTGCCTCTGCAGATTAACTTTCTGTATTCCTTGTACAAGCACACCAACGTCTCTCTGAACATCAACAGCAAAAACAACACCAACAACAATGAAAACTCCACCAACAAGAAGACCAACAGCAACAACACAGACACCAAGAAGAGTAACAACACCAACAACAACACGAACACATCACCAAGCATCTGCTTTCAGGGATTTGCTCAGTCAGTGGACCATCTATGCAAAACATGCAACCGTTCAACTTTTGCAGAAGATTTAAGTAGCCAATCTCTCGGGCCACACATTTGAATCTTATTTTAAATCAGTGCAAAAAGTTGCAAAACAGGTTAAGGAAGGAAATAACTTGCATTTCCATAGCACCCTTCACAACTCAGGGCTATCCAAAGCACTTCAGAACCAATGAGTTACTTCTGAAGTATAATGACTGTTGTAATGCAGGAAATGTGGCAGCCAAATTGTGTACAGCAAACTCCCACAATGTGAATAGCTAAATGATATTTTTTTTCAGTGATGTTGCTTGAAGGATAAATATTGGCCTGGGCACTGATTAAAATGTACCTGTTCTTCTTCAAAGTAGTGCCATGGAACCATCTAGAGGGCCAGTGGGACATCATTTTAATATCACATCTGAAAAACAGCACAGAGAGTATTAGCTTTCATTTTGTACTCTCGTCACTGGAGTGGGGCTTGAGTCTTCAACCTTATGAGTCAGAGATTGGAGTGTTACTCATTGAACCATGGCTAACAATAATTGATGCATTAGTTGCAGCAGATGGGCAACCTTTCCTCTTTTTGTCCTCAGCCACCTAGGCCTTAATCTCTGGAATTCCATCCCTAAACCTCTCCACCTCTCTATCTCTTTCTTCCTGTTTAAGATGCTCCTTAAAACCATAACTCTTTGACAAAGCTTTTGGTCACTTGTCCTTATATCTCCTTAAAGAGCTTGGTGTTAGATTTTGTACAGGGGACCTTTTACCACCTTAAAGGTGCTGTAAATAGTTGTTGTTGTTGTTTACATTTCTATTTTTATGGAAGATTTTCAAGCCCCTTCTTTGGTCTAGATGAGTTGAGTAGGCCTTAAACAGAGTTGTTCAGTTGCTTTGCGATCCCAGAACAAAATGACTAATGGATCATATGGATTTTTTTTCCTTACTCCTACACTAATCTTGGCCACTGTTGGGTTACTGGGCGGGGGTAGCGAGGAGCGAGGGATAGGGTAGCTGAAGGGGATTGGTTAACGGTAAGCACTGGCTGGATGTTGCTATAGGAGATGCACCACTCCCCCGTAGGCTATGCAAAAAGGATATCTCACCATCAGGCTCCCTGTTCATGTGCATTGAACAGAGGCAAGCTCCTGCATTGTCATCATCGATTTGAACTAAACCCACAATGGGAAACTGAAGACTAGTTGGTTCAGTTGAACTACCATTTCAATAGTGTGCTAAGTATTAATTACTGTCAAACAATACCCCTTGCACCCAAAATTACCTGTTACAAGTATAAAGTTCGGGATGGCGGGATTGTCATATGAGGAGATATTGGGCCGACTAGGCCTCTATTCATTGGAGTTTAGGAGAATGAGAGGGGATCTCATTGAAACATATACAATTCTGACAGGGCTGGGTAGACTAGGTGCAGAGATGATGTTTCCTCTGGTTGGGGGTCTAGAACAAGGGGTCAAAGACTCAGGATATGGGGTAGGCTATTTAGGACTGAGATGAAGAAAAACCCCTTCACTCAGAGGGTAGTGAGCCTATGGAATTCTCTACCACAGAGGGCTGTGGAGACCAAGTCACTGAATATATTTAAGAAGGAAATAGATAGGTTTCTGGACCCTAAAGGCATCAAGGGGTATGAGGAGAGTGTAGGATTACGACATTGAGATAGAGGATCAGCCATGATCATAGTGAATGGTGGAGCAGGCTCGAAGGGCTGAATGACCTACTCCTGCTCCTAGTTTCTATGTTTCTATGTTTGCAATTTTACAAAATGTAATTTAAAAAAAAAAATTTATTTCCATCTCTTTTTACTTTGTCTCTTAATCCCATCTTCTTTTCCTTCTTTATTTCACTTTCCGCACCTGATTTGACATTGAATTCAATATTCTAACTGACACTTCCTGGCTCAGATTCTGTGCTGCCCATTATCAATTCTTTAACCATGGTTAAGAAGATATGGTTTAAGTGTCCTGTTCACCCAGATGCCCTGCAGCGTGTGTCGCAGTGATCAGATGCTCAACTGACAGCAGCTTGCATGCAAAACCCCACAGAACACCAATGGGCGAGTGCAAGTTAATCAAGCAACAAGCATCATTCATGCGATGCTTACAGCCAAAAATGGTGTAAAATGATTTGGGATCAAAGTTTGGAGAGGCCAACAGTGGTCCCTTGAAGGCCTGGTTTAGGCTACTCACTGCGACTATGCGGGTGGGGTAAACACAGCTCCTGCGCCAGACAGGTGCCCCTTACAATGGCAGTCAGGGTCCGAGATACGACCCTGACCTGCATAATCAAGGGGCCATCAGCTGGAAACAGGTGGGTGCCCTGTCTGTTCCAAGGAAGCGCCTCTATCAAAACACTGGAGTTTGGTTACCATCATAGTGGTGAGTCTACCAACTCTAGTTTCAGGTAGCTACCACCTCACTAAAACAAAATCAAAAATGCCTGGAAAAACTCAGCAGGTCTGACAGCATCTGCGGAGAGGAACACAGTTAATGTTTAAAGTCCGTATGACTCTTCAACAGAACTAAGGAAAAATAGAAAAGAGGTGAAATATAAGCTGGTTTAAAGGGGGGTGGGACAAGTAGAGCTGGATAGAAGGCCAGTGATAGGTGGAGATAACCAAAAGATGTCATAGACAAAAGGACAAAGAGGTGTTGAAGCTGGTGATATTATCTAAGGAATGTGATAATAAAGATACAGTTAGCCCTGGTGGGGGTGTGGTGGGGGGAAGGGATCGAAATAGGCTAAAAGGCAAAGATAAAACAATGGATAGAAATACATTTAAAAATAATGGAAATAGGTGGGAAAAGAAAAATTATTGGAAAAAAGGGGGATCGGAAAGTGGGTGGGGATGGAGGAGAGAGTTCATGATCTAAAATTGTTGAACTCAATATTCAGTCCAGAAGGCTGTAAAGTGCCTAGTTGGAAGATGAGGTGCTGTTCCTCCAGTTTGCGTTGGGCTTCACTGGAACAATGCAACAGGCCAAGGACAGACATGTGGGCATGAGAGCAGGGTGGAGTGTTAAAATGGCAAGCGACAGGGAGGTCTGGGTCATGCTTGCAGACAGACCGAAGGTGTTCCACAAAGCGGTCACCCAGTCTGCGTTTGGTCTCTCCAATGGAGAGGAAACCGCATTGGGAGCAGCGAATGCAGTAGACTAAATTGAGGCAAGTGCAAGTGAAATGCTGCTTCACTTGAGAGGAGTGTTTGGGCCCTTGGACGGTGAGGAGAGGGGAAGTAAAGGGGCAGGTGTTGCACCTTCTGCAGTTGCATGGAAAGGTGCCGTGGAAGGGGGTTGAGGGGTAGGGGGTGATGGAGGAGTGGACCAGGGCGTCCCGGAGGGAATGATCCCTGCGGAATGCCGCTAGGAGGGGGTGAAGGGAAGATGTGTTTGGTGGTGGCATCATGCTGGAGTTGACAGAAATGGCGGAGGATGATCCTTTGAATACGGAGGCTGGTGGGTTGATAAGTGAGGACAAGGGGGACCCTATCATAGATCTGGGAGGGAGAGGAAGGTGTGAGGGCGGATGCGCGGGAGATGGGCCGGACACGGCTGAGGGCCCTGTCAACAACCGTGGGTGGAAAACCTCGGTCAAGGAAGAAGGAAGACATGTCAGAGGAACTGTTTTTGAAAAGGGCATCATCAGAACAGATGCGACGGAGGCGAAGGAACTGAGAGAATGGGATGGAGTCCTTACAGGAAGCGGTGTGTGAGGAGCTGTAGTCGAGGTAGCTGTGGGAGTCGGTAGGCTTGTAATGGATATTGGTGGACAGTCTATCACCAGAAATTGAGACAGAGAGGTCAAGGAAGGGAAGGGAAGTGACAGAGATGGACCGTGTGAAAATGATGGAGGGGTGGAAATTGGAAGCAAAATTAATAAATTTTTCCAGACCTCTCTGTTGCTTGCCATTTTAACACTCCACCCTGCTCTCATGCCCACATGTCTGTCCTTGGCCTGCTGCATTGTTCCAGTGAAGCTCAATGCAAACTGGAGGAACAGCACCTCATCTTCCGACTAGGCACTTTACAGCCTTCCGGACTGAATATTGAGTTCAACAATTTTAGATCATGAACTCTCTCCTCCATCCCCACCCCCTTTCCGATCCCCCTTTTTTCCAATAATTTATATAGATTTTTCTTTTCCCACCTATTTCCATTATTTTTAAATGTATTTCCATCCATTGTTTTATTTTTGCCTTTTAGCCTATTTCGATCCCTTCCCCCCACCCCCATCAGGGCTATCTGTACCTTTATTATCACATTCCTTAGATAATATCACCACCTTCAACACCTCTTTAGCCTTTTGTCTATGACATCTTTTGGTTATCTCCACCTATCACTGGCCATCTATCCAGCTCTACTTGTCCCATCCCCCTTTTAACCAGCTTATATTTCACCTCTTTTCTATTTTTCCTTAGCTCTGTTGAAGAGTCGTACGGACTCGAAATGTTAACAGTGTTCCTCTCCGCAGATGCTGTCAGACCTGCTGAGTTTTTCCAGGTGTTTTTGTTTTTGTTTTGGATTTCCAACATCCGCAGTGTTTTGCTTTTATCACCTCGCTAACACTGATTTCAGTCAGCTAAAGTAGACCCAGCTATAGGCTGAATCTCCATTGTGATCCTGAGGGAAAGTTTGGAAGGCTTACCCAACACGCCTCTGTCCACTGCCGAAAACTTATCAACTAGTCATAGCTTCATTGAATCTTTCAGTACAGGAGGAAGCCATTGAGCCTGTTGTACCTGCACCAGCTATTTGAAGGGGCAATCAATATAGCCCCACCCCCGCCTCAGCTATTTCCCATAACCCTGCAAATTAGTCCTCGGCAAGTACATGTCGAAGTGCCTTGTCAATGTTTCTATGGAATCCAATTCCATTGCCCTTTGGGGTAATACATTCTAGATCTGAACAACCCATCCTGAAAAAAATTCTCCCCATTATCCTTCTAGTTTTTGTCAATTATTTTAAATCTATGATCTCTGGATAGCCGCCTACTTGCCAGAGGAAGCATTTCCCCTCACTACTTTCCCTACTAAGAAAATAACCCCATGGTTTTGAAAACCTCTATTAGGGCTCCCCTTCTCACCATTCATTTCACTGGCAGCTCTGGGATCTTACTGTGTTCAAAATGCATATCCACAGTCACTGGACTTACAAAATAAAAACAAATGTACTTGAAGACTTGGGCATGTATTCAAAGAAGGCGATGAAGTGCAATATAAAATGTGAGACTTCTTTCCCTTTAAAGGGTTTGATGCAGGCAATAATGTTGGAATGGAAAGGTAAGTTGGCTGTTTTATGTTTCTTTCTAATGTAACTCATTGATGGATTGCACTTGCACTGTATTTATTCTTTTCTGCATTGCTTTGATGTATGAGGGACCTCACCATGGTCTTAATGGGTTGTGAAGTGCTTTGGTGAATCTTGAAGATTTATTATTGCAAATGCTTTTTTATTCCCCCTTTGAGCTGTATTGCTGTGGAATCAGGGGGCAATTTTCCTCCACAATCTTTTTCATCAATGACATAATATAACACCTTTAACCCAATGTTATTTTATTCTTTCCAGCCATGTAGCTGAAAAAATTTAATGTTCAAAGTTAAAAATTAATGGCCCGTGAAGCTCTACGAAGGCTCCCGCCAAATTCCTTTGTCTGCCATCTTGACGCTGGTTACTGAGCCATGCGCTTGCAGGGAGAACCTGGTGAAGAGGTACAAAGAACAATCAGAAAAGCTAATGGAATGTTAGCTTTTATTTCAAGGGGGCTGGAATACGAAGGGGAGGAAACGGTGCTTGAGTTGTACAGGGCTTTGGTTAGTCTCCATTTGGAGCACTGCATCCAATTTTGGCCACCACACCTCAGCAAGGATACACTAGTCATGGGATGGGGTACAGAGCAGATTCACCAGGTTGTGTTATGAGGACAGGATGCATAAACTTGGCTTGTATTCCCTTCAGTATAGAAGATCGAGGGGATGATCAAATCTAGACGATTAAGACTGGATAGAGTAAAAAGATCCCCGCCTGTGAAGGAATCCGGGACAAGGAGGTATTGGGCGTAATCATCCCAGGTTTGCACAAAGTGTGGTCGCGGGCGGGAAAACAAGTTGTTTTACCCGCCGGCCGCAGTGGTGGGTTTTCACACCGTATTGTCCCATCCCCACCTCATTCATAATGCAGCCACAGGACACATACTGTCTCGCTTGGGGGTGGCCTCCGAATTACCCGTCACACTGTTACCTTGCCACTTCCTTGTGCAGGATGCCATATTTAAACTCTAGGCATGCGTACACTCCTCAATGCTTGCAGCCCAGGACTGCTCCATTGAAGACATGGTCCCAAAAGCCAAGAAGAGTGCAGCTCACCGATTCAGTGACGCATCCCTGGGACGCCTTCTGGACACCGTGGAGGTACGATGTGAAGGCCTCTACCCCCACTCTGGCCGCAGGAGGCCCATCAGTCTCACCACTCCGGCTTGGGAGGCAGTGACAGAGGTGGTCAGTGCCAATGCTGCACACAAGAAGTTGGCCATCCAGTGCAGAAAACGGATGAATAATCTAATCCGTACCACAAGGGTAAGGCGACCATCTCATAACTCTAAACTCACCCACTCACAAGCCCATCACACATTTACTGGCATCTCACTCACTGTCAGCTCAAGGGACATCACCAACCATTCTCACACACATATCCTCACATTTCGATCTGGCATCATCTCCTCTGGAGACTGCCTCCTCAGCCCTCATTATATTGAGGCCACTTGCGCATGTGCCCCCACACAAACCCAGGGATTCCCCCCTTCTGCAGTACAGCCCTTGCCCTGCAGCCTCTTCCCTTGCCTGAGGCCACTTCTTCCCCTTCCCCAAGCAAGACCTTGCCCTGCAGCCATTGAAAAGCCACCCCTGCCTTATGGGTGGTCTGGTAGGTAGCCATCTGCCTGTGAGCTCCCCTAAAAGTGATGTGGGGCTGCCTTAAGCTAGGCGCTGATGACAGCGAGTGCTGCCCAAAGCAAGGTAGGCAAACAAACCTCGAACTCCTGAGAGAAGTGCAGCCCGCCAGGTGCACGTCGCTTCTGTCCAGTTGTCAAACTGCACGCCGACATGCTTGGATGATCCCGCCTGGAGGGTTGATTCCGGTGAGCAGGGCCTATAATAAGATTTTAAAATATTGAAATCAGGTTCCCAACGTGCGGCGGTGGGAAACATAGCCCGCCATTGACGGGTGGAGCAGACGACCGCAAGCTGATTTTGCGACGGCATGAAACCGATTTTTGGGTTCCTCACCTTATCGTCCCCTCAAATCCCCGCAAAGACGCCCGACACCAATGGGGCCGGAAAATTCAGGCCATAACCTTAAAATTAGAACTAGGCTAAGAAGTGAAATCCTTCATCGCTTTTTTGCACAAATGTTAGGGGAAATCTGGAACTCTGTCCCCTAGATGGCTGTGGATGCTGGGGGTCAATTGGAGCTTTCAAGGCTGAGATAGATAGATTTTTAATGGGTGAGGGATATGGAGCTAAGGCAGGTAAATAGAGTTGAGTTACAGATCAGCCATGACTTCACTGGGAAGCAGAAAAGGTTTGAAGGGCGGAATGACTTATTTCTCTTGCTATGTGGAAGAAATTGATGAAACGTTGGCACAATAGCACTACTGACAATAATTTCTACACTTCAAGGTTTATATTTGAGTAATGAGCATCTCATCACTAATGTTCGATTATAGAGCACAAACTGAATGAATCACATGGACGTCTTTATATATTAGGGGTATGTTCCCTTTTGAAGCTTAGTCATTGCATTCAGATGTCAGATAAGTTTCTTTCCACTTCAGAACATTGCTTCCCATTGACACACTAAATGTTACTCAACAGCTCCTTGACAGCTGTTGGCTGCTGTGATTTGCGACAGCAAAATATCTTGCAACACTCCTGACATATCGCATTAGGCACTTCCAAGGCCCTCGCTTACATATAAATTGGTACAATACCTTGTCTATAATCTAGTACTGTAGAAATCAGAAAACATTCCCTTTCAAATTGCCCAATACACCCATAAACACTAATCACTTTAATCCAGACCTCTCACTTCATAAACCTTCATACATACTCCTTAATGTGATTCAAATGTGGTCTGATTTGTTGTAACAAACCATTCATGCTGGTCAAACTATAATAGCACATTTCTATACGGGGAGCACATACACACCAATGATTACTGCTGTCAACTTGGGCAGCAGAGGTTGTCACGTTACTGAAGTTACAAAAGAAAATGCCATTATGTCCGGCAACTTTATGTCAGAAAACCTAATAGACGTATTCAGCCAGTTTTGAAAGAAGTGATGGATCTGCAACATTTCATTGATGTAATCAGTTGTATACAAAACAGATATAATTTGGCATTGAGAGGTACAGACATCAGTTTGAACCTTGGCCCAGACTGAGTTCATTAATTTTGGCAGAGGTCTCAATAGGAGATTTTGGGCTGTTCTCAATGCCCTACTGTTAAGAGAAGGAAACAAACCTGTCCAAACTCTTGTCCTGATTTCTAAAAACCGATCCTCCATCAGAAAGTGCATGGATACAATATGTTGGGCGAGGACAATGTAATGTTCCCCATTATAGAAAGAAGATTAAACCCATAGAGAGATTATTGTGTTGAGTTAATACTTTTTGGAACATAGGCATTGATGGTAAGGCCAGCATTTATTACCCATCCCTAATGCCCTTAAGAAGGTGATGGTGAGCTGCATTCTTGAACCGCTGCAGTCCATGTGGTGAAGATGCTCCCATGCTGTTAGGGAGGAGTTCCAGGATTTTAGTCCAGCAATGACGAAGGATGGCTGACAGAGACTTCAACCAGCTTCAATCAGCTGTTTGCACTGTTAATAATTACAGAAGCAAGCCAGAGTTTGGAGACTTCAATCATAGAATCAAACATCAGAGGAGGAGGCTAATTGATCCATTGGACCCGTGCGGGCTCTTTGAAAAGGCTATTCAATTGGTCCCACTTCCCTTCTCTTTCTCTATTCCCCAGCAATTTCTTCCCCTTCAAGTATTTATCCAATTCCTTTTTGAAAGTTCCTATTCAATTTGCTTTCACCTCCCTTTCAGGCAGTACATTCCAGATCACAAGAACTCACTATGTAAATAAAAAAGAATCTTCTTATTTTCCACCCTGTTCCTTTTGACAATGATCTTTAAGCCAGTGTCCTCTGGTTACTCATCCTCCTGCGAGTGGGCTGGATTTATCCTTCCTGGGCAGCTTCTACTTGCTGTCTACCTCTCTCGGTGGCTAACAGTGGGGTCTGCTGAATAAAGATGCAATTTTGCCTAAAATCAATGGAGCTTTCAAATCAGGTAAGTACAGAACGGCAGGAGGTAGCCAGGATACTTGACATGCAACATTGACACCTATGGCTCTGAAAAACAGTTATTGTCATTATTTAGATGCGTACTTAGGGCAAGTGAGGATGGTTTAAATGCTGGGACTGAGTCTGAAAATATGGCAGCACGCATAGGATGGTAGTCCATTACGATACATCACCGTTCGGGGAGGTGGATTATACCCTGCGGGAATGAAATCCTTGTCCCAAAACTTACTTTCAGTATTTACCATAAAACACAACAAAAACACCTTGCACTAACATGGCACCTTTAACAGAAATAAATGACCGGGGGAGGGGGGGGGTAATCAAAGACAGGGGTTTTAAGGAGCTTCCTGGATAGGGAGGTAGAGAACTGAGAATTTTGGGGAGGGGATTCCAGAGCTTTGGGCTTTGGCAGCTGAAGACACTGTTTTACAACACCAACATCATTTCAGTTCTGTAAGGTTATGTACCGAGGGAATTCACACCAACCTCTCATTTCTGACCTGATATTTGTTAAGCTGATTTACTTCTGTCAAATCTCTCTGATCCAGAAGAAGGGAAAAAAGTACATTCCCAGTGGATTTTATTTTTCTGCAAAATCAGGGAAATTTCCAATGCAAGGCAACCCCAAAGGAATATTTGTTTTCGAGCTACAAACTATTGAAAATTCTTAATTTAGAAGCAGTCATTTCTCACAGAAGGACCCTATACCTTGTGCAGCCAAGTAAAATGCATTAAAGGGAGATGGGGATGAAGTGCTGGCAAGTGGCAAGGTATTTGTAGATGTTTCAGGATATTTATAGGTCAGTGCAACCAGTAATAGGCTTTTGGCCGGCAGTATGACACCCTGACAATCAGTGATAAAGTTGTTAGCCTTTGTTCCATGACATTACACTCTCACATCAGAGTCAGAAAGTCCTGGATACAAACATATTAACAAAGAGCAGGAGTAGGCCATTCAGCCCCTGAGCCTGCTCCGCCATTTAATAATCTGCCATTTAATAAGATCATGGCTGATCTCATAGTAACTTCAAATCTGCACCCCGCCTACCCCAATAACCTATCACCCCCTTGCTTACCAAAAATCTATCCACCTCTGCCTTAAAAATGTTTAAAGACTCTGCTTTCACCACCTTTTCAGGAAGGGAGTTCCAAAGACTCACTACCCTCTGAGAGAAAACATTTTGCCTTATCTCCATCTTAAATGGGCAATCCCTTATTTTTAAACAGTGACCCCTAGTTCTGACTCTCCGACAAGAGGAAACATCCTCTCCAAATCAACCCCATCAAGCCCCCTCAGGATCTTAAATGTTTCAATCAAATCGCCTCTTACTCTTCTAAACTCCAGTGGATACAAGCCTAACCTGTCCAACCTTTCCTCATAAGACAACCCAGCCCATTCCTGGCATTAGTCTGGTAAACTTTCTCTGAACTGCTTCCAACACATTTATATCCTTCCCTAAATAAGGTGACCAATACTGTACACAGTACTCCAGATGTGGACTTGCTAGTGCTCTGTATAACTGAAATGTAACCTCCCTATTTTTGTATTCAAATCCCCTTGCAATAAATATTAACATTCTGTTAGCTTTCCTAATTACTTGCTGTACCTGCATACAAGCCTTTTGTGATTCATGCACTAAGACACCCAGATCCCTCTGCATCTCTGAACTCTGCAATCTCTCACCATTTAGATAATATACTTCTCTTTTATTCTTTCTGCCAAAATGCACAATTTCACAATTTCCCACATTGTACTCTATTTGTCAGACTTTTGCCCACTCACTTAACCTATCTATATCTTTTTGTAGCCTTATGTCCTCTTCACAACTTACTTTCCTACCTATTTTTGTGTTGTCAGCAAATTTTTGGATTCAAGTTGCTCTTCAGGGGCTTTGCACTCCATCCAGTACAGACACTCAGTACAGGACCGAGGGAGTGCTGCACTGTCAGAGCTGCTGATTTGTTGGAAAGATGTTAAGCCGAGGCCCCATAGAAGATCCATCTAAGGGAAGGCAGTGGGATGCAAACCAGAGGTCATTCAAACATCATAGAACATAAGGAAGTAAATTCACTCAGTTTGTACTCAGGCCAGTGATTTCATGCTAATGATGCAGAATGACGTGGGCAAAGGAATTCCTCAGAAGGGGCATCTCCAAAACCTACCTAAATATTGCTGAAAAAACAGACATGCTGTCTTAGGTTTCATGTTGCACTCATCAGAACAGATGCAAGAATGCCAAATTTCAAAGGGAGCAACAATTTATGCTCCATGAGAAAAGGGTGCAGAAAAATTGTCCCCCATGCTTTTGTTTAATTGAAGAAGGTGCAATGCCTGGACATATTCTCTCTGTTTTCTAAGGCCAGGGCCCTGCGTATGAATATATGTAGCTTCTAGCAAGTGTAAGTGAGCCACACTGCAAGCTCGACGGATAACACTAAATTGGTTACTAGTATAATTCTTCGCATGCTCGTCCAATTGTCCATCCACAGCTAATGTTGGACACTCCGTTCTGAGTTTTGCAAGAATGGGCTGGTTGACTACAGTCAGTACTTTTCCTGTTGTAAGCTCTGTTAGAACCATATTGACAAGTGTTATATTTTCTTTTAAAATTTGGAAGGACATTGCATTACTTGGGCACTTAGAAGCTGACTTGGATTTTTCTTTTAAAAAAAATCATAAGTTCACCTTGGACTGGAAGAAGCATGTCTTTTCCAAGAAATCGCATGATATCAACTAAATGAGCGGCATGGCAATTGTGGAGGAGAGCTATTTGTCCATTTGAACTGCAACCACTTTAGTTGATGGAAATAAAACTGCTTTCAAGGGAAAAGGTCTGGTAATTTACCAGAAATCACCTGAAGGAGGAGCTTTATATTTTGAACTTGTTGTTTTGAACTCAGTTGGGAATGAACTGAGAAGGGAAAAAAGCTGGCCAGCTCGTGCTCTCCTTGCCTTGCTTGAAATACAGTGCGGTTATCAGTATCCAGCTAGGAATCCTCATCTCAGGGGAATTTGCCTGCATTTGGAAACCTGGGAGGTTGAGATATGAAGAATTGATCTAGAACTATTTTTTTCCACACTGAAGCTCTGTCGGTGAGAAGCTCCAGACATCTACTGGGACTAGTGACCATTTTAAAGAACAAGATGGCACAGATTTAAAGTGATTTGCAAAAGAAGCAAATGTGATGTGAGAAAAATCTTTTCCACAGATCAAGTTGTCTGGGTCTGGAGTGCACTGCCTGGAAGTGTGGTGGAGGCAGGTTCAATTGAGACATTCAAGAGGGCATTAGATGATTATTTGAATAGAAACAATGTACAGGGATATGGGAAAAAGGAAGGGCAATGGCACAAGGTCATAATGCTCATTTGGAGAGCTGGTGCAGACATGATGGGCTGAATGGCCTCCTTCTGTGCTATTAAAATTCTGTGATCCTCGCACAAGGGAGTACCAGATCAACAGCATCAAAATGCTGCAAACTTTATCTTTGTCATAAAGTTTTTTGCTTCAACCACCCATCTCTGTATAGACCCTATTTGTTTGTGCTTTATTTATTAGTTTATGTGTGTGCCATGCTGGGGTATTTTAAAAGGGCTAGGTAGTTACATTTCCAGATTACAAATTGTGTGTTAATCAGTTCCTGCGACTTGTTTTAAAAAAAGACGATTCATTTTATAATAAATCATCCTGAGTTTATTGAAAGGAGCCTAGTTAAACTCTCTTTTATTCTGAATCTAACAGTAGCAAATGTAAATAATTGGCCATTGGTAAGTGAATTAAACATTTACACTAATGGCCTGACTTGTGGAGAAGTGAGGCGAGATAAACTGTGCACATCTCCCATCCCGGTCGTAACAGCTGTTTGATATGTTCTAGCAGTCATTGCCACATGTGGCCTAGAAAACTGGCATCACACCAGCACTGAAATTCATATGCCGCATTACTCATTTGTGTGGTAGGCAGGACATCTTTTTGGCTTGACAGCAGCCAGCCTGGTGTTCCCTGGTGAATTCCCCATGGCAATGCCTCAACCAATCAGAGTTCACCTGCCAACCAATAAGCACCCTTTTCTCCTGCGGTATAAATTGTTGTTTCCTTTAAAATTTGGTATTCTTGCATCTGTTCTGATGAGTGTAAGATGAAAAGCTTTGATAGCGGGTCTATTTTTTCAGCAACTCAGGTTCTGCACTGCCAAGCAATTACCTGTCTAAATGAATTTTGTATGATTGCTTGATGATCTAGTGTTTCTGGCTGCATTGGGAACTCTATCATCATGGCCACTGCCTTATTCCAGATATTGGCCCAAATCTTCCAGTCTCCAGATCATCAGAGACTGGATGTACAAAGGAAGGTGCACATCAGGACCCTGCGGGAGTCCTGACACGTGAACATATGTGGGAATTGTCAAGGAAGTTTAAGCTTAACCTAAATAGCTACCCAGGAAATGTTAGACAGATTAAAACCTGGTCTAATAGCTGTGTAACTCCACAACTGACCCCCTCAATCATACCCGACCACCCCCTCTGACCGCCAACTACCCCCTGACCTTGCTAGGCACTCGCCCACCAACACACCTCACCCTCTCATCCACCTACACACCTTACTTACTTACCACATCACCCACCAACCTACCTCCCCCTGTCATCCACCTACACACCCCACCTACCTAACAAGACATACACTCACTCACCTTACCCACCTACCCATTCACTCAATCACCCACTCACTTACACGCTGAAAATCTTTTGGGGCCTTAAAACACTTACCTGAATACGGCAGCTGATGTCACTTAAAAGGGCATGTCCTCTTCACTGATTTTCTTTGCTGGTCTCTGTCGATAACTGTGCCGTGGTATTTTCTTCTGGATCATGGATTGAAACTTTGGCCTTAAAAAACATCCAGCTAAATAAGCATCTATCTCTCCGATCAGAGTCGGATGCAACGGTTCTGGTGTTGACTGGAGGGTTTGGGCCTAATGTATTATTTTGGGACTCCCCTCCATAGTGGGATCCTCTGCACAGTAAATTTATGAAGCCCACAACAAGTGATGGCAATCCTGGACACTCAGCATAGCGCCTGATCTGTTCACTATTCACAATCTGAAGCATTGATTTAAAGCAACAGCGCTCGGCTCAGGAATCACACTGACGTTTGGGTGGGCCTACATCATATCAACACTCAAGTTTCCATCATGAAATAAAGAACTTGAATTTCTGTTGCACCTTTCACCACATCAGGACATCCTAAAGGTCTTTCACAGCCAGTGAAGTACTTTTGAAGTGTAGCCATTGTGGCAATCTTCGAAACATGGAATGGTTGCAGGAGGAGGCTGTTCAGCCCATCATGTCTGTGCTGGCCCTCTAGCGCCACTCAACCTGCCTTTTCCCTGTAGCCCTTCAAATCTTTCCATTTCAGATGTTAGTCCAATTCCCTTTTGAAAGCCCCAATTGACCCTATCCCCACCACACAATCAGGCAGTGCATTCCAGATCCAAACAACTCACTGTGTGAAAAAGTTTCATCTCAGGAAGCACAGCAAGCCACTTTGCACACAGTGAGCTCCAATAAACAACAATGCAATAATGAGATAACATGTCATAAATGAAGATGATGGTGACTATTTTGACTGTTCTGTGTCTGACCGACATACGTCGCTGGTCAACTGCCCTCTCTGGTGCTGAAGGGAACTCTATTCCACAGTCCCCTGTCACCACCACTCTGTGATTTTCAGGCCTCTGCCTCAGTCTAATCAAGCAGGCAGACTGCCTGGTACCAAACTGGCCTTCTTGTCCAGTTTGCTGGACTTAAGACTTAAGATTATGGCAAAGTGGGGGGGTAAATTGTGGAGTGCGGGGTCCAGGGATCTGGCTTATTTCTGTAGGTAACTCCTGCTCCTCCTCACAGAAGTAACCGGACACTTATTTTTGATCTGGTCCCTTTGTTCCATCAACTGTGGGACTGGTCAGAATGAGCACGGCCCAGACTCCAACCATTCCCAACTTAATTGGGCAATCGTGTTCCGATTTACATCATAGGACCTTGATTTCCATATTAAAAGGAACCTAACAAATGGGATAAGCAGTCGCTTTGGATACCCAGTGGTAGAATCCCCCTGCACACCACATTTCAAAATGGTGCCGGGCACATCGTCGCCGTTAAAGGTAGAAATATTTACATTTATATAGCTCCTTTCATGAGCTCTGGACATCCTAAAACATTTCACAGACAATGAAGCAATTTTTCAAGTGTAGTCAACACAGCAGCCAATTTTTGCACAGCAAGATCCCACAAACACCAATGTGGTAACGGCCAGATGATCTGTTTTCAGAAATGTTGATTGAAAGATAAATGTTGGCCAGGACACCAGGGAGAACTATAAGGGAAACCTGTCATGTGATCCAATCTTAGTTTCACTTTGGCTTTGAGCAGAGCACACACACAGCTTTGATGCCTTCAGGCTTTGCATCTATGTATAACTGTTCACATGTGCCCAGTATTTATAAATGAACCCACAGCGTCTTTAGCCAATCCCTTATAAGCGATTCGTGCCTTGTGTCTTATATGGCAAATAAGCCCAAGGTATTATATCATTATCACAACACAACACTCCCCTGTTCTTCAAAATAGTGCCATGGGATCATTTTTGTCCATTTGAGAGTGCAGCCACAGCTTGGGTTTAAGGTCTCACCCAGGGCTGCTCTGGGCTGTCCTCACACCAACTTTTAAATTAATTATCCCACATTTACAATTTCTTCTCTGATCTGATGAAGTAAATAGGTTTTCCAACCATTCAGGGATTACTGAATGCTTTCAAATTAATTTAGCTCCAAATCCCAAAACAAAAACATCCCTCTGGATTGCCTTTATCAGAAGCTTTGCAGACATCACAGCCTAGATTTTCATCCTCAGTGTGAGTAGCTAGATTTGGGAAAATTCCAGGATTGGCTCGCCTGACTCAGGAGAAAGTGCCCATCATTGTGGGACCTTCACTGCTGTGGGCGGGGGTGGGGGGGCAGGTGTGGGCTGGAGCTATGCCAGCTGACCTGCGAAGAAGTATGGATTTGGCCACAGGGGCTGCTGGGTGTGGAGGCAGGCTGTTTAAAAGTCTCGCTTCAGTACCGTAGGACATTGCCCGGTTAACATAAAAACATAAATGACCTCCAGACCTTAACGTTCATATCTTAAACATTCCCCATGACCAATCCATGCCGCTTCATGCCCCCACCTGCCCCTATGACCCCTCATGCTCCCTATACCAAGCTATGGTACTTCCTTGCCTATTGACCCATTCAACACTTTTGAGAACCAAAGAACGCTATATACAAAAAGTGGTATATACAAAAAAGAAATCTTTGAAAAAAAGTAATCCATTCATAACTTTGTCCTATGTTTGAAAAAAAAGTCTTCACCGCAAGTTAGTGTCAATCATCCATGCCCACAAACCCTTGAAACCACTTAACTTGTGTAAACAAACATTGTGAAATTGACACAAAAACAAAAAAGAGCTGGAAAAACTCAGCAGATCTGACGGCCTCTGTACAGAGAAAGACAGAGATAACGTTTCAAGTTCGATATGGACTCGAAAACTTAACTCTGCCTTTCTCTCCACAGATGCTGTCAGACCTGCTGGGCAGAATTTTGCCCTCGGATGGCAGGCGGGCCCCACCGGCTCGGCGGCGGGAGGACAGCTGACCCCTGCCACCGAAACAGGGCCTGCCGCCATTTTGAGTAGGCGGGCCAATTAAGGCCCGTCCAGCGGCCTGCCCGACGGGAAGCACTATGTGCTTCCTGTGCGGGAGGGGGGGGAGGGATTCCCCAACTGTCAAAGTGCACTCTTTCGCACATGCGCGCACTCTCCCTGAGGCAAAGTCCTGTCTCAGGGAAAATACTGAAAGTGTCAAAAACATTACACATAGAAAAATTAAAAAATTATTAACATGTCCCCCTCATGTGACAATGTCACACAAGATGGGACATGTTAATAAAAATGACATAAACTTTATTAGACTTTTTAAAAACGGACATGAAACCTCATCCCACCAGTGTATTATCATGTATCATGTATCATCAGTGTATTTCATGTATTATCAGAAGCCCGCTGGGGCTCCTGGCCTGTCCGCCAACCTTAGGGTTGGACGGGCAGGTCTTTAATTATCTTAATTACTCTGTCAATGGCCTCAATTGGCCATTGACAGGTCGGCGGGTGAACAGCTGATTTTGTTGTCCGCCCGCCTTCCTAAAAATTTAGAGGGACCGGGATGATGTCGGGGGTTCCTCCCAACGTCATCCAGGGTCATTTTCCCGTCGGCGAGCGAGCCCCACCCCCAAATCGCCGATGGGAAAATTCAGGCCACTAGGCTTTACACCATTTTTTTGTTTATGTTTCAGATTTCCAGCATCCACAGTATTTTGCCTTTATCTTTGTGAAATTGACAACAGACATCAGAGAATCGGAGCTGTCAATCAAACAATGTTTTTTTTTTCTTGGAAGCAGGTGTTCTAGTATTCTAATAGCTGTCTGGGCTCTCAGTCAAGCATACATAATAAATCTTGGCTGGGAGCCCAGACAGCCATTAGTTTGTTGATACAGCTGCTCTGCCCTCTGAAGTGGCCAAGTAAACTATTCAGTTCAAGGACAATTAGGAATGGGCAATGGACTTACCTGTGTTACTTACATCATGAGAATAAATAAAACAACTGACAGCAGAACCATAGAAAATTGGTCCGCAGACCTCCATGTCACCCCAGAAGCAGGTCAACAATCTCTGTCCAGTTGAGATCCTGGCTGAGGCCCTCAGCTGAGTCTGGGACAGCATTTCCAATTCTGATTGGATCTATTTGTGGATGTTTCATAAAATGTCTTCCTTCTGCAACCATCTTTTCCAGTCAGTCTTTTTTATTAACCCTCATCTCTAATATTTTTATAATTAGCACAAGTATCCTAGCAAATATATATTTTTGATGCCTCTCTGATTTTTCTCCATAGTATTGTTCCCACAGTATCCTTGTGGGACAGTTGGTAGCGCTCTCCCATCTGGGGTTGGATATTAGAAGCTACTCATGGGAAGAAAAGCAGGCAGGTGGACCCAAAATAGAGGGTGCCATGCCATCAGTGGGATGCCCACCGCCTGCCTGCCCGCATCTGCTCACAAACTCACATCAGGGAGGCGTTGGGTGGGCTGCTCTCTGGTGGCCAACTTGAGGCCCTTAAGTGGGCAATTCATGCCCAATTGAGGGCCTCAACTTGCTGCTGCTCAGATTTAACCTGCGGGCTTCTGGCTAGCGTAAGGGGGTGGGGTGCATCCTTTCCGAGTCCCTGGTGTCAATTGGAGGTGCCCCCTCTACATTTCACCTCCTTCTGTCTGCATTCCCCCTAGGCCTGGCAAACGCGACCCCTTGCCGAGGCCTGCCAGCTGGGCTGATGAGTTCCCAGACTTACCTGGATTCAGGGGCATCCATGGGTGCACTTCCTCCGGGCTTCCTGCAGTACCGGCAGTGGCCACCGCTCCATTGTGGCGCTGCCAGTCCTGCAGAGCTGCTGGTCTCCGATTGGCCGGCTGCTCCGGGAGGCGGGTCTTCCTCCAGGGGAGGGGCAGAACTCTCACCTCAGAATAATTCAAGGTCCAGTGGCCAAAAAAATGAACACAAGGCAAGCCAGCCAGGAAGTGGGCATGCCCTGGATATTTTTGCTGAGGTTTAGGGAACCCACCCTCAGCGTATAATCCAACTGCAGGTCCTGGGTGCAAGTCCCACTCCAGGGCTTGAGCATAAAAATCAAGGGTGACTCCAATGTGGTAATAAGGGAGTGCTGCACTGCTGGTGGTGCTGTTTTTCAGATGAGACATTAAACCGAGGCCCCATACAACTGCACAGATGGATGTCAAACATGCCATGGCACCATTTCAAAGAAGAACAGAGGAATTCTCCCAGTTGCCTGGCCAATATTTATCCCTCAACTAACATCACAAAAACAGATTATCTGGTCGTTATCACATTGCTATTCGTGGGAGTTTGCTGTGTGCATATTGGCTGCTGTGCTTCCTAAATTACAACAGTGGCCAAACTTCAAAAAGTACTTCATTGACTTTAAAACGCTTTGAGGTAGCTGGGTGGCTGTGAAAAGTGCTCTACAAGTGCAAGTCTTTCTTTTTTTCCATTTATTTGCGGGCTCCAGGTCAGTCCTGGAGGGTCAGAAATCCTCGTCCGGGAAGGGGAAAGGAATCCAGGATGGCGGGGGTGGGGAGGTTGGGGGGAGGTGTGTGGGGTGGGGGGTGTTAAGAGGTAACCATTTGCTGCCTGAGATGTTAATCTTTGAGTTGGCAGCAGCCAGCAGGCAGCAACTGGCTCCACATTCAGGTAAATCCAAAGCTTTAAATTTACCTATCGGGTGACAGCCTTTAAGTAGCTCTTGTTGAGCCATTGTGCACTTGAGTAAACTAACCGCCACATGTATGGCGAAGTCAGTCACAAGCTCATTTCCCAAAATGGCTTGAAATAAGAGTCAATACTCAGTTTATGTAAGTAATGAGCTTAACACTTGTTTTCAGGCAGGCATGCTGAGTGACTAAAGGTTGTGATAACCACTATGGCGTGTGGCGCACTGCCAGTGTAACCTGAGCGCACACCAGCAGCTTTATTGGGTTCTAAGGAGCCTGAGTTTCACCTGAAACTTAGGCCAAAGCAATTCAATAATGAGGCCATTAAATTTTAGTCCTAAAACTTAATTAACAATGAACGTGGGCATCCGCACTGGCTCATAAGCTCTTATTGTCTTTAATTTAAGTTATCTAAGCTGCAGCTTGTTTTGAGGAGTGGGATAAGTGAAGTGATTTTAAACCAACTTTCTGAAATTTGTTTTGCACCTGAGGCCAGTATCTTTTCCAATGCCCTGGGGCTGGATTTTACCCCTTACCCACCTCGCTGGGGTCTCCTAGAGAGGACTGTCCAAAATACCGCATTTATCTCTTGAGTCCTGACTTGAATCTTCTTCCTTGGAGGACTGCCTGTCATCCCAGCAGTGGCTGCTGCTCGATCCTGGTGCTTTGTTGGGGGTGGGAGATTGGGGGTGGGGGATGTGGTGGTGCAGGGATTGGGGCGGCTGGGACAACGTCTCCACGCATAATCTGCCACCCCCCACCACCACCCCACCCCTCTTCCCCACCAGGATATTTGAAGACTTGAAAATAAAGTGGATGTCCTTCCCACTACCTCCCCACCCACTCCCAAGCTGCCTCCCATATTGCAGTGAAGTGGGAAGGCGTCAGGAAGCCAGCCCGCCCTTGGGCCTACTGAGGCCCTTAAATGGCCAATTAATGGCCTCATTCTACCTCGGCCGCTGTGATTTAAATGTGGCAGGGAAAGCGGAGGCAAGGTGATAGCTGGGCAGCTTTCATTGTGTGGGCTTCTCCCGGGCAATGATGTACCTCTTTTGGGAAGTCTCCTGTGCCCAACAGAGGCAGGCTCCCCAAACCCCACCCCCCCAAGATTGTATCCTTTAATCCTGTCCCCAGCCCTGCTAACTTGGCCTCAGGGCGCTGCTGTGTACAATCGTGGGGGGGAAAAAATCATTGGGAGACTAAAACAGATTGCTTTTCCTGTTATTTTCTTCGAACCTTCCTCTTCATTGAAAATGAGAAGGACACTGTTTAGCTGACAGGCGAGCATCATCCAGTTGGGTAATGAGTTTTTTTGCTTTCCAATTGATGTAGGGAATTAGAGGTTGCCAGTGTTGTAATGGTAATGTCACTAGACTAGTCCTCCAGAGGCCCAGGCTAACTCTCCGGGGACGTGGGTTCAAATGGCTGCTGGTGGAATTTAAAATCAATTCATAAGATTCTGGAATTAAAAGCTTGTCTCAGTAATGGTGAAGAAACTATTGTCAATTGTCATTAAAAGTCTCCTGCTTCACTAATGTCCTTTAGGGAAGGAAATCTGTCGTCCTTACCTGGTCTGGCCTACATGTGACTCCAGACCCACACCAATGTGCTTGACACTGAAATGGCCTAGCAAGCCATTCAATCGTATCATCAGTAAAGTAATGGAAGGGACCATCAACAGTGCTAGCAAACGATACACACTTAGCAATAAACTGCTCACTGACAGGCAGTTTGGGTTCCGCCAGAGCCACTTAGCTCCTGACCTCATTACAGCCTTGGTTCATACATGGATGAAAGAGCTGAACTCCCGAGGGGAGGTGAGAGTGACTGCCCTTGACATCAAGGCAGCATTTGACTGAGTGTGGCATCAAGGAGCCCTAGCAAAACTGGAGCCAACGGGAATCAAGGGGAAAACTCTCCACTGGTTGGAGTGAATCCTAGCACAAAGGAAGAAGGTTGTGGTTGCTGAAGGTCAGTCATCTCAGCTAGAGTTTCTCAGGGTAGTGGACTCGGCCCAACCATCTTCAGCTGCTTCATCAATGACCTTCCTTCCATCATAAGGTCAGAGGTGGGGATGTTCGCTGATGATTGCACGATGTTCAACACCATTCGCGACTCCTCAAATACTGAAGCAGTCCATTTCCAAATGCAGCAAGACCTGAACAATATCCAGCTTGGGCTGACAAGTGGTAAGTAACATTTGCGCCATGCAAGTACCAGGCAATGACCATCTCAAAAAAGAGAGAATCCAGCAATCGCCCCTTGATGTTCAATGGCATTACCATCACTGAATCCGCCACATCCTGGGGGTTACCATTGACCAGAAACTGAACTGGGCTAGCCATATAAATACTGTGGCCACAAGAGCAGGTCAGAGGCCAGGAATCATGCAAGAAGTAACTCACCTCCTGACCCCCAAAAGCCTGTCCACCATCTACATGGCACAAGTCAGGAGTGCGATGGAATGCACCCCACTTGCCTGGATGAGTGCAGCTTCTGCAATACTCAAGAAGCTTGACACTGTCCAGGACAAGGCAGCCCACTTGATTGGCACCACATCCACATTCACTCCCTCCACCATCGACACAGTGTAGCAGCAGTGTGTACCATCCACAAGATGCACGGTAGGAATTCACCAAGGATCCTTAGGAAGCACGTTCCAAACCCATGACAATTACCATCTAGAAGGACAAGGGCAGCAGATAGATGGGAACACCAGCACCTGGAAGTTCCCCTCTAAGTCACTCACCATCTTGACTTAGAAAAATATCGCTGTTCCTTCACTGCCGCTGGATCAAAATCCTGGAACTCCCTCCCTGACAGCACTGTGGGTTTACCTACACCACATGGACTGCAGCAGTTCGAGAAGGCAGCCACCACCATCTGCTCAAGGGAAACTAGGATGGGCAATAAATGCTGGTCCAGCCAGCGAAGCCCACATCCTGTGAATGAATAAAAAATAGGAACGCAGTACATCACAAGAATGGATGTGTTGTCAGGTTACGGGCTGGAGCATGTGGGAATCAAATCTCCAGGAATACATTTAATCTCAGTTGGCAACTCTACATCTAATTGATGCATTACTTTTTAAATTCATTGATGAGGCTGGCATTTATTGCCCGTCCCTAGCTGCCCTTTAGGAATTGTGCTGAGCTACACTCTGGAACCTCTGCAGTCTTTTTCTATTATTCATTTACAGGAGGTGGGCATTGCTGGCTAGACCAGCATGTATAGCCCATCCCTGACTGCCCTGGAGAAGGTGGTGGCGAGCTACCTATTTGAACCTGCAGTCCATGTGGTGTAGGTACAGGGAGGGAGTTCCAGGATTTTGACCCAGCTACAGTGAAGGAACGGCGATATATTTCCAAGTCAGGATGGTGAGTGACTTGGAGGAGAACTTCCAGGTGGTGGTCTTCCCATGTACCTGCTGCCCTTGTTCTTCTAGGAGGCATTGGTCATGGGTTTGGAAGGTGCTGCCCAAGGGAGCCTTGGTGAGTTGCTACAGTGCATCTTGTAGATGGTACAGACTGCTGCCACTGTGCGACAGTGGTGGAGGGAGTGAATATTTGTGGAAAGGGTGCCAATCAAGTGGGCTGCTTTGTCCTGGATGGTGTCAAGCTTCTTGAGTGTTGTTGGAGCTGCACTCATCCAGGCCAGTGGAGAGTATTCCATCACACTCCTGACTTGTGCCATAGAGATGGTGGACAGGCTTTGGGGAGTCAGGAGGTGAGTTGCTCATGAGAGGATTCCTAGACTCTGACCTGCTCTTGTTGCCACATTATTTATATGGCTAGTCCAGTTCAGTTTCTGGTCAGTGGTAACCCCCAGGATATTGATAGTGAGGGATGCAGCAATGGTAATGCTACTGAACATCAAGGGGCATTGGTTGAATTCTCTCTTGTTGGAGATGGTTATTGCCTGGCACTTGTGAGGCGCTACTGTGACTTGCCACTTGTCAGCCCAAGCCTGGTCTTGCTGCATTTGGACATGGACTGCTTCAGTATCTGAGGAGTCACGAGTGTTTTTTTTTTATTATCAATTAATTTACAGGATGTGGGTTTTGCTGGCTAGGCAAGCATTTACTGTCCATCCCTAATTGCTCTTGTGAAGGCGGTAGTGAACTGCCTTTTGAATCACTGCGGTCCCTGTGGTGTAGGTACACCCAGAGTGCTGTTAGAGAGGGAGCCCCAGGGTTTTGACCAAATGGTGCTGAACATTGTGCAATCATCAAAGAACACCCCACTTCTGACGTTATGGTGGAAGGAAGGTCATGGATGAAGCAGATGAAGGTAGTTGGGCTGAGAACACAACCCTGAGGAACTCTTGCAGTGGTTTCCTATAACTGAGGTGAGGTGATTGACCTCCAGCAATCACAACCATCTTCCTTTGTGCTAGATGTGACTCCAACCAGCGGAGAGTTCTCCCCCTGATTCCCATTGACTCCAGTTTTGCTAAGGCTCCTTGATGCCAACTCGGTCAAATGCTGCCTTGATGTCAAGGGCAGTCACCTCACCACTGGAGTTCAGCTCTTTTTTCCATGTTTGAACCAAGGCTGTAATGAGGTCAGGAGCTAAGTGACCCTGGTGGAACCTAGACTGATCGTCAGTGAGCAGGTTATTGCAAAGCAAGTGCCGCTTGATAGGACTATTGATGACCCCTTCCATTACTTTACTGATGATCAAGAGTAGACTGTTGGGGCGGTAATTGGCCGGGTTGGATTTGTCCTGCTTTTTGTGTACAGGACATATCTGGGCAATTTTTCACATAGCTGAGTAGATGCCAGTGTTGTAGCTGTACTGGAACAGCTTGGCTAGGGGCGCGGCAAGTTCTGGAGCACAAATCTTCAGTACTATTGCTGGGATATTGTCAGGGCCCATAGTCTTTACGCTATCCAGTTTTTCAGCTGTTCCTTGATATCACGTGGAGTGAATCGAACTGGCTGAAGACTGGCATCTGTGAGGAGGAGGCTGAGATGGATCATCCACTCAGCACTTCTGCCTGAAGATTGAAGCAGATGCTTCAGCCTTATCTTTAACACTTATGTGCTGGGCTTCTCCATCGTTGACGATGGGAACATTTATGGAACCTCTCCCAGTGAGTTGTTTAATTGTCCACCACCATTGACAACTGCAGGGCGTAGATCTGATCCGTTGGTTGTGGAATCGCTTAGCTCTGTCTATCACTTGCTGCTTATACTGTTTGGAATGCAAGTAGTCCTCTGTTGTAGGTATGCCCGGTGCTCCTCTTAGCATGCCCTCCTGCATTCTTCCTTGAACAAGGGTTGAGCCCCCGACTTGGTGGTCATGGTAGAGTGGGGGATGTGCCAAGCCATGAGGTTACAGATTGTGTTCGAGTATAATTCTGCTGCTGGCCCACAAGTGCCTCATGGTTGCTAGATGTATTTGAAATCTATCCTATTTAGCATGGTGGTAGTGCAACACAACACAATGGGGGGGTATCCTCAATGTGAAGGTGTGACTTTTCCCCCACAGGAACTCCTACCAATGCTGTCACAGACAGATGCATCTGTGCAGGCAGCTTGGTGAGGCTGAGGTCAAGTGTGATTTTCGCTCATCACCTGCCACAGAGCCGGTCTAGCAGCTATGTCCTTTAGGACTCGGCCAGGAGTGGTGATACAGAGCCACTCTTGGTGATGGACATTTAATTCCCCCAACCCAGAGCACATTCTGCACCCTTGCCACCCTCAGTGCTTCCTCCAAGTGGTTTTCAACATAGGGGAAGCACTGATTCAGGGATGGGGGTGGCGCAGGGGGATGCTGGGGAGGGCAGTACATGGTAATCAGCAGGATGTTGTTAACTCCCAGGGCATTTCCCTCCTGACTGTAGACCTCTATCCTGCCTGTGGCTAGGCCATTTAAGAGTCAGCCACATTCCTTCAGATCTGGAGGCTAGATCAGGTGAGGTTGGCAGGTGACATTGGTGAACTAGATGGGTTTCTACGACAATCGTTAGACTTTTAATTTCAAGTTTTTATTGAATTCAAATTCCACCACCTGTTCTGGTGGGATTAGAACCCAGTTCCCCAGAGCTTTACCCGTGGTCTCTGAATTACCAGTCCAGTGACAATACCACTACACCACCGCTTCCCACTGCCATGGTCGGGAGGGAGTTCCAGGATTATGACCCAATGGCGATGAGAAGGTGGGGGTTTCTTTGGGTCATGTCCATGCACAAGGGCATGCTTAACATCAAACATAGCTGCACTGTTTCACTATACACGGACTCTACACCGAAGCTCTGTCTCCCCTCTCAGGTGGATGTAAAAGATTCCATGGCATTAATTCAAACAATAGCATTGGGGTTCCCCCCAGTGCCCAGGCCAATATGTATGCCTTATCCAACATGGTTAAAACAAATCTAATCCTGACATCATTGCTGCTTGTGGGACCTTGCTCTGCACAAATTAGCTGCTGCATTTCCAAAACGATGACAGTGACTGTACTTCAAAAAGCGTTCCATTGCTGTGATGTTCTTTGGTTATGAAAGGAGCTATAGAAATATGCACCTGTATTTTATCAGTGACGCACGCGTTGACGATCGGCGTGTTCGGGATTGGCTGGGAACAGACTGCCGACCATGATTGGCCCCCACGCAGGCTGGACAATTAACGGAAACACGCGCCGAATTGCTCAGTGCTGCCAGGGTTGGGGGTGGGAAGAGGGCAGGCGATGATGTCGCCGTGGGCGTGGGTGAGCGCGGGTGAGCGCTATGAGAAAGCTCCCTGAAGGCAGACCTGAAAATGCCCAAATAAAGGTTTTAAAAGCTGAAAAAAAAAATGTCCATGCATCACAATCAACCAAATTAAAATATAAGTGATAAAAACGCTGCCCACAGATATTTATTTTAATTTTATTTCATGACAGAGATTTCACCCCATCCTTGGATGAGGTTTGATGAAAAATGTAAAGGCCGCCCGGCCGATTTGCCCGTCCGCCAACCGTGAGGTTGGACGGGCCTCGAAAAATCGGAGCCGATTGCGCTATTAATGCGTTTAATTGCCCTCTTAATTGTCGGCAGGCACCCTTCCGCCATTTTCACATGCCCGCTGAGCGAAATATCACGCGAGTGCACGATGATGTCGGGACGCTCGCCTGACGTCTTCTTGCACGATTTTACGCCCGATTAGGTCAGACACGCGCTCGCCTGAGGGACATAAAATTTAGCCCGTGGATTCTTTCACATTGGGCAAAATTGGAAGGGCACCTTGTAGCTCTTCAACAACCATTCATAGCTCTTCCATGAACATTCCCACTGCATCTAGAAGCTCCCATCTCTGTCATCAAAAAAATTATGCCCAATCATTACCCAGCAAGTAGAATGAAAACAGGTAAATGGCGAGATTAATGTACAGAAACTGTTGCTTAACCTGTCTCACCAATTGTGATTAATGCATCTTTTTCAGTTTTGAACATGTATCTCTCAGGATGGAGTGAGCTGAAATCGCTTGGAGTACCTACTTGAAAGTATTCTGACTCCATCAAGAAGCTGTACAGATTTACAATAAGACACATTTGCACCCGTCATGCAATTACAAGCCCCACTTGCCATCCTACAGCGGGTGGTGATCTAGAGGGGTCACAACTACTTTAGAAAATTGGAATTTTTAGCAACTATGTTGAATGACATGTCATTCACAATTCCAACCGTGAGTCAACATAAACTACTCTCAATGTACAAACCCAGGCAGGACTTCAAATTTTGGTTAAGTTCAGAGTCAGTATTCAGTTGGAGGTACACAAACCATGACAGATGAAAGCCCATGGATTCATGTACAACATTGTAGGCATTAAATAGATTTAACTGGCAAAACTCAAAGAAAATCTGGATATCGCTCAATTGGAATACTATTTGGTGTGACTGTTTGCATTGTTGAATTAACTAGCTAGTTGAGGAAAGTGTATTTTCATTGAGTTGACAGATAGGGATTTGTCTGAAACACATATTAAATAGAGAATGGGGCTAGGGCCAGGCCTTGGGACTCCAGATAGCTTCTTTGGCTGGGATTTTCCAGCCCTGCTGTGGCAGCACCCGCCGTGGGGTATGCGGCAGGCTAGCCAAAAGACTATTGACTTCCGGCGGCACTGGGTTATCCCGGTGGTGGGCGGGGCTGCAAACCCCCACCCCGTTTCTCTGCATGATTGTCAGCTTTCCTTTTTGATTTTGGATAAAACATTTTTGAATTTCCTTAGCTCTCAATTGACAGTCGGAAGGTGTTGGAGCATATCCTGATTCCTCTGAGGCCACGGAGAAGGGATTGTACAACCCTGATTTTAACTCCGGTTGGGAATTGAGAGTGTGGTTCTTCACATGCTTCCTCGTCTCACCTGCCTAACACCACCACCCGCTTCCCCCGCCCAACAATGTCAAAAGCTGGTGGTTGGTGGGTGGAAATGAAACGTTGGGCAACATGGGGATGTTGCTGAGGGTTTAAGGAACTTTCCCTCTCAGGTAAGTCAAGGGAACAGATTTCTGGAGGGCCTCATGATTACAGAGGGTTGGAGGGGTGTGTGTGTGTGAAGGAGTTAGGGTAGTCCAGGGATACAGGAAGCTTCAAACTTCCTTGTGTGAGACCCAGTGGGCACTCAATGTTACAGGCCCTCTTCTGCCCCAACTCCTCTTGCCGCTATGGTAGACCTGGCCACCACCAGGCCCTCACTCAGACCCATAGTTAACATTACAGCTGGGCACTGGTGATGTTCGCAGAACTCCATATGCAACTGAAGAAGGTCTCTGCCATTTTCTGACAGGTGTTCCTCTTGTAGCCTGTGGGATTGGTGCAGTCCAACAGCGGGGGAGTCCCACAGATGATTTTTAATTGCTTGCCCACCCCAGTTTCTAGCAAGGGTTAAAACAGTTCTTTTAGACCAGTCCATCTACATTGCCCTTTCATCATGTCACCTCTTGTGGCCTCATAGACTTTGGGCTCAGGTAGAATAAACACACAAAACCCATAAATAAGTTATGGGATGGTCTCAGGTCCCAGTTTAGTGTCAGTTGAGTTGGGGTAGTTTTGTGTCTCTTTTTGTATTTGAGGAACTGAAGGTTCTGTAAATAATGTGAACTACTACACCATCTTTCTTTCTGATTAGCCATACTCAATCAATCTGTTCGGTAACCAGTAGAATTAAGCCACAGTCCAATTGTGTTTATTCTACAATAGTGCAAATTCTATGAGGCTAAGCGAGGCGGCATGACGATAGGATGGTATAGATGGGCTAGTAAGATGGGCAGAGCAGTGGCAAATGGAATTTAATTCTGAGAACTGTGAGGTGATGCATTTTGGGAGGATTAACATGGCAAGAGAATACACAATGAATGGTAGGACCCTAGGAAATACAGAGGATCAGTGGGACCTTGAGGTACATGTCCATAGATCCCTAAAGGCAGGTAGACAGGTAGATAAGGTAGTGAAGTAGGCATATGGGATAATTGCCTTAATTAGCAGAGGCATAGAACATAAGAGCAGGGAGGTTATGTTGCAGCTGTATAAAACACTAGGTAGGCCACAGCTGGAGTACTGTGTGCAGTTCTGGTTGCCACACTGTAGGAAGGATGTGATTGCACTGGAGAAGGTGCAGAGGAGATTCACCAGGATGTTGCCTGGGCTGGAGCATTTCAGCTATGAAGAGAGACTGGATAGGCTATGTTTTTTTTCCTTAGAGCAGAGAAGGCTGAGGGGGGACCTGATAGAGGTATACAAAATTATGAGGGGCATAGATAGGGTAGATAGGAAGAAACTTTTCTCCCTAGCAGAGGTGTCAATAACCAGGGGGCATAGATTTAAGGTAAGGGGCAGGAGGTTTAGAGAGGATTTGAGGAAAACGTTTTTCACCCAGAGGGTGTTTGGAATCTGGAACACACTGCCTGAGGGGGTGGTAGAGGCAGGGACCCTCACAACATTTAAGAAGGCTTCAGATGAGTGCTTGAAATGCCATAGCAAACAGGGCTACGGGCCAAGTGCTGGAAAATGAGATTAGAATAGATAGATGCTTGATGGCTGGCACGGACACGATGAGCCGAAGGGCCTGTTTCTGTGCTGTATAACTCTATGACGTAGCCACTGAGCTTTCCCTCCATACACAGCTGCTGCTTATTGTTCTCAGTGGAAATGTGGCTGATCCATCCCCCTCTACTCTCAGTTGATAACTCATCCAGGTAGTTCAGTGTAGCATCGAATGGGGAAGGATCAAGTTTCAACCAGCTGAGCTGAACTAACTGAGTTATACAACTCTGATAAAACTCTGCATTCCTTTTGACTCTCGCACATCCCCGACTTTCTTCACCCCACTCTTGCCTTCAACTGCCTCGGCCCAATGGCCTGGAATTCCTTCCCTAAACCTCTCTGCCTCTACCTCTCTCTTGTCCTGTAAGGCACTCCTTAAAACCTACCCCTTTGACCAAGTTATTGGTAACCATCCTAATATCTCCCTATCTGGCTCAATGTATATCTATGCAAGTTGTTTGTGAAATTTAAATACATGATCCTAAGTAAGTTCTTAGAATAAGTAAATGTTAAGGCCTCACCTCTGGACATAAGCTTCTAGGATCGTAAGAAATAGCAGCAGTGATTAGGCCATTCCACCCATCAAACCTGTTCTGTCATTCAATAAGATTATGGCTGATCTGATTATGGCTTTAACAGCACTTCCTTGTCTGTCCCCCATAACCCTTGACTCCATTCTCAGTCAAAAATCTGATAACTCAGCCTTGAATAAATTCAATGTTCATCCGCCATACACCCAGTGGAAGAGCATTCCAAAGACTAATGACCGCTCGAGAGAAGGAATTCCACCTCGTCACCATCTTAAATGTGAGATCCCTTAACTTTGAAATGTGCCCCCTTGTTCTAGATTCCCTCACGAGAGGAAACATCCTTTCAGCATCTACCCTTCAGAATCGTAGATGTTTCCATAAGATCCCCTCTCATTCTTCTAAACTCCAATGGGTGTAGGCCCAACCTGCTCAATCTTTACCCATAAGACTTCCTCATCCCTGGAATCAGCCTAGTGAGCCTTGTTTGAACTGCTTTCTTTGCAAGTATATCCATCCTTAAGTAAGGAGATCAAAACTGTATACAGTACTCCAGGTACGGTTTCACTAATGCCCTGTACAGCTGTGTCAAGACTTTACCTCTTTTATATTCCAAGCCCCTTTGCAATAAAGGCCAACATTCCATTTGCCTTCCTAATCACTTGCTTTACCTGCATGCTAACACGTTGACACCTTTCCCAAACACTTGTGATATGGTGAACTGGAATGCACAGCCTGAAAGGGAGGTGAAAGCCAATTGTACGGAAACTTCCAAAAGACAATTAGCTCTCTACTTTCCATGGAGGAAGAGTGGGAGAGTAGCACTAACTGGACAGCTCTTGGGCAGAGAGCTAGCATAAGCATGGCTGGCAGAATGACCTCCTTTCGTGCTGTAAGATTCTATGGGCAGCGGGATTTTACGTTCCCGCTGAAGTCAATGGGGATTATATTGGCTCGCTGTATTTTATGGCCCCGTCCCCACTGAAACGTGGCCGTAAAGTTCTGCCCTATGATTCTAACTTTGGTCATTTATGCAAAAGGAACCCAGGGAAGGACTTGGGCTCTTTTTGTCTTAATTTATAGGCCACATCCACTCACCGTTAATTACAATCGGTTTTAAATATTAACTCTTGTTGTGCCTCTGTTATACATTAAGAAACTTGATGACTGTCCTTTTGAAAGCTGATGACATTAAACATTGAGGGTGACATCCTAGCTGTTTAGCACTTAATTAATTACCCTGGGTGAATATCCATTTTTAATCAGTGTGTGTAGTAAATTTCACACAGTCGTGTCTATAGCTTTTGTACCTTGTCAACATTAAAGCTTGGAACCACCTGACAGACCTAATAAATAATGCTTGGGGTATCAGATTTTCAGAAAGTTAATTCTAGGACTTCCTGCAAAAACTCCAGGTCTTTATTAAATTAAAGCATTTATTATTAATATAGGACCCACTTATAATCAAATGTGTTAAATGTAAGCTCATCTCACATATAGTTGGCTGAAAGTAAGAAATAATCAGTATGATTATTATTTACTTATTATCTTTTCTATGGCTAACCAGAAATATAAAGCCAGCTCTGACCTAAACTCTAAGATAAGAAATAACTTCATTTGTATAAACTTCTTTGGCATCCTCAAAATGTTCCAAAGTGCTTCTCAACCAATGAAGTTGTTCTTTAAGTGTAAACACTGTTGTAAAGTGGGCATATTTGGCAAGTTGATTTGCTTACCACAAACATGAGTGAGATAAATGATCAGATAATTTGCTTTGATGCTTTTAGTTGAGGGGTCATTGTTGGCCAGGGCGCCTGGGGAGCTCCCAGGTTTTTCTTTGAGTTGGGAAATGGAACTTCAGTCCATTCGAGAGGGCAGGCATGCCTTTGTTTAACATCTCATGCAAAGGATAGCAGCTCCAACGGCGCAGAAGCTCCTCAGTTCTGCGTTGAAGTGCCAGTTTAGATTAAATGCTCAGGTGTCTAACTCTGACTTTAATGCTAATATTGGCGGAGTTTCCATCAGGGCCTTGATCGGAAAAATGCGTCAGGAATGAACTGGACACCGTGTTGGTGTTGCTGAGGTGAAGTTGCGACCAAGTTTCTGCTTAAACTAGTTTTCATAAGGTCGTTCAGGAAATCTCCAATAAATCTGCACAAAACAATCAGCGTTATCAGTCAGTGACTGACTCTATTTACTTCACACTGAAGTAAACAAATTTACTGAATTTAAAGTAAGTTAAAGAGTTGGACAATCAATATGAGAATCAGACCTGAGTGAGGCTTCAGTTAACTGTTGGTCACTGCATTAATCGTCATTAATGATGGATTAATATGACAAAGGTGCCTGTGCATCTTTGAACACCATGGGCAGAATTTCACATCCCTGCACGCCTGATCCAATTGGGCATAAAATCTCGCAAGATAATGTCGGGCGAGGATCCCAACAACACTGCGCACTCACACCATATTTTGCTTGGTGGGCACGTGCAAAAGTTGGAAGCACGCCTGCCAGCAATTAAGTGAGCAATTAAGCCTTTGAACAGCACAATTGTCTCCGATTTATCGTGGCCCGTCCAACCTTACAGTTGGCGGACGGGCGAATCAGCCAGGCGGGCTCTACATTTTTCATCAAACCTCATCCAAGGGTGGAATGAAATCTCCGTTATGAAATAAATATTCCTGACAGCATTTTATGAGGTATATTTTCAGGGGCATGATGGGGTTGCATGGGTATTTTTTTTGCAGCTCTGTAAACATTTATTTAACCACTTGAAGGTCTGCAGCTCCCCGAGGCAGCTGTCTTCTGCTGTTAGGGAGCTCTCTCGCAGCACTCACCCGTGCACGGGGTGACAGCATCGCCCGCGCCCCCACCCCCACCACCCCGGAAGGGCTGAGCTTTTCAGCGCGCGTTTCACTCCGGCTTGCCCGTTAGTTGGCCAGACAGCGTGAAATCGCGGTCGGGGGCCGATCACGGCCGGCAGTCCGTTTCCCAGCCGATCCCGTGGCCTCTGACCCACCAAAGGTAAAATTCAGGCCCATATAACGAATGGCCCCAAATAGGTTTACTCGGTGGAAAATCGCCATGCCAACCTGAGGACAGCCAGACTACTTCAGGTCAATTGACTGTTGAATCGATGTAAAAGACCTCGGAAACTCTCGTGTAAAGTGGCCATGGGCAAGACTTGCTTCATTACCACTCACTAACTTCCACAAGCTTCTGTGCTATCTATGTCGATTCTGCCCAGGTTACACTGATACCTGGTGGGTTAGGGGAAAAATATGAAAACCCCTGGCCATTCATCCTAAACTTTGCCCAGAGAATGACCCTAACTCCTAAGCCAAGCTCTTAACCCCAACTGTAAACCTGCAGAGAGAGGAAGGATGAGTTTGCTAAGATGCCTTTTGTAAGAGGCTTGAAGCAAAAATTCAAGTATATCATAGATTCTTTTCTGACTTTGCACTGCTGATGGGAGGCTTATACTGCTGAAAGGACCAGAAATGTGAATAGCTCATGATTTCTGACCATTGTTTTAAATAATTGTGAAACAGCAGTGAACACATCAGCTGCATTAAACATCCCTCAGGGGGCATAGAATCATGGTATATAGCAGAGATGGAGGCCAGTTGGCCCACTGTTGTCAATGTTGTCTCTTTGAAAGAGCTATATCCACTGCCACTGTTCCTTTCTAGCCCCATAAATAATTCTTTTTCAAGTATATATCCAATTCCCTTTTGAAGGCTACTGTTGAATGTGCCAACACTTTCCTTCCAGGCAGTGCATTTAGATTACCATAACTCGCTGTTTTTTTAAAAAAAAACTTCCTCACATCTCACTTTCTGTTCTTTTGCCAGAATTTGACATCTGTCAGAATTGTCAATGTGTGCAATACATAAAGTAAGTTACTGATGTCATGTTTGTCAGGGGAAACACCTTCATAAGTTGCCACTGGGAAAAGGACACCAACTGGTACTTGTAAAGCACTTTGCAACATTGTGGGGTGTTGAAAGATGTTCTGTAAATGCACGTCTTTGTTCCTTTTTGGAGAATGAGTAGAAATTTGATCAGGCTTTCCAAGAGCACAGGGCGCTAGAGGTGGCATCTCTATGGCTATCAGGGCTTCAACTGTCATCCATAATGCATTCATGAACAAAAGGGATCCCACTCAACAAATACCCAGGTGGTATAAATTATTGTCATTCCAGATTAATGGTGCCTATATTGTTTGAAGACAGCGACAGAATAATTGGATGGACGTTGGATGAACTCATGCTTGATGACCCCAATTAGAAATGGCCACCCAAAATTAGAGCATTAATATAATGATGTCTGCACAAGCGCCCAAATTGCTGTAGAGTGCACCAAGATGACACTAAAGTTCAATCCTTTGCACTGGTCAGGTAGGGATTGCTGATGTAAATGAAAATCGGACAGTTCGTTTAACGGGAGCTCAAAACATAACAAGGCACAAAAAAGAGAATAAAAATTCTAAAGGGATTGAATTGAAAAACAGAGGAGTTATACTAAACTTGAATTTTGAATCTTGGTTAGGTCACATTTGGAGTACCAAGCGTGCCCTCATTATGAAAAGGATATGGAGGCCCCGGAGAAGGTGCAAAAACAAATTTAAAAGGATGGTACCAGAAATAAGAGGTTATAACTATCAGGAAGGAGTGAACAAACCGGTTTTCTTTTCTCTAAGAAAGAGAGGTGAAGGGGAGAGATGATAGGATTAAGTTTTGTTACAATTATGAAGGTGTTTGATAGGGTAGATGTAGATAAGATGTTTCCACATTTTGTGGGAGAAACCAAAACCAGGAGCCATAAATATAAAAGCAAAAAACTGCGGATGCTGGAAATCCAAAACAAAAACAAAAACAGTTCTGTTGAAGGGTCATTCAGACTCGAAAGGTTAACTGTGTTCCTCTCTGTCGATGCTGCCAGACCTGCTGAGTTTTTCCAGGTATTTTTGTTTTTGTTTTTGTTTTAGCCATAAATATAAGTTAGTCATTAAAATACCCAATAGGGAATTCAGGAGAAAGCTCTTTACCCAGAGAGTGGTAACAATGCGGAAATCAGTGCCACATTTAAGGGGAGACTAGGTAAACATGAGAGAGAAAGCAATGGAAAGATATATTGAAGGCATTTGAAGAAGTAAGGGTGGGAGGAAACTTGTCCTGGCTCTATGCTATTAATTCAAGTTTGATGCCCAAGTTGAAATTCCATTGTTATCCCTGGTTGATAAATTAATACAATGGAGAATAAGCTGAGATTTATTATGGGAAGAATGAAGGCAGAGGCTTGAAGAATTGTCTTCCCATTGGATGATTGTAACATACCATAAACTGAAATTGAGACTAAGACTGCAATGTTACCATCCCAGCTGATATTAATGATGGGAAAGTCAGATCCCAGAGTGAAGCCTGGCTTGATAGATCCTAACTTTTGTTTTTTTTTCAAAAACTGTGGAGGCCAGTTACTGAACACATTCCCAGGATTCTGCCATTGTATGTTTAACACAAAGAATACAATGTTTATTAAACAAGAAAAATAAACTATATTACACTAGACAAAAAGGTTGGATAAATTTCAATGCAAACGCTAGTAAATAAGTCAAATCACATTATTCCTTCACCCCAACAATGCCTTTAGAGATACATCCAAACTCATAAAGATAACACAATTTACAATATCTATCTTATACTCTACTATTCAGGGTAAGTATGCGGTACATGTGAACTAATAGGCGAACTGTGGTCAGACACACCACACTCCAAAACCAAGTGACAGATGCTACATGAGCAGATTTGTCTTGGATTTTTCATCAACCCTTCCAGGCACTTGCTACACCATGAGCCATCCAGACTCACTGAAAAGCTGTCTTTCTCATGAGGCCTTCCAATTTCCACGCTCATCCATCTTTACCAAGGAGGTTGATGCTACCCAGGCCATGGTGACAGACGAGGACGCTCTGTCACTAGAAGGGTTCAAAATTGATAAGGAAGAAGTGTTGAATAGACCGTCAGTTCTCAAAGTTAACAAGGCACCTGGAACGATGAGATGCATCCAAGGATATTGAAGGAAGTGAGATTAGAAATTGCAGGGGCACTGGCCATAATTTTTCAGTCTTCCCTATACTCAGGGGAGGTGCCAGAGGACTGGAGAATTGCGCCTTCATTAAAAAGAGGTTATAAGGATAAATCCAGCAATTACAGACCAGTCAGTTTAACTTCAGTAGTGGGCAGGATTCTAGAAACAATTATTCGGGATAGAATTAGTAGTCACATGGAAAAATATGGGTTGATAAGGAAGAGCCAGCATGGATTTCTAAATGGGAAATTGTGTTTAACTAACTTGCTGGGGTTTTTTGAAGAGGTAACAGAAAAGGTCAATGAGGGTAATGCTGTTGATGTGGTGTACATGGATTTTCAAAAAGCATTTGATACAGTGCCACACAATTGACTTGTGAGAAAAGTTCTTGCTCATGGAATAAAAGGGACAGTAGAACATGGATACAAAATTTGATGAAAAATAGGAAGCAGAAAGTAATGGTCAATGGATACTTTTTGGGCTGGAGAATGGTTTGTAGCGGAGTTCCCCAGGGATCGGTATTGAGACCCTTGCTTTTCCTGATATATATTACTGATCTAGATCTTGGTGTGCAGGGGACAATTTCAAAGTTTGCAGATGATACAAAACTTGGGATTGTTGTAAACTGTGAGGAGGATAGTAGAACTTAAAAGGACATAGACAAGTTGGTGGGGTGGGCAGATAGGTGGCAGATGAAGTTCAATGTGGAGAAGTGTGAGGTGATGCATTTTGGTGGAAGAACATGGACAGACAATATAAAGTAAGGGGCAAAATTTTGAAAGGGGTGCAGGAGCAGAAAGGCCTGGGTGTATATGTGCATAGATCATTGAAGGTGGCAGGACAGGAGAGAGCAGTTAATAAAGCATATAGTATCCTAGGCTTTATTAATAAGGGTACAGATTACAGGAGCAAAGAGGTTATGCTGAACTTATATGAGACACTCGTTAGACCTCAGCTGGAATATTGTGTACAGTTCTGGGCACCACATTATAGGAAGAATGTGAACACATTGGAGAGAGTGCAGAAGAGGTTTACAAGAATGGTTCCATGGGTGAGAAACTTCAGCTATGAGGATAGGTTGGAGAGGTTGGGACTGTTCTCCTTGGAGAGAAGAAGGCTAAGAGGAGATTTATAGAGTTGTTCAAAATTATGAGGGGGCTGGACAGAGTAGATAGGGAGAAGCTGTTCCTGCTCGTAAAAGGATCAAGAATGAGAGGGCACAGATTTAAATTGATTTGCAGAAGGAGCAAATGTGACATGAGAAAGAACATTTTTACTCGAGTGGTTTGGGTCTGGAATGCACTGTCTGGAAGTGTGGTGGAGGCAGGTTCAATCGAGGCATTCAAGAGGGCATTAGGTGATTATTTGCATGGAAACAATGTGCAAGGGTACAGGGAAAAGGCAGGGCAATGGCACTAGGTCATAATGCTCACTTGGACAGCCTGTGCAGACACAATGGGCCTAATGGCCTCCTTTTGTGCCGGTAATCCTGTGATTCTGTGATCCTGTGACATCGTCATGGTTCTTCCCTCCAACCGACTGCTGAGTGGTTGGTTTATCCTTGCTTCCAGCACTCACTGAGCTCCCCATGTGCGACCATCCTACAGGCAGCGCATGAGCAGAAATCCCAAGGTCTGCTGGGAACTGGGGTTTCCAGCCTCTGACTACCGATTAACTTAAGGTAAGTGTTTTTTCCCTTTGTGTTCGTCACAGCAACTTCAGTTAAATGGGAACTCCCTCAGCATATGAAAAGGGGAAGGTGGTGGCATAGTGGTAATGCCACTGGACTGGTAATCCAACGACCTAAGCTAATTACTCTGGGGAAATCTGTTCAAGCCCCATCACAGCAGCTGGTGGAATTTAAATTCAATTAAAAAAAAAAATCTGGAATTGAAAGCTAGCCTTAGTAATGGTGACCATGAAACTCTAATCAATCTACCATTGCGACCCAGTCTGGCCTACATGTGACTCCAGATGTGGTTGACTCTTAACAGCTCTCTGAAATGGCCTAGCAAGCCATTCAATTCAAATGCAATTAGGATGGGTAACCAATGCTGGCCTTGCCAGTGATGCTCACATCCCATGAAAGTCTGACAGAACAGGGGAATTCTGTGTTATGGAGTTGGGAGGAAGGTGCTGGCATAGGCAATGTGAATTGAACAGCCTTCCATTGCATTGTCGGAGCGGGGACAGGAGTGAGCCAATCACTCATTTTCTGTTCTGCCTACCTCATCCCACCAAAAACCGTAAAACCCAACCCATAGAAAGCACAGTACAAGAGGCAACAATTTGGCCTGTGGTGAATGCACTGGCATTAACTTTTCAACTTGTACCCCACATGTCAGCGATTGGATTGAATTACTCCTAATCTGAAGGAATTGGAGACCCATATTCATTGTTCCCAACACCCCATCCCCCAATCCCCTCCCCACCCACACAGAGACACACATACACACACACACAATCATGTACATATATATACACATACAAAGAAACACAAACGTACACACAGGTATAAACCCTGGAGAACTGGGACTCTCCCTTAACACTGACACAGATTCTTTCAGACAGCTGACATCTGCACTGTCACCAGTTCATGCACACACATACATGCACAGGCATGGATGCACACACACGGACACACACATCACACACATGCGCACACACACTGTCCTGAAAAGGAGACACACCTTGCAGACACACACCCAACATTGAATTCCTCAAGGTCTATGAAATTACTTGGTTATGCTCTGTTTTAATGATTGAAGAATACTGAGTGTGGTAATCTGATGTGTAATATACTTTTAAGAAGAATGTTATAATAGAAGATCACATGATCTTATTATTCAATGACAGAGTAGCGCAGGCTTCCTTAGTAGTCTGTAGTCAGTAGTCAGTAGTGAGTAGTCTAGAATAAGAATAATGAAGATACAAGGTTTTAGTTGCAAGTACACAAGTGTAACTGCTGAGTGCCTTTGCAAATAAATTGAATGTGTTCTACATAAGAACCGTCTACTGATCTGCTCTGTCTATGGTAGCAATTCAGCCATCCCAAAACAAGAGTGCAACCCGGATCCATTGGTGCAATTAAACTAGTGACAAGGATCCAACACTGACCCAGAAATTGTTGTTGGTGACATGAATGGACAGAGATTCTAACAGGCTTTCTTCAATATTTAAGGGGAGACAATTTTTTTTTTCAAATGAGTTTCTATCTCCATTAAAGTAGCAGACATCAGGATACTAAAATTTCATCCATTCATGGTGCTGATATGTGTTTTAGGTCAAGAAACTGAACAATGTAAACAATCTCTATAAAACTTGCGACAGAATAGTTGGAGAACTCATAGCTCAAGTGGACCTCCCACAATTTCACACTGTGAACGTAATGCTATTGGTCACAAGGTGCTAGAATGTCAGTGGGTTGTAGGTTCAAAACCCAGCCCAGAGACTCAAGCACACAATTCAGGCTGACATCCCAAGGCAGGACGAAGCGGGTGCTACACTGTCACAGGTGCCGTGTTTTGGATGAGATGTTAAACCAAAGCACTATCTGCCAGGAGGAGGTAAAAAAAATGCCATGGCACTTTTGTAGAAGAGCACCAGATCTCCCAGGCTCCTAGGGCTGAACCTTTAGGCTCCGATATGGGAGTCATTTTCCTGGAGACAGCATCGGGAGTCGGGGCGGCGGGGGTGGGGAGAGAGGGTGGGGGTGTGTGGGGTGGGGGTGCTTGTTGGCCTCCTGGTCCCCAGAGGGCCAGTGCTCCAGGAAGCCTTAGAGGCCATCCTTGCCCACTTGGCTCAGCTGCAGCCATAGGCTATCCTGTGGAGGAGTTTCCCTGGTGGCCTCACTGCTGACCCCATTTTTAAATTTAAAGCTAAAAGGTAGGATAGAGGGCGCCTCCTATTGGCCCTCCAGCTTTTCTGAGCCCACCCGCTGTCTTTAATTCAACTGCAAGCCTACCCTTTAACTACCAGTTGGCTAATTCAGGGAAAATCATGGCCAGGTGACTCTTCCCCACTCAGTGTGGGCTTATGATCCTCAACTGACCATGATGTTGGGTTCCAAAGCTTGCAGGGATAATCCTGCCCCGAGTCAACATTTATCCCTCAACCCATGACGTTCATCCATCCCAGGAGACGATGGACTGCGCCTGGGGTGTACGTCACTTCTGGATTGAACACCGTATGTTGTGGCCGTAGAGGCTGATTGGTGAGTGGCCTGAATTAGCATCACCAAGGCAGATTATTTGGTCATACTTGTTGAAGTTTCTATGTGCAAATTAGCTACCATGTTTTCTACATTACAACAGGGACTGCCATTCAAAAGGTACTCCATTAGCTGTAAAGCACATTGGCTTGTGAAAGGTGCTACACAAATGCACATTCTTTCTTTCATTAAAGGGAGTTTTGTACACCAGCACCCCGAGCTACAAGAAAATGCATTACCGGCCCTTGACTTTTGTGATATTTACATTCGCTATTGAGGCGATTTGCCCTACCAGCTGTGCCCAGCTAAACACCATTACACATCTGGTTCCTTGCCAAAGAATATTATAATTCAACCAAGGGAAATTGATTAATGTCTGCAGTAAAAGAAAACCAACATAAATCTAGTGTGAGTGAGTTTAACCTCCATACGTAATCTTAATAGCCTTAAAATATTCCCTGTCCTTTATAATGCAGGTAAGGTGTGTTTTCTGTGTTACCCAGGTACAGACAGATGTATATGGACAGATGGGTTGAACAAGATAAGAACAGATAATAAAAAAAAGATGAAGGGAGCATAGACAGAGGTGGAACAATTGAAGCAGGATTTACTGGAATGTGAGACAGAGTGGGCATATGCCAATGTAACCTGATACAAGGTTGGTTGAATCTATAAGCACAGAGAGCTGAGCACAAAGAAGCTATTGCAAATAGGGACAGACCAGGATGTTTATCAATTTTTAAACATTTGTTCATGGGATGCGAGTGTCACTGATTAGGCCAGCATTTATCACCCATCCCTAATTGCCCTCATTCAGAGGGCATTTAAGAGTCAACCATTGCTGTGGGTCTGGAGTCACATGTAGGCCAGACTGTGTAAGGGCAGCAGATTTCCTTCTCTACAGGACACTTGTGAACCAGATGGGTTTTTTAACAACAATTCCAGATTTTTTTTAATGTTGAATTCAAATTTCACCATCTGCCATGATAGGATTTGAACCCAGGTCCCTAGAGCATTATCCTAGGTCTCCTGGAATACCAGCTCCCTGACAATACCACTATGCCACCATCCTTGTGAAAGATCACAATCACCTTAATGCAATTTGAGAAATTGTACTGAGTCATTCAGCACAGAAGGATACCATTCCACTCATTGGCCAGGATTTCCCGGCCCTGTCACGGGTGGGACCGGCCGTGGGCCTGGCGGTGCCTCAGCCAGAAGTCCACTGGCTTGTGGTGGGACCGGAAGATTCCAGCAGCAGGCGGGTCTGGAAAATCCAGCCCATTGTGTCCGTGGTAGTTTTTTGAAAGAGTTATCTTCAGGATGCCCTAAGGAGTGCACAGGCAATGAAGTACTTTTTGAAATATAATCACTGTCGTAATGTAGGTAAATGCAGCAGTCAATTTGCATACAGCAAGCTCCTTGCTGCAATGATCGGATCATTTTAATGATGCTCGTTGAAGGGTAAGTATTGGCCAGAGCACCAAGGAGAACTGTCCTGCTCTTTTTCGAAATAATGTCATGAGATTTTTTTTACCTCGGCCTGAGAGACAGACAGGTCTAACATCTCGTCTGAAAGATATTCCCTCAGTACTGCACTGGGACCACCAGTTTAGATTTTGTGCTCAAGTCTCTGGAGTGGCAGCTCAACCTGCAATCTACTGACTCAGTTGAGAGTGCTACCCACTAGATCACAGCCGAGAGGATAAAATAACAGAAACATTTGTTATTTGCTCACTCCTAACAGGGTATTTCACTGAGGGGAGTGGGCTGTAGTCACTTCTTCTGATCAGGAAACAATCATTAAAGTGCAATATTATTGTGTAGCACTGAGATTGATGTCACACACATTCATTTCCGTTGCGTTTTTGCACCACGGTTCACTGTTTTTATCAAACAGAAACAAGTAACTAGTTAATTCCTTGAGCTATAAGCAAAAAAAAAACCCAAAAATGACAGCTTTATTAATCTTGCTATAGCATTAAAAATTCAGAATTCAAGAAACCTTGGATAAGGCTGTGAGAGGCAGGCCATTGTTGAGGGTTCACTTATTGGCGCTCTAGTCCTCTCGGCGTGGGATATTTCTGAGGAATACGATACATCAAAAGGGTTAGATGGCAAAACATGAGAGTCGGATAAATTACTCAAATCAAATTTCAAAAAATTGCTTACGGCTAATCAGGATGTTACGGATTTGGACCGAGCCGCTGATTCATGAATAATGAAAAATTCATAATCTTGCAATTAATGTTTTAGATTATTTAATAGGATTGAAAATTAACCTTAGCTCGAAATTGTCAGATTTTATATTTACCAGTTTGAAAAATGTTCGAGTTTGCTCATCTAAAAAGAGATTAGTTTACAAATTGTTCTCACTAGCATGTGGCCATCAAAGAAATAAGCCCAACAAATCATGCATAATATTGTTAAAAACATCTAACCAACTATTCGGCATTTTGCATAAGTGGCAGGATTAGTTCCATGATTAAAGCATGTCTTAAATTACAAAAAAAAATAGAAAATGCTGGAAATGGCCAGCGGGTATGGCAGCATCTGTAGGGAGCGAAATGGAATTAAAGGTCGATGAACTTTCATCAGAACTGGAAAAACATAGGGATGTAAGAGGTTTTAAATGAGTACAAAGGCTGGCAAAGAGGGAGACGGGAGGGAATGAACAAAATGGAAGGTCTGTGCTAGGGTGGAGGACAGGAGTGACAAAGGGGAATGACAAAAGGGATGATGGTACCTGGTAAAAGAAGGTGATCATCCTGTTCTGTTAACATTTTGTTTTTCAGATTTGCCCAGTACTTGGCTTTTACCCTGTGTGAGTGTGTCTGTGTGTCTGTGTCAGTGTGTGTGACTGTGTGTGTCTGTGTGAGTATGTATGTGCCTCTGCATGTTTGTGTATGCCTGTGTGAGTGCGTGTCTGCGTGAGTATGTATGTATGTGTCTTGGTGTGTGAATTTGTGTCTGTCTATGTCTGTGTCTGTGTAAGTATGTGTCCATATGAGTGTGTGTGGGTGTGTGTGTGTGTGGGTGTGTGTGTGGGTGGGTGTGGGTGTGTGTGGGTGTGTGTGTGTGTGGGTGTGTGTGTGTGTGTGTGTCTGAGTAAACATGCCGCTGTGTGAGTGTGTGTGTGTTTCTGTCTCAGCAGACTGTCAATGCTTCCCACTACCCTGCAGATTGACCCATCAACCTATCTCCCGCGCATCTGCCTTCACACCTTCCTCTCCCTCCTAGAACCATGATAGGGACCCACTTGTCCTCACTTATCACCCCACCAGCCTCCGTATTCAAAGGATCATCCTCCTCCATTTCCGCCAACTCCAGCATGATGCCACCACCAAACACATATTCACTTCACCCCACCTATCAGCATCCAATAGGGACTGTTCCCTCCGGGACACCCTGGTCCACTCCTCCATCACCCCCTACACCTCAACCCCCTCCCACGGCACCTTCCCGTGCAACTGCAGAAGGTGCAACACCTGCCCCTTTACTTCCCCCCTCCTCACCGTCCAAGGGCCCAAACACTACTTTCAAGTGAAGCAGCATTTCACTTGCACTTCCCTCAATTTAGTCTACTGCATCCGTTGCTCCCAATGCAGTCTCCTCTACATTGGAGAGACCAAACGCAGACTGGGTGATCGCTTTGCTGAATACCTTCGGTCTGTCTGCAAACATGACCCAGACCTCCCTGCCGCTTGCCATTTCAACACTCCACCCTGCTCTCATGACCACATGTCCATCCTTGGCCTGCTGCAATGTTCCAGTGAAGCTCAACGCAAACTGGAGGAACAGCACCTCATCTTCCGACTAGGCACTTTACAGCCTTCCGGACTTAATATTGAATTCAACAACTTCAGATCATGAACTCTCTCCTCCATCCCCACCCCCTTTCCGATCCCCTTTTTTCTTATAATTATTATATTTTTTAATATATTTTTCTTTTCCCACCTATTTCTATTATTATTTTAAAATTTATTTCCATCTATTGTTTCATCTCCACCTTTTAGCCTATTTTGATCCCTTCCCCCCACCCCACCCCACCCCACCCCCACTAGGGCTATCTGTCACTTGCTTATCCTGCTTTCCACCCTTACTGTCACCGTTAGTATATCCTTTAGCTAATATCGCCACCGTCAACACCCCTTTGACCTTTGGTCTATGACATCTTTGGCAGTCTCTCCTTTGCCTCCACCTATCGCTGGTCCTCTATCCAGCTCTACCTGTCCCACCCCCCTGAACCAGCTTACATTACACTGCATTTCTATTTCTCTTTAGTTCTGACGAAGAGTCATACAGACTCGAAACGTTAACTCTGTCTTTCTCTCCACAGATGCTGTCAGGCCTGCTGAGTTTTTCCAGCAATTTTTGTTTTTGATTGATCCATCTGATCTGCATACCCACCTCCATCATCTGGCTACATGACTGATTTGGATTCTCCATTGTCAGGCTCCTCCCCTTCGTCTCATTGCGATGAATTGAGCAGCTCAAGGGCATGCAACAATTCGCTCCAATGTATGGCCCAGGACCTGAAACGGCAAGTCTCAGTCAGGTTAGAAAATCACAGGAATATGAGAGCAAATATAATAGTTCCAGAAGAGTAAATGTTAAGACAGAGCTGGGGGAGCACTGTCAACAGAAAATATCTGAGCTTAGGTTTTCCCTCACTTTAAAGGTTAACATTGTAATGTCATAAAATATAAATAGCATCAATTTTAAAATTCTCATCTTCGTTCTCAAATCCCTCCAGAGCCCCCCCATTCCTCTCCATCTCTGTAACTTCCTCCAGCTCTACAACCCTCCAAAATCTCTGCACTCCTCCAGTCCTGGCCTCTCGCAAATCCCAGATAATTAGGATTTTCTTAAATGGCATTGGTTGAGGGGTCAGTATTGTCCAGTGGATTGGGGAAGACTCCGCAGTTGTTCTTCAAAGCAGAGCCGTGGGATTTTTACACATGCTTGACATGGGAGACTTAGGCCTGGATTTTTACCGTGGCGAAAGGCCCCTTCTTTCACTATGAATCACTGTGAACATACTGGATAAATCCAGAAATCTGACGTCTGCCCAGCCTGCCTCTGCACTTAGCAGCTTCTGCATTCACTCCCGGTGTGGTGGGCCTGACTTCAAATTCAGCCTGCTCGCACCCCTCTCCCCACTCCCACCCCCACCCCCACCCCACCCCCCACAACCCCTGCACCCACTGGTGCCCACTCATCACCTCCCCACACCAGAACAAAAATCCCAATTTCTGAACCTTATTTTTCTGGGTCAAGTTCACGGAGCTGGGAAATGTTCCGGCTCTGAGCATCCGAATCTGTTGTTCACATGCTGATAAAACAAAATCACCATATATTTGTATTTATTAGGGTGTTAGCAGTGTTGGTTCATTAGGGACATTGGACAAAAGTAGGTCATTTGGCAGTTCCCTCGATTTGTATTACCAATGGTCAGGCCCTCACCTCCACAGAGTGCTGCTCAACCTCCCCAGTCCAGCAGTACACCAAATGTAGTTTCAGAACAAAGTACTGTGGGAGGTAAGTGCGGCTTTTACTAAATAAAGGCCTGAAAAAGAAGGTAGGAGGTGTTCAAATTAATGAGGGCTTTTGAAAGAGAAACCATTTGCACTAGCAAGAAGGGGTCAAGGGGTTTGAGGGGAGCGCAGGAGTACGGCGTTGAGATAGAGGATCAGCCATGATCATATTGAATGGCGGAGCAGGCTCGAAGGGCCAAATGACCTATTCCTGCTCCTATTTTTAATGTGTCTAGGAAAGTTACCAGAGGACACAGATAATTGTGAAAAATCAAAGTGGGAGGTGAGGAGAAATTTTGTACACCTTTCCAGTATTGACACGGCCGACTGAATGGCTTCCTTCTATGCTGTATGATTCTAGGTTCCCAACTGGGTATAGGGCAAGAGCTGTAACCTGAAGCTATCATTGATGGAGAAACTTAAGTAGAAATACTGAATCTTGGAATCAAAATCTAACTCATAACTCACTCCAGCCAGAGTCGTAATTTATAAAATCCATAAAGACCGTCTCATTCGTCACTCAGGAAATGGGTCCTGAGACTGTACAATTTTCGCTGGAGGAGATGGAGACCACCATCAAATATTAGAGTCACTGGAGTTGGAATGGTTCCATAGACTAGTTAGAGCTAGGTTTCATATAAAGTTCACTAAAATTTAGTTACATCTTGAGTATGCTGATACCACATATCATTAATGGATGAAAAACCATCAGGTTATCCCCCTTCTAGCTATCCATGTAAATTTAGATTCAGGTGATTGAGTCAGGTACAAATATATTCACACACTGGCCAGTCACTTCCTCAGTATAATGAACAGTGTGTGAGGGATTGCAGACATCTCCCTCATATCAATCAGGTTTCCCCATCCATTACCATGTGCTTTCGAGCTCTGGTGATTTCAAAAGGCAGATGTGAAAAAATTCAGTACAAATTAATCTGTTGGACGAAAAAAAAGCAAGAAAATATTTAAAGGTGCTTTGTAGTATGTTCTTTTTTCAGTTGTTGAATCAATTAATTTTCTCCAAGCTGTCCTGTGCAATGATTACAATTAAACAGATTCTGTGATGACTGCTGATTTTTATTATGGCCTTTAGAGTATATGTGCGTATGTATGTTTATTCTTAATTCACTTTCAGGATGTGGGTGACCCTGGCAAGACCACAGTTATTGCCAGTGTACTTGCATAACTCTTCAACCACTGTGATTGTGTGTTTGTCAGGGAATTCCAGGATATTGATCCAGTGGCTGTGAAGGAATGTGCTCAAGTCAGGGTGGTGTGTAAGTTAGTGTGCATGTATGTGTAGGTAAGTGCTGTGAACACGTGTGAGTCCGTTGCATAATTTTTAAGTGGGTGCAAAGCAAAGAGACAGATGCATGTATGTACATAAATCTTTAAAAGGTGGCAGAAGAGGCAATAAAGGCTAAAAGGCCTCAGATATCTTTGGCTTTATGGACATCGGGATGGGACAGAATTTTCCCGGTCCTGCAGAGGCGGGTTAGGAGCTGGGACCGGGAGCAAAATCGGAAAAAACAGTGGGTCGGGTCAGCCACCAGACACGTTCCCACTTCCGAGCAATTTTAATCGGGGCGGGGTGAGCATGGCAGCAGCAGGTAGCCAAGTATTCCCAGTATTGGTTCAATTGGGGGAGAGGTGCTACTACCCTCGGGGATCTTACCATCGGCAGAACGGCCCCACACTGAGGCTGGAGTTAAACTGTAGCTGGCCTCCCATTGGCAGGCCAGGGACTGCGGTGGTGGGGGAAATTCAAATTTATACCCATTAGAGGTTAGAAGAATAAGATTTGATCTTATTGAAACACTTAAAGTCCAGAGGGGACTTGACAAGGCGGGTGCTGAGAGGATGTTTCCTCTTGTGGGAGAGTCTAGAACAAGTGGACGCTGTTTAAAAATTAGAGAGGACTCCCATCCAAGACCGAGATGAGGAGAATTGTTTTCTCTCAGATGGTCGTTAGTTTGTGGAATCTTCTTCCCCAGAGAGAAGTGGAGGCTGGGTCAATGAATTTATTCAAGGCTGAGTTAGACAGATTTTTGATCGATAACGGAGTCAAGGGTTATGGGGGGGCAGGCAGGAAAGTTGCGTTGAGGCCACAATCAGACCATTCATGATCTTATCAAATGGTGGAGCAAACTCGAGGGGCCGAATGGCCTACTGCTACTCCTTATTCTTGAGTTCTTGTAACACCTCATCTCCATCACCCCAGAACAGTGCCATTGGGAGGTGATGGCCACAGCCCAGACTGCAAGCCATCCAGTGGAGGGGTTTCCCCTCTGTAATGAAGGCCTGAAGCTCTGGTGGTCACAAGAGATTTCTCCTGCCTACCTCAGCAGCGCCCACTTCTCCTGGTGGAGCTGCAAGCTGAACATTGCCGCAGAGCCGCCTATTGGGCCTTTCACTTTCCTGGTCCACCCTTTGTCCTTAATTGACAGGATTCCTGGATGCCGCTTCTTAATTGGCCCTCCTTGGGGAAATCACGACCGATGACCCCGCACAGCCAGTTATGGGTTCCATCAGGATAACGACCCAACCAGGAAAAACCAGCACGTAGATTACAAAAAGCCAGAAAGTTATGTTAAACCTTCATAAAGCAATGGCCAGTCTCCAGCTGGAGTATTGTGAATAATTTCGGGCACAGCATTTTAGGAAGGATGAGAAGGCCTTGGAGAGAGTGCAGAAGAGTGTCAGAATGCTATGAGGGATGAGGGATTACAGTTAAGGGGAGACTTGAAGAGCTGCAGTTGTCCTCCTTAGAGCAGAGAAGATTAAGGAAGTGTTCAAAATTATGAAGCCTTTTGAATGAGTAAACTAGGAGAAACCGTCTCCAATGACTGAAGAGCCAGTGACCAGAGGACACCGATAGAAGGTCATTATCAAAAGAACCAGAGGGGGGAGGAAGAGATTTTTTTATATGTACTGGGAGTTGTCATGATCTAGAATAAACTTACTGAAAAGATGGTGGAAGCAGGCTGAATAGTAACTTACAAAAAGGGAATTGGATAAATACTTCAAAAGGAGAAATTTGTGGGTTGATGTGGAAAGAGCGGGGGGTGGGGGGCTGCGGGGAAGGCTTTCAAAGAGCTTGCACATTCAAAATGGGCTGAATGGCCTCCTTTTGTGCTGTGTCTTTATGTGATTTGATCAAGTGTGTGTGTGTGTGTTTGTAAGCGGAATGTGTGTGAACATACTGAAGTTATATCATAAAATATAAAGCACACAAAATTATGCAAGTTCATGGGAAAAGGTGGCATACGGATTCAGCTAAACATGCGACATTTAGTTTAATCGGGAAAGCATTCTTTTCCTGTGCAACGGTCAGCACATGCTCCTACCAATTAAGAAAGAATTTTACCTAAGCTGTTATGGAAATGTGGGACCCATGAGGCGAACTGTACTGCGCATGTTTACATCACCTCTAACCAGCTTGCTGCTATGCAACACAACCAGCAGTCCAATAGGAATGCCTTAAATTTTTCTTTATTAGAGAAAGCTTCAGCCAGTTAAAGTTCTCCTCCTGGTAATAAATGATGCCTGAATACCAATTTGTGAGTGGCTGGGATGAACAGGCTTATTCTCCTATTGATTTTCTTTCCTTATTCTAAGCACTGGCGTGAGGGTTGTCAAGGGCAGAGCCAGTGGCCAGGACTTTGTGGGCCCCCACGTGAGATAGGCTGGGGAGCAGAGACTGGTAAAATCATGAAGAACTGTTCCAAGTAAGCTTCCTTGATGTGGTCCTGTTATTTCACCAGTGGTTAGGCCAAACGTGAAGAGGCTGTCTGCTCCGAGCAGGCAGACAGCTGATCAGCAGAATTAAAAGCCCGATTAGGGACCGTTTAATGGGGCTTTCAGCATTTCGCTAATGCCAGGGGGGACCCCTGTCACATGGGGAGGCCACCAGCTACATGGAGGTGGCCTCCCTGTGGAAGCCCGAGACACCAGGCCCAATGGTTCAAAGAGGGGGCTGCAGGCAGGGAAGGAAGCCCCTGCGGCAGCAACAATCTCCCAGGAGGGGTTTTCCCTCTGACATTGGGCCCCTTGAAATTTTTAATTCTGTTTATATAATTATCTGCCCTGGCTCCTGAAGTCTCCTACCTGCTTCAGCAGTGCCAAAAATCTTCCAATGGGGCTACTGAGGCCTCAGAGAGCTGCTGGCCCTCTGATTGGGTTGACAGCATCAGGAGCCTGCACACCATCTTGGATTGGATAGTGAGCCCACATGCAGCCAATTAGGAGGGGACCAATGGTAAAATTGCTGAGCAGGTCCCACTGCGAACTCGGGACCTTCATTTCATCCCGATGTGAGGGTCCCCAAGCCTGCGCTAAAATTCAAGCTGTTTCTTTTTGTCGGGACATCAACCTGACTTTTGTCACAAACATTTTTTCTGACATTTCACCCAAGGAATGGGTTAATGGTGACTGCCTTGCATAGCTCACAGTCTAGACGCCACGGCTGATGGGGGTAGCAGGGAATGGGGGAAGGATGGGTGTTGTGGGGGGGGGTGGTAATTTTGGCTTGGCGATAGTGTACAATGGAGGATAGCACCCATTTTACATCACTCCTCATTTTTATTCCTATTGATTTCTACCCTCAAATGTGTAAGGGAGGGAGTGCCATTATCTCCTGTTTTATTGACTGGAGGAATGATTCGTACTGTGTTGATATTTCCTTGACTTTAGAAAGTTAATGGATGATCTCATTGTGGTCCTTCCAATGATAAAGGGATTTGATAGAATTGACATCCTCTGATGAGCAAATGAGGTACAATCTTTAAATGAGAGAGAAGCCATTTCGGAGTGATATCAGGAAGCACTTTTTCACGTAAAGGGTGGTGGTAACCTGGAGCCTTCTCCTCCAGTAGGTGGTTGATACTATGAGTCAATTAGAACTTTCAACACTGAGATCAATACATGTTTTGTTGGGTAAGGTATCAAAGGAGGTGATGCAAGTGTGGATTAATGGAGTTGAGGTACAGATCAACCTTGATCTAACTGAATGGTAGAGGAAGCCCAAGGAGGCCATAATGGTTCCTCCTGCATCACCTCACCGGAAAATAGGCTAGGATCAAGATTCACCATGTGGGTTGTCAATAGGTTCCCACCCCTTAGAACATTAGCGATGTAAGAGGGGGCATGGCTGGTGCATCAGATGGTTCCACGTCTCCAGTTTCAAAGTGGATCTGGGCAGATGTGCCAGCCCACCAGCAGGGTTGTATGTGTGACCTCAGAGTTTGGGGGTTGGGTAAGGTCAAGATGGGCCGGTGACTTGGACCACCCACCACAAAGATTGGGAAAGTATTGTTTTTTAATTTAATCTGGCCCCCTTACAAAAGGGAGCACTAGAGAGGAAAAGATCCTTGGGACAGGAAAGTGAAAGATCAGCCATGGTCTTCTTGAATGGCGATGCAAGCACAAAGACACATATGCCCTCCTCCTGCTCCTACTTCTTGTGTCCGGGGTGTGGCGAAGGGTGACACATTGGGGTGGCCACGGTGCCTGAGATACACACCTGTGGCACCGGTGCCCACCCACCAGTAAATGGGGTGAACGCGGCAGGGTCAGAGCTGGAGGCCCCCTCGTGGATAACATCCTGGTACTTACACCAGGTGCAAAAGCCCTCTCACTCACGTAAGGAGGTAGAAAGAATAGAGCGACCAGGCCAGGCACAATGACAGAGTCACCGGGCAGGCAATTTCTACCACGCTCTGCATTGGTTTTCTACTGGGTTTGCAGCCATTCACATTGAGGGGCAGATAATCACAGGTTGGGGGTGGGTGGGTGGTTGCTGGTTAATTCAGGTGGCTAGATGGCAAGCGTGTACTTCAGAATAAAGCCAACTGTGTAGGCTTGTTTCCTGCTCTGACTGAGGTCAGCCTGGGGCTTGCATTCTCACCCTGCCCCTGAGATTGGAAACATCACTGACAAAAACTGCCAAGAAAACAGCTCAAGATGAAGCATCAGCAGACCATGAGCCAAGGACCTGTCTTCAGGTCGAGGTCACATGACATGACATGAATCATAGGTTTGCAAATGCAGCAGCAGAAAACCCAGCTGGAGACACAGATAAAAATAGACAGAGGGAGAAACAACAGAGAAAATGATATGGAAAAACCATATCAGAGGGGTAGAGAGGGAGAGGAACTGCATCCACACATATACCTTTGCATTGCTAAGAAGCTTTTAGTACTTTACATCTGTAAACTTAGAGTTGAAACACTGAGTTGCTTCTGCACTGCATTAAAAGTAAGTAACTGGGGATTCACAGGAAGCAGTATAATTCCAGTCTTCTAAAGTTGCCTAGTAAAACAAGCTGCCAATTCCTGCAGATCGATCTGGGAAATGTTGTTTTCCCCTCCAATTGAAGCAAAGGTTTGTTCCTGGAATTGTCCCTTCCAATGCTTCTGGCAGGTTGTGCACAGTAATGTCTGAATGTCTGTCTTTTGTGACACTCTGATGTGTCATATTGTGCCTGCAATTTGATTTTGCAACTGCAATAAAATCCAGACCAGTCTCATATCAGTACACCGAGCAAACAGCAACAAGAGACAGATAACAAGAGACAGAGGTGGAGAGAGAGAGCAATGGAGAGAAGAGCAGAAAGAGAAGTTGACAGGGAGACAGGAAGATTAACAGGAGACTGAGAGAATGACAATGAAAGAGAAAGTAAGAGAGAGACAAGAAAGCGAGGAGAAAGGGAAATCAAATATACACGCAGGCACATGTACACACACACACGCAAACACACATGCACACACACACGCAAACACACATGTACACACACACGCAAACACACATGTACACACACACACGCAAACACACAATGCACATGTACACACACACACGCAAACACACATGTACACACACACACGCAAACACACAATGCACATGTACACACACACGCGCAAACACACATGCACACACAATGCACATGTACACACACACACAAACACACATGCACACACAATGCACATGCACACATAAACGCGCACACGTGCGCACATGCACACACACGCGCGCACACATACACACACACACACACACATACCCATATGCACAGACAGCGAAACATTTACAGAAACACACAAATTAATGTATACCTGAAGCTAGCATTCCCCCAGTGGGAGCTGAAGACAACTCCAGCTATATTTGGTAAATCTACTTCACAGCTAACAAGCTGCTCAGGGTGATAGCTAGTAAATGACATTATTGTATAAGCACTTCACATGCTTCTGTCAAGTTCCTGACTGTGCTGGCTTAATGGTGGTTTTAACTCACTCAAACAAACTGACAAATGTCTCTGTTAAAATAATGGGGAAAGGAGTGGGTAGGGTGCACATTGGGACTACTCCACAATTAATGGGGTATAACAGAATGGAAATACAGGTCAAAATCAGGTCTAACAAACCTTTGCTCAATTGACGTCTGTCGCATGTTCCTGGTTTGGGTTTCATCTCGTCATGGAGGTTGTCACCAGCAACTGGTGGCAGCTTCAGAATAGCATTGTAAAATGGGGCAAGAATGCCATTTAGACACCATTTACACCCTTATGACCAAAATAAACATGATGTTAATGTCACCAATATAAATTGAGTGTAGATTCACCCGGCTGCATCTTTCGGGAGAAGGGAACTTAAAGGGAGTGCCAACAGCGTTCAGGTGTAAAGGGAAGTCTCTTTTTGTGAACTTCTACAATATGATGAAGGGTTTCAATAGAACATGTGGTGTGAAACTGTTCCCATTGGCAGAATTATCAGGAACACAGCACAGAAGGAGACCATTCAGCCCATCAAGCCTGTGCTGACACTTTGAAATATTTATCCAATAGTCCCATTTCCCAGCTCTGTCCCCATAGCCTTGCAAATTTCTGTCCTCAAGTGTTTACCCGGGTTGCCAACTCTGATTAATTGTATTCCTGGAGGTTTCATCACATGACTTGCCCACATGCTCCAGCCATTAGTTGGCCAACACATCCATCTTTCTGCACTGCCTTACTGGAAAGCTGAATGACTCATTACCCAACTGGATGATGCTTGGCTTTCAGCCAAACAGCCTTCCTTCCCATTTTCAATACTTTTATATCTGACTCCAGGCCAATCCTGGAGGGTTGGCAACCCTAGTGTTTACTCAGTTTACTTATACAAGTGCTCTTTGAATTTGCTTTCACCAACCCTTTAGGCAGTGGTTACTAGATCATAACTACTCGCTGTGTTTAAAAAAAAATCCTCAACACCTTTTGCCGTTTACCTTACCAGAAGGGATAAATTTAAGATAATTAGCAAAGAGGTTCTAAAGCAGTAGGATTTCAACGAGATGCTTCAGCATCTGACTGAACTTGATCAGCCTTGAAAATCTTTGCTCTTGAAACTGAAACTTGTTTCAATTCTTCAGTGAGCTTACAAAGTGTCTCCATAACTGCAGCTATTAAATGTATATTCATTTAATGTTATTATTTTGTACTTAATTCCTGTAAATAGCAACTTGTCTTATTATTTTAAGCAACAACTTACTTATCAACATCATCTATCTTCTAACATGCTAATCTCAGTCTTCAAAGCTCCAATATTTCCCCAGCATCCACAATCTTATGGGGGAAGAGATCTCCAGATACCTATTACCTTTTGTGTGAAAACAGTGCTTCCTGCTTTCCCTCTTAAGTGGCCTAGTCCTCATTTAAGATGGAAAAACCCAGCAGGTCTGGCAGCATCGGCGGAGGAGAGCACAGTTGATGTTTCGAGTCCTCATGACCCTTCAACAGAACTAAGTAAAAATAGGAAAGGGGTGAAATATAAGCTGGTTTAAGGTGGAGGGGCGGGGGGTGTTGTTGGGACAAGCAGCCAGCAATAGATGGAGATAACCAAAAGAAGTCACAGACAAAAGAACAAAGAGGTGTTGAAGGTGATGATATTATTTAAAGGAATGTGCTAATTAAGAGTAGAAGACAGGACAGATAAGGCACAGATAGCTCTAGTGGGGGTGGGGGAATAGTAAAAGGTAGAAATAAACAATGGGTGGAAATACATTTAAAAATAATGGAAATAGATGGGAAAAGAAAAATCCATATAAATTATTGGAAAAAACAAAAAGGAGGGGAAAGAAATGGTAGGGGGATGGGGATGGAGGAGAGAGTTCAAGATCTAAAATTGTTGAACTCAATATTCAGTCCAGAAGGCTGTAAAGTGCCTAGTCGGAAGATGAGGTGCTGTTCCTCCAGTTTGCGTTGAGCTTCACTGGAACAATGCAGCAAGCCAAGGACGGACATGTGGGCATGAGAGCAGGGTGGAGTGTTGAAATGGCAAGCGACAGCGAGGTCTGGGTAATGCTTGCGGACAGACCGAAGGTGTTCTGCAAAGCAGTCACCCAGTCTGCGTTTAGTCTCTCCAATGTAGAGGAAACCGCACTGGGAGCAACGAATGCAGTAGATTAAATTGAGGGAAGTGCAAGTGAAATGCTGCTTCACTTGAAAGGAGTGTTTGGGCCCTTGGACGGTGAGGAGAGGGGAAGTGAAGGGGCAGGTGTTGCATCTTCTGCGGCCGCATGGGTAGGTACCGTGGGAGGGGGTTGAGGAGTAGGGGGTGATGGAGGAGTGGACCAGGGTGTCCCGGAGGGATCGATCCCTATGGAATGCCGCCAGGGGGGGTGAAGGGAAGATGTGTTTGGTGGTGGCATCATGCTGGAGTTGGCGGAAATGGCGGAAGATGATCCTTTGAATGCGGAGGCTGGTGGGGTGATAAGTGAGGACAAGGGGGATCCTATCATGTTTCTGGGAGGGAGAAGAAGGCCTCCCTTGTTCTCATTTATCATCCCACCAGCCTCCACATTCAAAGGATCATCCTCCGCCATTTACGCTAACTCCAGCATGATGCCACCACCAAACACATCTTCCCTTCACCCCCCCCGGTGGCATTCCGTAGGGATCGTGTGTGTGCCAGCCATAAAAAGAGAAAAAAGAAGCTAGCCGCTCATTTTTAACCCCACTTTCCAGAACCTGGTCTGAGCCGTGTATGCTTCACTAATCCATGTCACTTTTATTGAAGCCAGCCATAGACTACAGCTTATAAATGACGATCATACAATAGCATAAACGGTAAATAAAGCTACAACATATCATTTTTCAAACCATCATTGTCAGCAGTTTTGTTTTGGGATAAGCAAACAAATATCGATTAACAAGGATTATATTCACAATCCAATAGGATTATATTAGATTTTGAAGTGTCTCTGTCTCGGTGCTTGGGAATCAGACAGTAAGTCTGACTCAACCTAAGGCAGACGGCTGTGTCTGCTCGGATGTGTCGCCTATTTAATAAAACGTTTAGCTGAGCTGAAAACAGGCTTCCATGGTGCTTTGTATCCTCAAAAAAAAAACACGTTCGTTCTCAAATCTGAAAGTGACCTCAGACCATCTTCTAATGTTTAGAAAAGCAGGTGGCGAATTTGGCTGCTTCCCAACTCACAACGGTTGAAAGTCTTCTTGTTTACATTAGACACGTCGGCAACAGTTCAATACAACAGCCATATTCCTAACTTTTTATGTCAAGCTGCATTATGCCAATTATTTGCTTGTTCGTGGTAATTAACATTTAGAATTTTCATTAATTGCGTTAATTGCTTAACAAGTTTGGGACGGACAGATTTTTGGTCTCTCGGGGGAATCAAGGGATATGGGGAGCGGGTGGGAAGGTAGAGTCGAAGCCCAAGATCAGCCATGATTGTATTGAATGTGAAGAAGGCTCAACGGGCCATCTGGTCTACTGCTGCTCCTATTTCTTGCTGTTCCTGTGTGTTCTCTGCTTGTAAACAGATGGACGCTCATGCCCCTTCGGTACCCAATCACAGGGTTTGCTCTATTTTGCATCCCGCATTCATAACTCACGTGGCGGCTCCTCTTGACAGATGCACACTCACCATCTGTAGCCCCATCCCTTCTGTGCTGTTTGCCTTTACTGCTCGGGTTGCCCTCCTTCGCACTGAGACGTTTAAGAGGAAATTTGACAGAAGTGTTAAAAAAATCATGAAGGTTTTTGAAAAAGTAAATAAGGTGGAACAGTTTCAAATGGCAGAAGGCTTGGCAACCAAATGGCTCAGGTTTAAAGTGATTGGCTCAAGGAGGGGCAACACAAAGGCATGAGAACATGAGGAGCGAGTTGTTGTGATTTGGAATGCACAGGCTGAAAGGGTGATGGAAACAGATTCAATAGTAACTTTCGGAAAGGAATTGCATAATTAATTCAAGGAAAAAAAACTTTACGGCGCTATGGGGAAAAGAGCAAAGGAGCAGAATCAACGAAATAATTCTACCAGAAAGCCGGTACACACAATGGGCAAAATTGTGCATTGCATGGATATCCTGTATTACTCTATCATTCTGGTTTTCTTTTGCAACAAAAAGTTTACAACTAGGAGACCAGACTGCCGAGCGAATTGAACACAGTGAACATCCCTGAAATTATTCTCACACAGAATCCCCAGAAGACCTTGTGGTATATTTTCTAAGAGGCATTGAATTTTTGTAGTGATCTTTGAATTTGTTTAGCATGTATTTTCTTCAGCAAGCATTCTGCAGTCTGACCCACTGATCCTAGCTCTGTCCTGAGCTGTTAGCACTTGCTAGGCCACACATCCTGTCCAACCGTGTCCGCAAACTCCCACCCAGCTCATCCATAAGGCTTCTTATTTCAACATCCCCTGACACTCTGCAGAGTGTCTGCAGTCTCGCCGGGGTCTCTGTTAGTATTGCGGCCCCTTGAGGCTGCCAATTAATTCAGTCAAACCATCCCACCACCCGCCACCCCCACCCCCACCTCCACCCCCCCCAACCCCTCTCCTCCACCCCCGCACTGCATTGACAGTTTTGCCAGGCTCTGGAAATAGTGGCCAAGCCTGTGTGATGCTGGGAAAGTTGCAGTGCTGGGTGAAAATGGCTCTTACTTGGGGCTCGAATTGGTTTAATTGCCTGCCCACTTCGGTGGAGTGGGCTACCAAGTCCCATGGCAACTCACCCCTAGGATAGCCACCCATAGGTGGGGACAGCAGCAGGGAGTCAACCAGACGGGGTTTTCCACTAGTTTCCTGGTTACCCACCTGCAAACCCCTCCCCAAAGGGATGGGAAAATTCAGCCCCTCATGTACCACAACATGGACACCCTTCCACCACACCCAAAAATCACGAGACCTCCTAATCTGTAGTCAACATCCTCCGCCATCTGATGTCCCCCTCATGAGTCCCCCATTTATGAGGTCTGTCACCATCTGACCCGACAATCTCGCCCACCCTCCTCTCCTAGCCCCAGATGCTGTCGGCGATTGCAGGCTTTCCCATTGGACAGCTGGACAGCCCCTCAATCTGGCTGGCAGTCGGGCGGGGAACAGTGTCAAAATGTCTAATGAGGCCTTGTTTCTAAGTCTGGCTGTACCTCCGTGACCTCAGGATCCCCCGCTGATAAACTTGTCCCTGTGTAATCCCCACTGTGCCTGTAAATGGCAGGGCCGGTGAGTCTGTGCACAGGAAACCCGCATCCTCACAATAACCCTGCCTTTAGGCACTGAGCACTAGGCCAACTCATCGAGAACTTTTCCATCTCCAACAGACACTTCTTACCTATCGATGGTGCAGTTTGTATCTCATTGCTCTTGACAGGGTTGAATTGGTCACTTTGAATAACCTTAACAGTGAGAAAGGACCTGACTTCTCCATTAACTTCCTGCCAACTAACGGACAAGCCGGCGGCCTGGAAATTTGGCTGTGCTCATATTTGGGCATGTGGTGTCCTCGGTTACATGCCCCACAGCTGGCAAGGCTCAAGGATTCCCCTGGTACTTGGGTTTTCATTGTCCACATATCAAGGGCTGGGCAAGGCATTTGGTGCTTGAAAAACAGCCACTGGGAGGTGGAAGTTATAGGCCACCATTTTGGTAAGTGCCACCAGCAAGAGTTACCTGGGATTGTTAGCCATCCAGTTCTTCTTATTAGTAAATATAACATTATTTTTGTGTTTTATTAAAGAGGTAACTTCCAACTGTGTTCTTTTGCTACTGAACTCTCGCCAAGTGTGACAGGATAGTAACTGTGGGACACAAGCAGAACAATCTGACATATTTAGAGCCGCTATATATCCACCTCCTATTGCCAACTGCAAATCATCGGTGCTTCACTCCCACGCTGGCTTCTGATGAGTCCATTACACACAAATTTAAATAATTGGTAACATTACCATTTAAAAATACATATATTTTGCTTGTGATGCATTATTGCATTGATATGTGGCCTAAGCCAGCATTTTTATCACAAATATGTTTACAAGAATAAATGACACTCTCTAAAATGACACCAGCGCAGACAAGTTGGGCTGAATGGCCTGTTTCTGTGCCGTATATTCCAGGCAATCCTTCTGAGTTTTGCCCAGTCTGCCATTCGGTGAGATTTACACCCTCGTTAGTAAAGGGCAAGTGGTTCATTTTTAGCTCAGGAGTAAATTTATTGGAGTTACTGCAGTGGCAAATTATTGGGTGAGAATGTAGAACTCGGCAGTAAACAAGCAGTTTTTTTGCTTATGCAGCCTTAGCAATAGCACACAAGATGATGTAGCTATATTTCATGTTGAAAGCAGTTCTTGGGGGAGCTGATCCTTCCACTAACGTATATATTAAAGTAGATTCCAGCCCTGAATTTCAGTGAGGTTCTCCTGATCTCCAGCCACAACTTTGACAGAAGATTGACAGAAACCCAGCAGGATTGTTTTAAACAGCCAAGTTCCAGTCTCCATCTCGGCATCTCATGCTCTTTCTCTTCTGAATTTAGTACACTCCTGTTCTGTCTAAACTTCTCCCTCCACACAAACTCTTCTATCCATACTCCCAGTGGATCAATTGTCTGCTTTATGTCCTAAATGATTACTCTTTCATCACAGGGCGTTGTGAGGCTAAGGAAGAATAAGGTCCATTCGGTACAGTTACATGATGCCGTGATAATTGAGTTATTAATTAATCGCAGTGATCAACCTCAATCAATAAGTACACAACAAACCCAGACATGAGGTGTGGAACACTCCTAATGGTGGAAAACTTTGGGAACTGTAGTGTTCAATTATTCAGTGTTTGATTATGTTTGCCTGTTGACTGTTCACTGTGTGTGGCTAGTTAAGCTTGGATGACTGAGAAACATAAACTGAACTGTAGGCATGCAGCTGGAAGCATGAGAGCAGACATTTTAAAGCATTGAATAAAAACTCTGTTCAGAAATCTAACCTGGAGTGTATCATCTCTGCATATCTCGAAGGCAGAAAACACAACAGGAATCATGCGTCCAAAGGCAACTGTTCCTCCCAAGTATAGTACATTCACCACATAAGAACATAAGGAATAAAAACATAAGGAATAGGAGCAGATGTAGGCCATAGAGTTACTCCTGCCTGTTCCACTGTTGAATAAGATCTTGGCTGACCTTCTACATCAATCCAGTTTCCCACCCTATCCCCAGAATATTGTCCAAAAATAAATTCAACATCTGAGCATTGAAAGATCTCTGGAATTTTCAAGATTCACCATCATCTAAGTGAGGAATTCTTTCATTATCTTAGTCCTGACTTCATTATTCATCCATGGATATGGGTGTCACCTGCAGGGCCAGCATTTGTTGCCCATCCTCAATTGGCTTTGAATTGAGGGGGCAGTGGACATTGCTGTGAGTCTGAAGTCACATGTAGGCCAGGCCAGGCAAGGACAGTAGATTTCCTTCCCTAAGGGGGCAATAGTGATCCAGATGGGTTTTAATGACAATTGATGATAGTTTCATGGTCAACATAACAAGACTAGCTTTATATTCCTGATTTAATTAATTGAATTTAATTAATTGAATTAGTGGGATTTAAACCCATGTCCCCAGAGCATTAGCCTGGGCCTCTGTATTATTAGTCCAGTGACATTACTGCCATGCACCCATCTGCATTGTATCCTGGCAAAACAGATAGCAGGGAGTGAGGAGACTTAATTTATATGGAGAGACTATAGAAGCTGGGATTGTTCTCCTTAGAGCAAAGGAGCTTAAAAGGAGAATCAATAGAGGCGTTCAAAGTTATGATGGGTTTTGACAGAGTATTTAAGGGGAAACCTTTTCCAGTAGTAGGAAGGTCAGTAGTTAGATGACACAGATTTAAGTTAATTAGCAAGAGAACCAGAGGGGAGATGAGGATCATTTTTATTTTTGCAAAGATTTCTTAAGATTTGGAACACACTGCCTGAAAGGGTAGAGGAAGCAGATTCATTAGAAACTTTACAAATCAGTTTTGATAAATACTTGAAGTGGAAAAACTTCCAGGGCTTTGGGGAAAGAGCAGGCAGAGTGAGACTAATTGAAAAGCTCTTTCAAAGAGGTGGGCTGAATAGCCTCCTTCTGTTCTAAGCCATTCTGAGGTTCAATCATGATTCCTTTATTCAACAGGATTTCCTAAATATAGTTGGTACCAAAAGAAAGAAAAATCAATCAGTTTAATTAACCATTTCTGCAAATAATTGCTTTTGATTTATCAGTATAAATACATGAATACACAAAACAAAAATAACTTGCATTTATATAGTGCCTTTACTGTAATACAATGTCAAAGCAGGAGTGCAACAAAACAAAACTTGACACTGAAATTCATAACGCGATATGAGGGCAGGTGACCAAAAGTTTGGTCATTGAGGTAGGTTTTAAGGAGCATCTTAAAGGGGGAAAATGAGATGGAGACGTGGAGAGTTGAAGCAGGGTATTTCAGGGATTCCAGCCTAGGCTACTGAAGGCACAGTCATTCATGAGAGACCAATAAAAATTGGGGATATTCAAGAGGTCAGGATTGAGGAATTGTATCTACGCCACTTGGACTAAATTGAATCAAGAAGACGTCTCATCACCACCTTCTCAAGGCCAATTAGGGTTGGGCAATAAAAATGGGGGCCTAGCCAATGATGCCCATATCCTATGAAAGAGTTTTTTAAAAAAAGGAATGCAGATATCTCAGCGGAATGTGGGGCCGGAGGTGATTACAGAGGTAGGGACGGGCAAGACCATAGAGGGATTCGAGAAGGAGGCTGAGAATTTTAACATCGTGGAATTGCTTAACCAGAAAAAATGTATATCAGGGATCACAGGGATGATGGATGAATGGGAGCTGGTGTGAGTTAAGACATGGGCAGCGGAGATTTGGATGATGACGAACTTACGAAGGGCATACGTGGGAGGTCAGCCAGGAGTGCCTTGGAATCACCAAGCCTAGAGGTAACATAGGCATAAATGAAGGTTTCAGCAGAAAATGAGTTGAGTCAGGGGCAGTGTCGGGTAATGTTCTGGAGGTGGAAATAGGCGGTGTCAGAGATAGGTGGGTATGTGGTTGGAAGCTTATCTCAGGATCGAATATGACCAAAGTTATGAACAGTCTGATTCATTCTCCAGACATTTCCCAGGGAAAGAGCTAGAGTCAGTAGCTAGGGAACAAAGTTTGGAGAGGGAACTGATATTTATTTGGAAGAAATTTCTGCTCATCCCGTACTGGATGTTGGATAAGCAGTATGACAATTTAGAGATGGCTAAAGGGTCAAGAGAGGTGGTGGTGAGGTGGAGATGGGTGTCATCATTATACATGTGCTTTCTGTGTGATGCTGTATTTTCGGATGATGTCACTGACATGTAGATGAGAAATTGGAGGGGGCCAAGGATAAATCTTTTGGGGCACTAGCAATAATTGTGAGAGAGCAGGAAGAGAAGCCAATTTAGGAGATTGTCTGGCTATGATTAGATAGATAAGACTGGAACCATATCCCAGCTGGATGGAGATACGATGGAGGAGGATGGCATGGTCAACTGTATCAAAAGTTGCAGATAGGTCTAGAAGGACAAGGAGGGATGGTTTACCTTAGCCACACTTGCAGACAATATCTTTTGTAACTTTGAAAAGAGCCTTTTCTTACTGTGAGAGGGGAGTAAATGAGGGATTCAAACATGGAATTCTGGGAAAGACCGACACAGGTTTGGGAGGTGACAGCACATTCAAGGACTTTGGAGAGGAATGGGAAAATGAAGATGGGGTAGTGGTTTGCAATGACAGAGGAATCAAGGATTGATTTTTTTTGAGAAGAGGGATGATGATGGAAGATTTAAAGGAGATGGGGCAGAAGCACAGGAGAGAAAACTACTATCAATGTCAATTAAGGAGGGAGAAAGGAGGGGAGGTTTGGTGGTCAGCAGTTTAATGGGAACAAACATGACCATCATTGAGGAGTTAATCACTCAGAACCCAGCTCCACTGGGCAGGACATGTATTTAATGTGCCACGGCATCCAAAAGTCACACGAGGGATGTGTCACTGAATCGGGGGTCTGCAGTCTTCTTGCCTTTCGAGGCCATGTCTTCTGTGCAGCAGTCCTGGGCTGGAAATACTGAGAGGTGTGCATGTGGCTGCACTTTAAGTGTGGCGCCCAGCATGATGAAGCATCGAGGTGACAGCACGGCAGGTGAATCGGAGCCCACCCACCATCGAAACGGCACATTTCCCAGGAATGCATGATTAATGAGGTGGGGTCAGAACAAATTGGCATGAGAAGCTGTCATTGTGGCCGGCGGGTGAAACATTATATTTCCTGCCCGCTACTGCACTTAGTGCAAATCTGGGATGATTCTGCCCAAAGTCTCGTATTCACATTGAGGATACTGTCCATCGTGCTGTGTTGTGCTACCGCCATACTAAATGGAACAGATCTCGAACAGGCCTAGCAACTCAAAACTGGGCATCCACGAGGTGCCCATCAGCAGCAGTAGAATTCTGGGCCAGTAGAATGCTGGGCCATCAGCAGCTGTATACAAACAAAATCTGTAACCTCATGGCCCGGCACATCCCCCTCTCTACCATTCCAATCAAGCTGGGGGATCAGCCCTGGTTCAATGCAGAGTGCAGGGAGCATGCCAGAAGCAGCACCAGGCATACCGAAAAATGAGCTGTCAACCTGGTGAAGTTACAACACAGTGATAGACAGAGCTAAGTGATCCCAGAACCAATGGATCAGATCTAAGTTCTGCAGTCCAATCGTGAATGGTGGTGGTCAGTTCAACAGTTAACTGGAGGAGGGGGCTCCACCAATACTTCTATCCTCAATGGAACATAGGAACAAAGGGTTTAGGAGCAGGAGTAGGCTATTTGTCTCTTTGAGCCTGTCCCACCATTCAATGTGAGCATGGCCAATCTGGTTATGGCGTCAGGTCCACCTTCCTGTCTGCCCCCTCCCACCTCCCCCATAGCCCTTGATTCCCTTGTCTAACAAAAATCTATTTAACTTTGTCTTGAATAAATTTAAAGACACAGCCTCCATTGCCTTCTGGGGGTGAGAATTCCACAGACTAGTGACCCTCTGAGAGAACAAAACATTCTCATTACTGTCTTAAAAGGTAGACCTCTTATCCTTAAGCTATGTCCCATAGTTTTAGTCCCCCCAACAAGAGGAAACATCCCCTGGGTATTCATACAATCAAGTCCCCTCCGGATCTTATATGTTTCAATAAGATCACCTCCCACTCTTCTAAATGCCAATCAGTATAGGCCCAATGTGTTCAACCTTTCTTCCTTGGATAAGCTCCTCATCCCAGGAATGAATTGAGTAAACCTTCTCTGAACTGCTACCGAAGCAGTTATATCTTTATTCAAATAAGGAGACCAAAACTGTACACAATATTACAGATATGGTCTCAGCAAGGCTCTGTACAGCAGCAGTAAAACTTTCCCAATTTATATTCTATTCCTTTGCAATAAATGCCAACATTCCATCTGCACTTTCCTAATCACTTGCTGTACCTGCATACTAACTTTATGTGATTCATCTACTAGGACATCCAGGTCCTTCAGAACCACTGAGTTCTGCAATCTCTCTCCATTTAAATAGTATACTGCTTTTCTATCCTTCTTGACATTTTTTAAAATTCATTTATGGGATGTGGGCATCACTGGCTAGGCCAGCATTTATTGCCCATCCCTAACTGCCCTTGAGAAGGTGGTGGTGAGCTGCCTTCTTGAACCCCTGCAGGCCCTGTAGTATTAGGGAGTGAGTTCCAGGATTTGACCCAGCGACAGTAAAGTAACGGTGATATTATTCCAAGTCAGGATGATGAGTGGCTTGGAGGGAAACTTCCAGGTGGTGGTGTTCCCATGTGTCTGCTGCCCTTGTCCTTCTAGACAACCTTCTAGGTAGTTGTTGTGCATTTGGAAGGTGCTGCCACATTAGTGCAAAGGGTAAGGCTGAAGTACTTGCAAGCCTATCCACCATCTACAAGGCACAAGTCAGGAGTGTGATGGAGCACTCTCCACTTGCCTGGATGAGTGCAGCTCCAAAAGCACACAAGAAGCTTGACACCATCCTGGACAAAGCAGCCCCGCTTGACTGGCACCCCATCCACAAACATTCATTCCATCCACCACCAAAGAACAGTGGCAGCAGTGTGTATCATCTAGAAGATACACTGCAGGAACTCACCAAGCCTCCTTAGACAGCACCTTCCAAACACAATGACCACAAGAATCTAGAAGGACAAGGGCAGCAGACACATGGGAACACCACCACCTGCAAGTTTCCCACTAAGCCTCTCACAATCCCCATTTGTAACTATATCACCGTTCCTTCACTGCCGCTGGGCCAAAATCCTGAAACTCCCTTCCTAACGGCATTGTGGGTGTACCTGCACCATATGGCTTGCTGTGGTTCAAGAAGGCAGTACACCACCATCTTCTCAGGGGCAATCAAGGATGGGAAATAAATTCTGGCCTAGCCAGTGGCACCTACATCTCATGAAAGAATAAAAGAAAGGAAAACTATCATCAAGTAATTGACATATTCATGGTACAAAGCTCCTCCTGTTGACGAAGGTTGTTAGATTGAGTGCAGTTGGAGCTGCTCTGATGCGTGACGTGAATTATGCTATGAACTTTGAGGGTACTTCCCACATGGAAAACCTCAGTTCTCCCTCTGCTGCTGTCTGCCTTCCATTGGGAAAATCCATGAAACAAGAGGCCTTGAGAAAGCAAAGCACTCGTCACCTTTTCTGTGCACCTGCACGCCATCGATTCAGTAATTTGGTCTATATCCCTTCAAGACTGCTGGTAATGATTCAGTTGCTTATAACTTCAAGGCCATGCTTGCTTCACAACCACTAGTATAGACACCCCATCATTAAACCTTGCCTGTCTGATAGAGATAGTCTAATTATAAAATTCTAGCCTAATAATAGAAACAATGTGCAAGGGTGCAGGGAAAACCCAGGGGAATGGCACTAAGCCCTGATGCTCATTTGGAAGCTGGTCCAAACACGATAGACTGAATGGCCTCCTTCTGCACTGTAACAATTCTGTGATTCTGTAATTTAACCACTGTCCCCTTCTCAAGTCTCAGCAGCAAAGGCCAATCTCATTGCTCATAGCTAGGCAGCTGTGTCTCAGTCTGTCTCTAACAGCAACTAAAAATTATATAGCATCTTTCATGTAGCAAAATGACCCTTCACAGGAACATTATCAAACAAAGTATATTGAGCCATAATATGATATTAGGACAGTTAACCGAATGCTTGGTCAAAGTGAGAGGTTTTAAGGAGCATCTTACAGCAGGAAAGAGAGGTGGAGAGGCTTAGGGAATAAATTCCACAGCTCAGGCCCAGGCAATTAAAGGCACAGCCACCAATGATAGAGTGATTAAAATGGGGATGCAAAGAGGGTCAAAATTGAAGCAACACCGAGATCTCAGAGAGGTGATGGGTTGGAAGAGTTTACAGAGGTAAGGAGGGTCAAGTCCATGGACGGCTTTGAAAACAAGGAAGATAATTTGAAGCTGTTGTATAAGTCTGGGTGAGGGCTTTCTCCTTCAAGTACAAATGAACCTCCCTTTACTTTTTCACTATCAGTTGTAGCTCAGCTGGTTCAAGTTTCACTCCAGAGACTTGATCAAGGGTTATGGGCGGCAGGCAGAACGTGGAGTTAAGGCCATAATCAGATCAGCCATGATCTTGTTAAATGGCAGAGAAAGTTTGAGGGGACGAATGATCTACTCCTGTTTCTATTTCTTCTGACCTTATGAATTCTCCCTGATGTCCTGGCCAATATTCAACCCTCAGCTAACATCACTTTTACAGATTATCTCGTCATTAGCACATTGCTGTCATGGGGCCTTGCTGTGCAAATTGTCTCCTGCGTTCCCTATATTGCAACAGTGGCTAGGCTTGAACCATATTTTATTAGCTGTAAACTGATTTGGGGTGTCCTAAGGTTGTGAAAGGAGCTATAGGAATGTAAGACTTTATTCATTTTTGTTTCATTCTCAAATCCTTCTCTTGCTCAATCAAACCGAGCAACTCGAGAGGAATACCCCAGAGATGCCAATCTTCAGAATTCTGGCTATGGCAACTTAAATTGCAGCTGCTAACAAGGCAAAAAGTGGAAGCAAGTTGAGCTACAATAAACTACCATACAATATAGAGACTAGGCTGTAAACCAAACCAGTGGCAAGTTTGACAGAAAATGCAAACAAGGCTGTTCTGATGAAAAGTCATCATCTTGGAGCATTAACTCTTTTAATTTCTCTCTCTGCAGATGCTGTACCTGACCTGAGGAGAGCTCCCTGCATGCTTTCATTTTATTTCAGATTTCCAGCATCTGCAGTGTTTTGCTTTCATCATGAAAGGGACAATTGCAGCAAAGGCAGGTTTATGCAGCTAAAATAACACTTGCTTTTAAAGCTGCTATTTCCAATATCTCCCCACGGCTTCACCCCTCCCTATCTCTCTAGCCTCCATCGGACCTGCAAACCTTTGCGATACCTGTGCTCCTCCAATTCTGCCCTCTTGCACTTTTCCCTCTTGCAAATTTAATTGCCCCACCATTGGAGGCCGTGCTTTCAGCTCTCTAGGCACCAGGCTCTAAAATTCCCTCCCTAAACCTTTCCGCCTCTCTACTTTTCTTCCCTCCTTTAAGATGCTTCTTAAAACCTACCTCTTTGACCAAGCTTTATGTCACTTGTCCAAACATTTTCTGATGTGGCTTGCTGTTAACGCCTGTCCACACTTATGCTGCAGAGAAACACCTTGGGATGTTTTACTGTGTTAAAATTATTACTTAAGTGCAAGCTATTGCTTCTATTATTGCAATGGCTGACTGTGCCTTCAACGATGTGTCTGGTTTAAAGGCGTTCCCAATAGATTCAGTGCCCAGCAAAATCTGTGAAACAGTGTCCGAACGCTGCCTCTGACCCATTTTCCTGCCTGGCTGCTGGCTGGTGCAGGATTGTGAATTTAACCCTTCAGTGCCATATTTCCGTAGATGCTGAAGATTTAAGGAGGCAGGAACATGCCACACTCTGCACATTGGGTGAGGCACAGGACTGAGGTCTGTTTAGGTCCTCATTGGTCTAAACACAACCAGCCCATCCCCTCTTACCTATATAGAGGAGAAGAGCCAATGACAATGACTGCAGCAGCACGGGTTAATTGAGAAATGTCCATGCACAATCATGAGCCTGTGGTTTTGCTTGCTGTTTGTCTTTGGTGTGACATGGTGTGTGCTGTAATGATTGACAATGGAGCAGCCAGAGAAACACTATGTATGTCCAGCACCCGCTTAAGCTGCTGAAACAGCACATTTCAACATAACTCAGCAATGTTCCGAGCAATTTAACTCTAGGACTGGAACATTGGAGGCTGTGAATTACCTGTTTCGATGATCAGTTGCTTGAAGTTTTATTCCAAGTTGTGCGAAAAGGAAGGGCACAATGAAATGTTCCCCTCCCCCTCACCACACCTCTTCCCACCTCCTTCTCTCCTCCCATACCTCTGCCTTCACCCTCCCCATCCCTTGCCCCACTCCCCCACTCCCTCCCCAACCCCCTCTGCCTCACCAAAAATTCCCCCACCTAATGCCCCAATTCCCCTTGCCAATTGCTCCCCAATCCACCTCCCCCTCACCTACCTTCCCACTCCCTCTTCCTAATCCTCATCTCACTCTTCCCTACTTTACCCCCCCACTACCTCCCTCCACTCCCTTTCCCCAATTCCCCTGGCTGAGTCCTGTGCCTCACCCAATGAGCAGAGTGTGGTATGTTTCTGCCTCATTAAATCTTTAGCATCTACAGAAATACATTTAAGGGTTAAATTCACACTCCTTCTGCCTGCCCAATAATGCTTCCCAACAGCCCTCCCCCTCGCTCTTGTCCTCTGCAATCCCTCTTTCCCCCACCCCCCACCCCCTGCAATGCCCTCTCCAATCACCCCCAGTCCCTCTTACTTCCAAAACCACCTCCCCAATCCCAATCCTCCTCCTCTCCTCACCCCACCCTCCTCCTCCAAGTTCAGCAGCCAGGGGCAGAGAGTGCTGAGTGAGACAATTAGAAGGCCTCAGAAAAAAAAAGCTGGGCTCCAAGATGCTGTCCGAGAAATCACAGACCCGCAACATCTTGATCCTCCGTTAACTTAAATCAACAGATGCAAAACCAGAGAAATTTTTCAAGTTAATGATCCATGACCACACCGATCATTACCAGAGGCACCCGACAGGGGAATCTGCTCTCACTGTGTCATGAACATTTGCAAACTGAGGAGGTTGTCAAGAAGCAGAAACTCAGATATTCAAAAACATTGCACAAGCCTGCTACATGTGGAAGGGGAACTCAGCTCTGCTCCTCCCTGAAAGCCGGGAACAGTGCAGGAAAGACCTGCATTTATATAGCGCCTTTCACAGCACCAGTATGTCCCAAAGTGCTTTAGTGCCAATGAAATACTTTTGAAGACTGATGTCACTGTAGGGAACACAACAGCCAATTTTCACAGCAACAAGATTCCACGAGCAATAATGTCATCAGATAACCTGTTCTTGTGTTGATGGTTGAGGGATAAATGTTGGTCAGGACACCATGCTTAACTCCCCTGCTCATCTTTGAAATTGTGCCATGGGACCAGGACACCATGCTTAACTCCCCTGCTCATCTTTGAAATTGTGCCATGGGACCTTTTCCATCTACCTGAGAGGGTAGACAAAGCCTTGCCTTTGAAAGATAGCACCTCTGACAGTAGAGCACTCTCCCAGCACAGCTCTGGAGTGGCAGCCTAGATTTTGATCCTTAACTTCCAGAGCGGGACTTGAACTTAGAGTCTCAGAGCCAAGGGTGCTACCCGTTGAGACGTAACTGACACTGGCCACTGCTGCAAATGGGCAAAACTATAGTTAATGGATTTTGATATTGGCAAGTGTGAAGTCATCCACATTAGACTCAAGGGAAATAGATCAGAAGTATTTTTGAAATGGTGAGAAACCAGTAACTGATCGTGATGCGATGCACCTGTACATTTAAGGGAATGTATCATAAACTGCTGCTCACCACTACCCACTATGAGACGGGGTGTGATGTATAACCTCGTGACTTTATAAACAGAACACAGCAGCTATCCTGTAAGTCAGATGCATCTACATAGCCTCCCAGTTACCATTATCTGTGTATAGTTTTATCTTCAAATAAAGAACCCACATTATTCTTTTACCAGTCCTTGTGTGATTGGTACACCTGCATTAAACAGAAGAATGTGACATAGAAGAGCAAGTAGATTTGGAAGACCAGGCACTCAAATCATTAAAAGCTAATCGGCGGGTACAAAAAGTAATCAGAAAGCCTATTGCAATGTTGACCTTTGTCTCAAGGGGGAGTGGGGTACAAAGGCATGGAACTGATGCTTCAATTGTACAGAGCTCTGGTTAGATCCAGCTGGTGTCTTTTTTATTCATTCATGGGATGTGGTCTTCGCTGTCTCGGCCAGTATTTATTGCCCATCCCTAGTTGCCTTTGAGAAGGTGATGGTGAGCTGCCATCTTGAACCGCTGCAGTCTATGTGGTGTAGGTACACCCACAGTGCTGTTAGAAAGGGAGTTCCAGGATTTTGACCCAGTGACATTGAAGGAGCGGTAATATATTTCCAAGTCAGGAAAGTGAGTGACTTGGAGAGGAACCTCCAGGTGGTGGTGTTCCCATGTGTCTGCTGTCCTTGTCCTTCTAGGTGGTAGTGGTCGTGGGTTTGGAAGGTGCTGTCGAAGGAGCCTTGGTGAGTTCCTGCAGTGCATCTTGTAGATGGTACACACTGCTGTTAGTGTGTGTCAGTGGTGGAGGGGGTGAATGTTTGTGGATGTGGTGCCAATCAAGCAGGCTGCTTTGTCCTGGACGGTGTCAAGCTTCTTGGCTGTTGTGGGAGCTGCACTCATCCAGGCAAGTGAGGAGTATTCCATCACACTCCTGACTTGTGCCTTGTAGATGGTGGACAGGCTTTGGGGAGTCATGAGGTGAGTTACTCATCGCACGATTCCTAGCCTCCGACCCGCTCTTGTAATCACAGTATTTATATGGCTAGTCCAGTTCAGTTTCTGGTCAGTGGTAACCCCCAGGATGTTGATAGTGGGGAATGCAGTGATGGTAATGCCATTGAACATCAAGGGGCAATGGTTGGATTGTCTTTTGTTGGAAATGGTCATTGCCTGACACTTGTGTGGCGCGAATGTTACTTGACACATGTCAGCCCAAGCCTGGATATTGTCCAGGTCTTGCTGCATTTGGACATGGACTGCGTCAGTATCTGAGGAGGCACGAATGGTGCTGAACATTGTACAATCATCAGTGAACATCCCCACTTCTGACTTTATGATGGAAGGAAGGTCATTGATGAAGGAGCTGAAATGGTTGGGCCTAGGACACTACCCTGAGGAACTCCTGCAGTGAGGCTTTGGAGCCAAGATGACTGACCTACAACAAACACAACCATCTTCCTTTGTGCTAGGTATGACTCCAACCAGTAGAGAGAATCTCCCCTGATTCCCATTGACTCCAGTTTTGCTCGGGCTCCTTGCTGCCAACTCAGACAAATGCTGCCTTGATGTCAAGGGCAGTCACTCTCACTCACCTCGGGAGTTCAGCTCTTTTGTCCATGTTTGAACCAAGGCTGTAATGAGGTCAGGAGCTGAGTGGCCCTGACGGAAACCAAACTGGGCATCAGTGAGCAGGTTATTGCTAAGCAAGTGCCGTTTGATAGCACTGTTGATGACCCCTTCCATTACTTTACTGACGATCGAGAGTAGACTAATGGGGCGGTAACTGGCTGGGTTGGATTTTTCCTGCTTTTTGTGTACAGGACACACCTGGGCAATTTTCCATATAGCCAGGTAGATGCCAGTGTTGTAGCTGCACTAGAACAGCTTGGCTAGGGGCGTGGCAAGTTCTGGAGCACAAATCTTCAGTACTATTGTAGGAATATTGTCAGGGCCCATAGCCTTTGCAGTATCCAGTGCCTTCAGCCGTTTCTTGATATAAGGTGGAGTGAGTCAAATTAGCTGAAGACTGGCATCTGTGATGCTGGGGGCCTCTGGAGGAGACCGAGATGGATCATCCACTTGGCACTTCTGGCTGAAGATTGTAGAAAATGCTTCAGCCAAATATTTTGCACTGATATGCTGGGCTCCCCGATCATTGAGGATGGGGATATTTGTGGAGCCTCCTCCACCAGTGAGCTGTTTAATTGTCCACCACCACTCACGACTGGATGTGGCAGGACTGCAGAGCTTAGATCTGATCCGTTGGTTGTGGGAACTGTCTGTCACTTGCTGCTTGGCACGCAACTAATCCTGAGTTATAGCTTCACCAGGTTGACACCTCATTTTTAGGTATGCCTGGTGCTGCTCCTGGCATGCACTCCTCATTGAACCAGGGTTGATCCCCTGGCTTGGTGGTAATGGTAGAGTGGGGGATATGCCGGGCCATGAGGTTACAGATTGCGTTTCAGTACAATTCTGCTGCTGCCCCACAGCACCTCATGGAGCGTCTTGAGTTGCTAGGTCTGTTGGAAACCTATCCCATTTAACACAGTGGTAATGCCACACAACACAATAGAGGGTATCCTCAACGTGAATGCAGGAATTTGTCTCCACAATGACTGTGTGGTGGTCACTCCTACCAATATTGTCATGGACAGATGCATCTGTGGCAACCAGGTTGGTGAAGATGAGGTTAGGTATGTTTTTCCCTTACCACCTGCCACAGACCCAGTCTAGCAGCTATGTCTTTCGGAATCGGCCAGCAGTGGTGCTACCAAGCTACTCTTGGCGACCGACATTGAAGTCCTCCACCCAGAGCATATTCTGCACCCTTGTCACCCTCAGTGCTTCCACCAAATGATGTTCAACATGGAGGAGCGTTGATTCATCACCTGAGGGTGGGCAGTATGTGGTGTGGTCTGTCCAGTTTTATTCCTTTTTTGAGTCTTTGCAGTGGTTTGATACAACTGAGTGGCTTGCTAGGCCATTCAAGAGTCAAACACATTGCTGTGGGTCTGGAGTCACATGTAGGCCAGGCCAGACCAGACCAGGTAAGGACGACAGATTTCCTTCCATTAGTGAACCAGATGGGTTTTTATAGCAATCGACAATCATTTCATGGTCACCATTAGACTTTAGAATCCAGATTTTTCTATTGAACTCAAATTCCACCACCTGCCATGGCAGGATTCAAACCCAGGTTCCCAGAGCATTACCCTGAGTTTCTAGATTGCTAGTCCAGCGACAAAAACACTACGCCATTGCCTCCCCCTAACTTCAGTTTTTGGGTAGCACGCATTGGGATGAACACATTGGCCTTGGAGTGGATTGAGTGCAGAATCATTGAGGTGAGACCAGGACTTGGAGAATTAAATTCAAAGGACAGTTTGCATAAAGAACTGTTTGTGTTCATTAGAGTTCAGGAGATTGAAAGGTGATCTGGTTGAGGTGTTTAAAATGTTACAAAGATTTGACAGGGTTGATGGAAGCTATTTCTTCTGGTGGGAGAATCAAGAACAGGGGGACATCATCTTAAAGTTAGCACACGGCTGTCTAGGAACAAATTCAGGAAACAAATATTGGTCGTCCCCAAAAAGGCTGTGGACACTGGGTGTGGAACAATGGGATCTTCAAGACTGAGATCATTACATTACTGGCATTTAAGGGTATCATTGGATCTGAAGCAAAGGTGAGGAAATGGAGTTGAGGTGCAGATCAGCCATAATTAAAAGGCAGAGCAGCCACAAGAGTCTGAAAGATTTACTCTTTGTCCTAATATTTCTATGCCACCAAAATAACCTTGAGCAACAGAGAAGCAAAGGCATTCAGGGCTGTGGCAGCTTCGGTTGGGATAATTGGTTAGGTTGCAACTTCTCAGTGAGTTGATTGCAACCTCCCAACTTGCCCCTCAGCCCCCTAAGGCAGTGCTGCTGAACCCCAACAGGGCACAATTACTGGTACATTAGGTCGTGGCAGTATCTGTGCAGCTGAAGACCTGTGCTCTGATTTTGTTTGTGGCTGTTGGATAAAATAAACAATGGTAAAAAAAAGTTGTCTCATTGAAGTAAACTAACCTTCATCAAAATCATTGCCTGACAAGACTTTTCTACTCGATTTCCCAGTAAATTTTGTACATCACAACTGCACAAGCATGTTGTGTGATAAAATATCATCAACACAGAGCTGCCCAGCTGTTCCCCTCTCCGGGGATAGAGTCTTTTTGAAACAGTCTTGACATCTTTTAAAGGTATACAGAGCCCTATTATATACCTCAGCAGGGAAGTGTAAATGACTTCAGTAATAGCTTGTAGACATGGTAACCACTATTTCGTGCTCACTGGAGAAATAAAGAAAAGTTACATTCAAACTCAGAGATAATTTTTTGGGTAACTGCGAGAAACAAAAAAGATGAAAGGAATATTCTGTAAAGTGCAAAGTGCAGTGATATAGGTCGAGATTAAGCTTTAAAGTGCCTTCTTTGATCAGGGAGCACCCTCTGCGCAGAACAAATAAAAAAAGCCTTTGAAGACTTCTGCAGGCAATTTAGTTCGACTCATTGAGAAATACGCTGAGGGAAGAGTGAAGCTGAGGGTAGGCACTGAGATAAAAGGCTCACCTGGAGGTTGTTGAAATAGACTGGAATTAAACAGGCACAGAGGCATTTCTACTGCAAATACAACACAAATAATGTGCAGGACCTTTTGAAGTGTCCATATCACAGTATGGGATACGCTCAAAGAGGTACATTTGCACAATGATAGAAACCTGCGTGAGTTCAAAAATAATGTCTTCTTCTCTAACTTTGTCCTTGGGATGTGAGTTTTGCAGACAAGGACACATTAAAGAACTTGCATTCACAGAGTACTTTAAAGAATGTCCCAAAGAACTTTCCATGACACTTTGAAGTGCAGTCACTGTTACAATATAGGAAACATCGCAGCCAATTTAAGCACAGCAAGGTTCCACAAGTAGCAGTGAGATCAATGACCAAATGATCAGTTTTATCAGTTGGTTGAGGGATTCAAGCTGTGCGGGACACCAAAGAAAGCTCAGCTGCTCCTCTCTAAAATGAGGGACCTTTTATGAAAGGGTTGATGGAGCATGAATTTGATATCTCATCCAAAAGACAGGTCCTCTGGCAGTGCAGCACTCCCTGTGTAATGCACTGGGTGAATGTCAGCTCGAGTAATTGAAATGGAACTCAGTGAAATGCTACTCAATGAACCACGACTAAGAAAAGACAGGCATTTTTCTCCCTAAAGCCTAGCTTTGTCTCTATTCATTCACCAGTCTTCTGGCTAGGAGGGAGGCTTGTCACTGTCAACAAACTAGGCTATACAAGAATACTGGTCTGTCAAAGGCTGCATTAGCCTAGAGCGATGCTCTCACTCTGCCTTGAGGTGCTCGTCTGCCACAAAACGAATACACATCAACGCTACAATTCTACCAAAAACTTTTGAGGCAAATTGATCATTTCCTTTCCTTATTCCTCAGAGGTGCTGTAAAGTTCAAGGGTGGGGGATTGTGGGTGTTGTGACTTTACCTCTTCTGAAAGGAATTAAGTCAAGGGTATTGTATATTTTATGTCACAGATTTATGCAGAGATGACACTAGTTTCTTTATATGTACCAGGTTTTATTCACAGTGCTTTGAAATGCCTACTCCATGCTTCAGCTCAGAGGGCACTGAATCTTTGGAATTCTCTGCCCTAGGGGGCTGTGGAAGCTCAGTCGTTGAGTATGTTCAAGACAGTGATCAATAGATTTCTACATATTAAAAACTTCAAGGGACACACGGCTAGTACAGGAAAATGGTGTTGAAGTATACGATCAGCCATGATCTCATTGAATGGTGGAATGAGCTTGAAGGGCTGAATGGCCTACTCCTGCTCCTATTTCCAATGTGCTTATGTTCCCTGGCATCCAGCTCTTCCTACAGTTTGGTTTACTTTTCTCTGAGCCCACACCCAGGCTTAATCAATCAAGCACAGTGAGCTTAGATCAGTTACCAGACACACATAATCAAACACAAAACAATTGAACACTAAAGAGGTGCATCTGGTAAATTAGAGTATGTGACTTATCCAGTGGCCTTTTGACTTCTGCCCTAATCTTGCTGACCACATTTTTAAACCGTAGGTCCCAAGGAAATGAATCCAAAGATGGTGGATTATTTACTTATGGCGAACGGGCTCTGATGACCTACTCGGGACCCAACTGTGATTTTAATCCCAAGCCTATGCAAACTGTCGTCACACCCTCACCAGCCCCAACCTGTCAGAGACTAGATCCAGGGTCAGAAGTGGGGTAAGTTACTTAAAATATTTTATAGTTTTGTTGTGAGTCATGAGAAACAGGGGGCTCCCCTGTAGGCTTCACGAGGAAAAATACTTAGAATCTTCTTCATCCTTCAAGGTGCACGTGGCCATTTTCATCATTTGGGGTGTTGGGTATGGTTCCAGTGGGTACGTAGGTAATTGTTGAGGCCGATCTGCATCCGGAAAGTTCTGTTGCAAGCAGGACAGGATACCGCAGGCGATTGCGTTTTGGCCAAGCTGCCGGCTCAGGATTTCCTCTCCTTGTGTTTTCTCTCTGCCAATGATTTTGTTTTCGAAGGAGGCCGCACCATTTTCTATTTGTTTGTGCCAGGTGCAGCGATCCTGGGCGGGCTTCTCCCAGGACTCAAATTCAATATCAAAACTCCCAAGTGAAGCCTTGCGAGTGCCCTTGTAGTTGTTTACATTGACTGCCATGAGAGTGTGTCCCAGACTCAAGATCTCCATAGAAGGTTTGCTTTAGGAAGCGAGTGTCAGACATTCTGGTTACATGGCCAGTCTAACACGGTTGTGACCGTGTCAATATGGTGTGGATGCTTGGCCTACCAGCTCGGGTGATCAGCTCAGTGTCTGGTACTTTGTCCTGCCATCTGACCTTCAGATCATACGTAAGGACAAAAATGCATCGGATATCCAGTCAGCCCAAAAAGTTCATACCAATGTTTATACTCCATTAAAGCCTCATCACATTGCTCCTCATCCAACTTTATCTGCATAACCCTCTATTCCTTTCTTCCTTGTATGTTTATCTTGCTTCCCTTCCCCTGAATTTTATTTTTCTTATTTGCTCCACTTACTCCATGTGGTGGCGAGTTCCACATTCTCATCACTCTTTGGGTGAAGTTTCTTCTGAATTCCCTAATGGATTTCTTGATGACTATCTTGTGTTGATAGCCTCTAGGTTTGCCTTTACTCACAAGGAGAAACGTTCTCTCTTTCAAAAGCTTTCATAATTTTAAAGGTCTCTATTAGATCATCCCCTTAGCCAAGAGAAAAGAGACCCAGTGTGTTCATCTTTTCCTGAGAGGAATAACCACACTGTTATGGTATCTACCTCATAAGCCACAACCCCCCTCACCACCCCCGCTTCCCTGCCAGGCCCCCCCCCTCCACCACCACTTCCCCGCCACCCCCCCATCCTATCCAGTCCCTGCCTGCCCCCTGCGCCTGTATATCTCCACTTCCCTCAAAATCAACTCCCTCCCAGATTTCTCTTTTGAAAACACCTCATTGACCAGGGCAGCTTTCCTCCTGCCCCCCAAGTATATTCTCCTGCACCCCTCTCCTCACTCCTCCCTGCTTTTGATGCCTCAACTTCCCAACATTTTGGTCAGGAAGACTAGAGGTTAGTGATGAAGACAGGACATTAAAATTAGTTGGGACAATTTGAAGTACTTTTGAAGGGTAGTCCCATTTGCAATGCAAGAAAGTACATGAGGAGGAAACGATTAGAAGGATATAATCAGTTGAGGTGAAGGAAGGTGGCAGGAGGCTTGTGTATAAACATCGATATGGATCAGTTGGCCTCAATAGCCTTTGTGCTGTGAATACAATGTAATGTACTTTAGAACAGATGTCAAAGACAAGTTCGAGGGAATAGGGATTTCAATTATGTGGAGAGACTGGAGAAGTAGAATAAAAAACAGACAAGGCTGAAAATACTCAGCAGGTCAGGTAGTATCTGCGGAGAGAGAAACAGGGTTAGTGGGAGGAATCGCCCCAGAGTTTCACTAAATGTGGTAGCAGCCATTTAAAACAATGCCGGCCACAATGGTGAGTTTTCTTTCTCTTGCCTTTTCGTCCGCTTCCCACCTCATTATTTATGCAGTCACGGGAAACACGCCGTGTCACTGGCCAGCTTCCTCCAATTCGCCCACAACGCCATCGCCTCACCGCTTCCTCCTGGGTGCCATATTTCAGCTGCAGCCGCATGAACAGTTCTCAATGCTTCCAACCCAGGACTGCAGCGCAGGAAACATGGCCCCGAAAGGCAAGAGGACTGCAGCCCACCGTTTTTCTGATGCATTCCTGGAATGTCTTTTGGACGCCGTGGAGGCCCACCGTGATGTCCTCTACCTCCCGCTCTGGCTGCAGGAGGCTCATTGGTGCTGCCACTCCAGCTTGGGAGGTGGTGGCAGAGGAGATCAGTACCAACGCTGCACACAAGAGGTTCACCATCCAGTGCAGAAAGAGGATGAATGATCTCATCCGTGCCGCCAGAGTAAGGCAACCATCTCATCACTCTAAACTCCGACACTCAAGCCTATCACACATTCACTGGCATCTCACTCACTGTCAGCTCAAAGGACATCACCACCCATTCTCACACACATACTTTCACACGTCCATCTGGCCTCATCTCCCCTGGAGTCTGCCTCCTCAGCCCTCACCATCTTGAGGTCACTTGCACAGATCAACATGTCCCCCCACACCCACCCTGGGATACCCCCCATTCCCCGGTAATGTCATAGCCCTGCAGCCATTGAAAAGCCACCGCCACCTTATGGCTGCCCTGGTAAGTAGAGAGCTACCCATGAGCCCCCCTAAAAGTGATATTGTTCTGCCTGCAAAGCTTGACATTGGTGACCGCAAGTGCTGCAAGGTAGGCAAACAAACCTTGAAGCCCTGGGTGAAGTGCAGCTCACCAGGTACACGTCGCTTATGTTCAGTTGTGAAGCACATCGGCCTGCAATCACCCTGATGTGCCCGGATGATCTAACGTGGGGGGGTGATTCCGGTGAGCAGGCAAGATGATGCAATGCCAATGCATTGAAACTAGATTCCCGACATTGGACGGTGGGAAAGGCAGCTCGCTATTGACAGGCGGAGCAGAGGGTTGCAACTGGTTTCACAACGGGGTTAAAACCGATTCTTGGCCTTCCCACCATATTGTCCGCTCACGCTGGCCATGGTGCCCATCGCCAATGGGGGCGAAAAATTCTGGCCCATGTTTCAGGGTTTGACCTTTCAGCAGAAGCTGGGATTGTTCTCCTTGGAACAGAGAAGGTTAAGGGAAATTTAGTAGAAGTGCATGTTCAAAATTATGAAGGGATTTTGACAGAGTAAGGAAAGGAGAAACTGTTTCCACTGGTAACAGCAGGTAACCAGTGGGACACCGATTTAAGGTAATTGTCAAAAGAACCAGATGGGAAATGAGGAGAACTATTTTTTGGGGGGGATGTATTGTTATAAAGGCATTGGTGAGACTACATTTCAAATATTCTGTGCAGTTTTGGTCTCCTTATTTAAGGAAAGATGTAAATATGTTGGAGGTGGTTCAGAGGAGGTTTACTAGATTGACACATTGAATGAGTGAGTTGTCTTACGAGGATAGAATGGACAGGCTAGGCTTGTTTCCAGTGGAGTGTAGAAGAGTGAGGGGCGATTTGATTGAAGTATATATGATCCTGAATGATATTGACCAGGTGGGATTGGGAATGACGTTTTCTCTTGTGGGTGAGTCCAGAACTAGGGGGCACTGTTTTAAAATTAGGGGTTGCCCTTTTAGGACGGAGATGAGGATCATTTTTTTTCTCTCAGAGGGCTGTGTGACTTTGGAACTCTCTGCCTCAGCAGGCAGTGGAGATGGGGGTCACTGAATATTTTTAAGGCAGTGGTAGATAGATTCTTGTTAGGCAAGGGAATCAAAGGTTATCGGGTACTGATGGGAATGTGGAATTCAAAACACAAACAGATCAGTCATGATCTTATTGAATGGTGGAGCAGGCTCGAGGGGCCAAATGGCCTCCTGCTGCTCCTATTTTGTATGTTTGTATGATCTGGAACGTACTGCCTGATAGGGTGATGGAAACACGTTCAATAATAACTTACAATTACTTGAATACTTGTAAATACTTGAAAAGGAGAAATTTTACAGTGCTATGGAGAAAGAGCATGGGAAATGGGACTACTTAGGAAACTCTTTTAGAGCCAGCACATAGATGATGGGCTGAATGGCTTCCATCAGTGCTTTGAAGTTCTATGTTTGCTGGGTGTAATGATTCAATGGAACAGACAGGTTTCATCAAGAAACAGTTAAACTTTATTACAGAGAGATTTACAGATGCTTTACTGCTCAACCAGGAGTCTCATCAGGAAGCTCCACCCCCTCCCAGGTTGCCCATGCTAAAAGCTCAGTGGTCAGAGCCCCCACCGTACATCATGTGACCCCTGATTGAGAGAAGGGAGGGACTATACCCCCAGTTACCACACTAGGTGTTGGTGATACAGATATGGTTGTGCCTCAGAGGGATTCGTGACTCAGGTTTTGCAGTCTTAGTACATAAATACACAGTATGAGGTGCAGAAATAATAGAACTGAGTCCAATGTACTTTGTCAGTAATGTCTAATTCTCTGACAGTATTTTACTCAGATAAGAGTCTCTTTCCAAATGCAGTTGGAGAATGATCAGATAGCAATCCTTAGGAAAAAGAGAGAAGCCCACAATGAACAATTACAGCAATTTGGGCATTTACGTTGGTGGTGAGTGGGAGAAAGTAAAATCTGAAAGCTATTTTTTGAAGAGTTTGTGCTGGTTTCTTCTCTGTTCCAATACATGGCATTACAGATACACATTGTTAATGTACACGTTCATAATTAAAGCAGTAACATGTTTACCTATATTATGAAATTATATCCAGTCAGATATATTACTTACATTAGTTTGCTATGAAATCTGGATATATGCTTCATTAAAAAGGAACCTTATGTAAATGAAAATTAACACTAAAATACGTGGCTGGGTAAATCATTCCTTTTTTACTGCCTCTCCCATAAAAAGATTCATAATTTCTTATTAGCTTCCAAAATACATGTTTACTGTTGAAATACTTTATGAACCTACTCATGGGAAGTGAAGTTTGAGAGCTGACAGAACCAAGGCTTGATCGTTTAATACTGTGATTTACTCACTGTGTTCATTCTGCCTGTCTCAGGAACTTTGAGAAGGCTGACAGCACTGGAGATAGGATAAGGGTCCTGGGGTTAGGCAGGACTGAGAGTCAATGTCATTCATGCTCTTGCTGTCTGGTAATCAGTAACCCCATGATAAGTGGAAGCATACTGCTTCAATGACCCAGAAGAGCATTGCTTGTTTTTCTTATACATGGTCAGGATCTGGGTTGCTTAAGGCCAGCCTTTATTTCTCAACCCTAGTTGGCCCTGAAAAGGTGGCAGAGGGGACTTCATACAATCACACAGGGCATTTGAAGCTACACCTGGAATACTGTGTGCAGTTTTGATCTTCTTGCTTAAGGAAGTAACAGGGAGTGCAACGAAGGTTGCACCTTGCCCAAGAGGGAGTGCAACAAAGGTTCACCAGACTGATTTCTGGAATGAGGGGATTATCATATGAGGAGTAATTGACTAGACTCGGCCTATATTCCCTGGAGTTTAGACGAACGAGAGGTGATCGAATTGAAAAGTATGAAATTCTTAAGAGGTTTGCAAGGTTAGATCCTGGGAAAATGTTCCCCCTGCCTAGGGCATCGAGAACAAAGTGCCAGTCTTAGAATGACAGGTTGACCATTTAGTTCAGAGATAAGGAGAAATTTCTTCACTCAAACGGTTGTGAATATTTGGAATTGTCTATCTAGAGAACTTTGGATGCTCATTCATTGAGTATATTCAAGACGGAGGTTGATAGGTTTTTGGATACTCAGAGAATTAAGAGGTTTGGGCGTACAGCGGAAGGGTGGAGTTGAGGCAGAAAATCAGCCATGGTCTCATTGAACAATGGAGCAGGTTCGAAGAGCCAACTGACTTACTCCAGCTCCAATTCCTTATGGCCTTGAACCTCTGAACTCAGTTTGAATGTACTTCCACAATAGTGTTAGATTGGGTGTTCCAGATTTTGATCCAGCAACCATGAATTAACAATATCGAGTATGTCAAAGTCAGGATTGTTGGAATTTAAAGGAGAACTTGGAGGTGGTGGTATTGTAATGCACCTGCTGTCTTGTCCTTCTAGATGGCAGCAGTCATGGGTTTGGGAGGTGCTGCTGAAGAGGCTTTAGTGAATTGCAGCAATGAATCGTGTAGATGGTACACGCCTTGCACTTCAGGAAGATGGTGACGTAGTGGTAATGTTGCTGGGCTAGTAATCCAGAGGCCCAGGCTAATGCTTCAGAGGCATGGGTTCAAATCCCATCACAGCAGCTGAAAGAATTTAAATTCAATTCATAAAATCTGGAATTGAAAGCCGGTGACCAGGGGCTGAATTTTAGGCCTCACGGGCGCCCGGCTCGATCAGGCGTAAAATCGCGCGAGATGACATCAGGCAAGCGTTTCAACATTATACCGCACGCGTGCAATCTTCAGGCCGGCAGGCACTCACGGGTGTCAGAGCTGCACCCACCGTCAATTAAAAGGCCACCTAAGGCCGGTAAAAACCCAGTTGATCCCGATGTTACATTGTCTGTGCGATTCCTTGCTCATTGCAAGGGAAAAGGGGGCAGTCCACTTTTTGCAAAACCTCACCCAAGGGCAGGATAAAAGGGGTCAGCAGCATTGCCAGTGTGAGCAGTGAGGAGTTTAGGAGATAGTTTGCTGCAGGTTGCTGATTTGAACTTGACAGTTTCATCTCTGTTTGGGGCTTCATTGTTAGCATTTCCAGGCTTCATTTCAGGACTCATTGGTGCCTCCAAGGCCCCTGGAGGATTTTGACCATGTGGACCCTTCCAGGTATCAGACAGCCTTCTGTTACCCTGGGAATGGGGATTGCGGTCTCTGGGGGAGGCACCTCCTCTGAGGAGGGAGAGAGGAGCAGAAGGGAGAGGAGGCCGGGTGTCCCAATGCAGCTTCCAGGGGAGGGACCTGTGGGAGGAGGGGCGCAGGAACATGGGGCGCAGGGCCAGCAGGTAGTTCAAGGCAGAAGGGGCACCAGAAGAAGCCACTATCCTGCTGTCACAGTTTACAGGCGGTGATGCAGCTAGAACAATATGTCCAAGGTGCTAAGCTGGAGGAGGCTCCGCCTCTCCAGGGAGCCAGTGACCTCCATTTGTCAGATGATTGAGCCTGAGATCAGCTACAACTGTGTGGGTGGACACCCCAAACCAGTGGCTTTGAAGGTCACAGTGACCCTCAACTTCTATGCCTCTGGCTTTTTCCAGGGATCAGTGGGGGATCTTTGTGGAGTGCCCCAATCTGCTGTCCACAGTTGTGTCAAGCTGGTGACAGGAGCTCTGTTCAGACGGGTACTGACATTTATTAATTTCCTCATGGATGAGGCCAGCAAGGTTGAGCGAGCCAGAGGCTTTGCCGCGATTGCTGGGTTCCCCCGCATCCAGGGTGCAGCTGACTGCACACATGTGGCCATCAAGGCGCCAGCGGGTCAGCCGGGTGCCTTCGTTAACAGGAAAGATTCCACTCGATGAATGTCCAGATAGTTTGTGACCACAAGATGCAGGTTCTGCAAGTCTGTGCAAGGTATCCTGGCAGCTCCCATGACGTGTACATCCTGAGACCAGGTGCTGAGGCCATTCAGTGCTCCAGCCTGACTGGATGGATGGCTTTTGGGATGACAAGGACTATCTGTTGAAAAGGTGTCTTATGACGCTTCTCACCTAGGAACAGAGGCAGAGCAGTGTTATAATAGGAATCATGCCTCTACAAGGATGGTGGTAGAGAGGACCATAGGTCTTCCAAAGATATGCTTCTGATGCCTGGAGCGTTCTGGGTGGCGGGGAGTGGGGGGGGCACTACAATACCCCCCTCCACCCCCCGAGCGAGTGTCACTGATCGTGGTTGTATGCTGTGCTTTCCACAATCTGGCACTGGAAAGCGGGGACCCACTGGAGGAAGAGGATCTTGACGCAGCTCCACAGGCCACAGGGGATGAATCCAGTGGTCAGTCAGGAGAGGAGCACAGCGAGGAGAATGCTGAGGGTATGGAGGCTGACCTCTATATCCTTCAGGGAGGCAGGGACACCATAGATGCCTTGATCCAACGCTCCTTCAGCGAGGCTGCCAAAGATCTGCTTCCACCTGATGCCAGGGCTGCCGTCTTCATCCTGGGTGTCTGAAATGACCCTTTCATTTGAACCCAAACACAACTGAACTCAGTGCCCGTACAATAAAGTTTAGAGTCACTCACATTAGATATCGGTGTAACCTGCACCAAAAAAAATATCTGAAGCATATTCAGGCCATTAAATTTATATAATTTTCACACTCAAAACAAATTAATATTACCATCTCTGGTGTTCACACCTACACCAGTAAACATATAAACAAAACATTACAGAACAGAAGATCACCTGTGAACAGTCCCTCCTGGTTCACGGTGCCTTAAACTTACGGTTACAAGTGCTGCGTATTGGTGCCCCTCCGACCCCCTGGCACCCACCCCTGTGCTGGCAGTGGCATTGGAGACATCCTGCTGACCCTGCTATCTTGTTGGCTTTGATGACCTTGGAGGTTGTCCTCTGGCCAGTGGAGCCTGTGCTGGCTCTGCCTGGGAGGGAGCAGCCAGTGCCACAGTTGGCATCTCCCCAGTCACCGCAGCCTCATCAGGTGCCATGGTCACTGGCAGAGGGCTGAGGAGCTGCTGCCGTCATCCAGAGCCCCCTGAGAGGAGCTCGCAGAGACGACAGGCAGCTCGTGCGCCAACGTGAGGTCGCTCTGGACCTCCCTGCACACCTTTGATGGACGGACACCTAGCTGGGATACTGGGTGCCTCATCCATCTCCCACACTGGCACTGACCACCTGAGGTCATTGCCTGTGTGAGGTCTTGCAGATCCGAGCGCAACCCCTGGAACCCCTGATTCAGCCCCTGGAACTGTCTCTACTTGAGAGTTGACATTCTCTCAATGGAGGAGGCAGTGTGATCGGCCATGAGGGTTAACACAGTGCTTATACTCCGCATGGACTCCTTCACAACATCTGAGTTGTGGCCCTCGGGCCGCAAGGCACTCAGTCCAAGCAGCCAGGGCTCACCCCCTTGACCCGCTCCAGCATCATTGACAGTTGGCACTCAGACTCTAACACCCCTGAGCTCCACGGGGGGGATGGCCAGCCCTTAACACTTCTCCACACTGATCCATGCCAACACGGTACTCACCCTTGCTGAGCACAGCAGGTTGTTGAACTTTTGAGGCACTGGACCCGTGTGCGCCACACAACATTGTGGCTGCTGAACTACACTGCCACCTCTTCTCAAGCTTTTTTTTGTCTGGTGCAGTGGCCTCCTCCTCCCATCCCTGGGGACGAGGGTGTCCAGCTTGACGCCCACCTCCTCCAGGAGGACCGCAAGACACTTGTCCGAAAAACGAGGGGCCAAGTGCCTGCCTGACCTGCCCTCCCGCTTGACATCTCCAGCTACGGTTGAGGCCTTAGCTCCAATCTCCAGACTGCTGAATATGATTCTCCACTGGCAGCCTTCAGGGAGCTGCCTCTGCCATTTTCAAACCGCCTGCCAGGGACCCGGCACCTGACAGGCCCCCGCCCAGCCCTTCCTGACCATTGGGAAGATGCGTTTTGTGCTGGGCGGGCCTTAATTGGCCAGCCAGCATGAAATTGCGTTCGTAGGCCGTCCATGGTCAGGGGCCTGTTTCCCAACCACTTCTGGGCCTGTTGATCATGCACACCCATGACACTGACCAGGACATTGAGCAGACCTCCACTGTTCTTCCTGTCATAGGATACGTTAGGCCTACCTGAGAGAGAACATTTTGTTCAAAAGAAGGCCCCTAGTGCAGCACTGGAGTGTCAGCCTAGATCAGGCTTAGGTCTCTGGAGTGAAACGGTGAACTCAGAGGGCTGAAATATCCCCCCGTCGGGGGGGACGTTGAAGGGAGGATGCACACAGGCGCTCTTCCGATCGGTGCCCCCGATTGGGGGCGCAGCGCCACTTTACATGGGCAGGACAATTAAGGCCTGCCCAGCGTGACGTCCGCACGGAAGCACTATGAGCTTCCTGTGCGGGCAGGGTGGGGGGGAATCCCAAAATCAATAGTGCGCTCTTTCGCACATGCGCACAAAATCCCTGAGGCTAAGTGCAGCCTCAGGGAGATCGGCTCTAATGTAAAAAACTTAAAAGTAGAAAAATAAAATTTCCCTACCATGTCCCCTCATGTGACAATGTCACATGAGTTGGGACATGTCCATAATTTTCACAAAAACTTCATTAAAATTTTTTGCACCATACATGAAACCTCATCCCGCCCATGGATGAGGTTTTCTGCTCTTTCTAATTCGCGCTGGGGCTCCTGGCCGACCCACCAACCTTAAGGTTGGACGGGCAGGTCCTTTAATTACTTAATTGCCTCTGTCAATGGCCTCAATTGGCCATTGACAGGTCGGCGGGCGCGTAGCTGATTTCGCTGCACTCCTGCCCTCCTGTAAATTTAAATGGGTTGCGGTGATGTCAGGCGTTTCCCCGGACGTCGCCGCGTATCGGCGAGCGGGCCCTGCCCCCGCTCACCGACGGGTAAAACCCTGCCCAGAATCTCTGAGTCCGAGGTGAGAGGGCTACCCATTCAATCATGGCTTCACATGCAGGAGCCTTTTGACTTTTGATGTGCTTTACTAGTTTCAAAATAAACGTGTCTTTTTGTGCTATTCATATCTTAGCAAGAGATGCATCCTCCCAAGGTTCCTTTTTTTCAAATGTGATGAACTTTGTTTTTGAAGATTTGAGCCAAAAACGAGGAAATCTGTACAGCCTGTGTCAGGTGCCCCCAAAAATCTTCCAATATCAGGCAAGCACATTTAAATCCACTGCTGCTCATGAGGGTAACTGCCTCACTTGCCATCTATAGTTTTTTTTAATTCTTTCATGGGCTGTGCATGTCACTGGCAAGGCTGCCTGTCACTAATTGCCCTTGCCAGCTCATTTCAGAGGGCATTTAAGAGTCAGCCACATTGTTGTGTGTCTAGAGTCACATGTAGGCCAGACCAGGTAAGGATGGCAGATTTCCTTTTCTAAATGACATTAGTGAACCAGATGGGCTTTTGTGACAAACAATGATAGGTTCATGGTCACTATCACTAAGATTAGCTTTATATTCCAGGTTTATTAACTGAAATCAAATTCCACCAGCTGCTACAGTGGGATTTGAACCCATATCCCCAGAGCATTAGCCTGGGTTCCTGGAGTGCTAGTCTGGCAACATTACCAGCCTGCCACCATCTCCCCCAAAGATTATTCCATTACAGTCCACACAGATTGTACCCTGTACACAACAACTGTAGTACCTGTTTGTCACCAATTTTTTGAGTCAATTTCAAGACATCAGCGAGTTACTGAGTTGGATAAGCACTGTTGGCTTCACAACATCTCTGAGCTAAAGAGACATTCTTTCCCATTACTACATTCCCCAATGTCTCGAGTTTAATTGGCTGTGTCCATAAATCTTATGCGCCATCTGCTGAGAATATGCAATATCTTCCAGTAGCGGGAAGAGGTTTCATTCTGTTAACATATTCATGCCAACAATACCATCACAGATGGGTACGACACTTTACGTTGCAGCGCCATGATACATTTATCCTAGCCAATTTTGGATTAAGCAGCAGATTCATAGGAGGAAGATAAACTGGCACAACATTAGCCATCACATCTTAGCGTCTGTTTTTTTTTTAAACTAAAGCCATTGTCTCTTTGGCAAAGAATACAACCAGTAACCTTAAGCTGTGGCTCAAAGCCCTACTGCCAAATCTCTGGAGGTGACCATGAGAGAGATATAATGGTTAGCAGTAGAACACAAGGGCACACGCAGTTGGCAATTCAGAGGTGGTCTGCTTTTGTTTGGGTTTCACAGTGTGATGACCAGGAAACAGCTCTAAAAAGCCCGTGAAAATGTCATTACTTGTTGCATTTTATTACAGGATTGCAACGCTGCATTAGGACAGTAACAGACCATTGTGAGAATCCTCCAAGCCAAATAAGAGGTCAAATGTGAGGCAGGGAACTCATTGTCTGACAGCATAACCCATTAGCCATCTTTATAAGATTGCTTGGGAAATACAGTCACATATTTCTCCATGGTGCATTATAAGAATATGAATATTGGATCCTAGTTCGTTTGAGCTATCACATGTTACTCTTGATAGGCTAATGTTGTCTGCATGACGATAGATTTGGGAATAAAACAAATGAATATGAAAGGAAACAACTTTAGAAATAAGCTGAGCAACTGCTCCTCAAAAGATTCAGCACTTGAATTACATTAAGTGTAATGTGGGTAGAAACTTATACAGGAAGAAAGAACTTGCATTTGTAATAGCGTCTTTCAGGATGTCCCAAAGCAGCTTTGCATTTCTGGAGTGTAGTCACAGCTGTAATGTAGGAAAATGCAGCAACCATTTGCACACACCAAGCTCCCACAAGTAGCACTGAGATAAATAGCCAGATTTTGATTTTGGTTAATGGGTAAATTTTGGTTGAGTCTGGGAAAGTGCAGGCATGGAAACAATTAACAACCATCTCAACGGTTCCAAGGGAAAGTGTCCCTCAATTGCTCCGACCATCAAATATTTGTCAAATTTTTGATTAATTTAGTTTACACGTAGCTTCCTCCCTGGACTGTCATTCACCACCATCACCACCCTCTGGTTAGTGGAATTAAATCTATTCTGTATGCATTCCCTATGCTAAGCTTGACTTTATACGCTCTGGTTTCAGTGTTTTTTTGCAATTTCATGCATATCATCAGGATTCAATTGTTTCCTTCCTTAAGGATCTTGAATAATACATCCCTTCAACCTTCCCACCTCCAGAATAACCAAACCTAGGCTCTTCATTCTCTCCTTATAGCTCAGATATCATAAACTGGGTATCAGTTTGGTTGTCCTAATTTGGCCACTCCCAATGCCTGGATATCCATTTTATGGACTAAGACCAAGGTCGCACCTTTTTATTGTAGAGGCTCATTATGGCCTCCTGGGATTTATGTTCTGGACATACCTCCCAAGATCTGGTTAGATTTCCTTAGTACTGCCACAGCCAGTGCTGATGATCACATGCAGCATCACAGCATCAATGCTTCCAGCTTTTCTCCTGCATGTATAGGAGGTCTGTTGAAAAGATTGTTTTAAACTGTTTTAGAGCACATGGAATTGGGGAAATATACTGGCATGGATTAAGAACTGGTTACTAGGGAGAAAATAGAGAGTAGGAATAAATGGGTCATTTTCAGGTTGGCAGGCTGTGACTAGGGGAGTATCTCAAGGGTCAGTCCTTGGACCCCAGCTGTTCACAATCTATATCAATGGCATGAATGTGGGATTAAATGTAACATTTCCAAATTTTCAGATGATACAAGACTAGGTGGAATTGTGAGTTGTGAGGAGGATGCAAAGACGCTTCAAGAGGGTTTGGAGAGGCTAAGCAAATGGGCAAAAAATTGGCAGGAATGCAAAGTTATTACTTTGATAGGAAAAATAGAAATACAGAGTATTTCTTAAATGGTGAGAGGCTGGGAAATGTTAAACTTCAAAGGGACATGGGTGTCCTTGTTCATGAGTCATTAAAGCTAACATGCAGGTACAGCAAGTAATTAAGAAGGCAAATGGCCTTTATTGCAAGAGGATTTGAGTATAGGAGTAAAGACATCTTACTGTAATTATAGAGAGCCTTGATGAAGCCACACCTGGAGTATTGTGTACAGTTTTGGTCTCCTTACCCAAGGAAAGATATACTTGCCATAGAGGGAGTGCAATGAAGGTTCACCAGGAGGGATTATCCTATGATAGTACAGGAAAATGGCGTTAAAGTGGAAAATCAGCCAAGGTCTTACTGAATGACAGAGCGGGCTTGAAAGGCTGAATGGCCTCGTCCTGCTCTTATTGCTTATGTTCTTATGTAAAACTTAGGACATCCCAAAGCACGTTAGAGCCAACTAAGTACTTTTGATGTGTCGTCACTATTGCAATGTAGGAAACAGAATAGCCAATTTGCACACAGCAAGCTCTCACGAACAGCAATGAGATGACCAGCAGATGATCTGTTTTCATTATGTTTGCTTTAAGGAATAAATATTGGCAAGGACAAATAGGAAAACTTCCTTTGACTTCTTCTAAATAATGCTGCCTGATAATTTAATTATTTCTGAGAGAGCAGGCAGATTTTCAACAAGAGAGAAGCTAACTATCTAAATGTCTCCCCCTGATATTACCATCAGCCCCACCATAAACATCCTGTGGGTTACCATTGACCAGAAATTCAACTGGACTAGTCATATAAATACTGTGGCTACAATTGTGTGTCAGAGACTGGCAATTCTGTGGTGAGTAACTCACTTCCTGACTCCCCAAAGCCGATCCACCATCCACAAATCACAAGTCAGGATTGTGATGGAATACTCTCCACTTGTCTGGACGAGTGGAGTTTCAACAATACTAAAGAAGCTTGACACCATGCAGGACAAAGCAGCCCATTTGATTGGCACCCCATCCACAACCTTAAACATTCACTCCCTCCACCACCAGCACAAAGTGGCAGCAGTGTGTACCATCTACAAGATGTACGCAGCAAGTCTCCAAGGCTCCTTTGACCTCTACCACCTAGAACGACAAGGGCAGCAGACGTATGGGAACACCACCATCTGCAAGATTCCCTCCAAGTCATACACCATCCTGACTTGGAACTATATTGCTGTCCCTTCACTGTCATTGGGTCAAAATCCTGGAATTCCCTCCCTAACAGCACTGTGGGTGTACCTACACCACATGGGCTTTTTTTTTTCATTCTTTCACGGGGTATGGGCGTCGCTGGCTAGGCCAGCATTTATTGCTCATCCCTAATTGCTCTTGACAAGGTGGTTGTGTTCTGCCTTCTTGAACCGCTGCAGTCCATGTGGTGTGGGTACACCCACAGTGCTGTTAGGGAGGGAGTTCCAGAATTCCAGGATGCGGCAGTTCAAGAATGTGGCTCAAAACCACCTTCTCAGCGGCAATTTGGGATATTATTAAATGGTGGCCAATGCCCAGATCTCATGAATGAATTATAAAAAGCACCTCCAACACCCTTGCAATATCGCTTCAGATTGTTAGACAAGACTTATGTGTTCAATTCTCGGGTAGAAACTTGAACCCACACTTCTCTGAGTCAGAGTTAAGCATGCAACTGACTGAGCCAAGAACTGACATATAAGGGCATAAGGATTTAGCTACTTCCCTCTTTTTGGTCATTATATCTACATTACTTGCCATTAATCAGCCCACTGCCAAATCCATCCAACTCCTACATAGGTTTTATTTGCGTCTTAATATTTGAGTGCCATCTCATTTTGGTGTCATCTGCAAATACATAGCTTTGTTAAGATCTTAGGAACAAGAATAGGCCATTCAGCATAACCTTCTGTTCCTTTCTCCTCCATGCATTTATCTAGTTTCCACTCAAGCCCATCTATGCCAATCATATCAACTATTCTATTTGGTAGTGAGTTCCACATTCTAAGCAGAGAGAAACAGGGACTGTATTCCAATTAAGAATAAAAATAAGAAATAAGTGAAAATAAAATTTGGTGACTATATTGAGAGCCAGGACCCAATCCTGTATGTTACTCATTGAGTAGGTTAGGTTGAAATTAACCCCCTCCTCTGCCACTGCAACTGCACATATACTATAAATCATCCTTAAATACAATGTAAAGTATTAGAACTAATAATCCCCAAATATAACTTCAGTAGATTGGAATAGTTTGTGTGATATTCTCTCGTAGAAAGTCTATACATTAGAAAAATCAAAAGGCGATTAAATCCTAGACAGAAATCATAGAATCACAGTATTGTTACAGCACAGAAAGGGGCCATTCAACCCATCTTGACTGCAATAGCTCTCCGAATGAACATTTCACCTAGATCCATTCTCCTGCCTTCTCCCACATTGTTTCTTTTCAAATAATCAACTAATTCCCTCTTGAATGCCTTGATTGAATCTGCTTCCACCACACTCTCAGGCAGTGCATTCCTGGCTCTAACTACTTGCTGCATGAAAAAGGTTTCTCTTATACTGATTTTGCTTCTTTTACCACTAACTTAAAATCTGTCTCCTGTGGTTCTTGATCCTTCTTCCAATTGGAACAGTTTCCCCCCTATCTATCCTGTTCATGCCCTTCATGATTTTGAATACTTCTATCAAATCTCCCCTCAGCTTCTTTTCTCAGAGGCAAAGAGCCCCAACGTCTCCAATCAATCTTCATAACTCATCGCTGGAATCATTCTCGTAAACCTTTTCTGCACTCTTTCTAATCCCTTCACGTCCTTCCTAAAATGCAGCGCCTAGAACTGTACGTAGTATTCCAGCTGAGGTCTAACTAGTGTCTAATACAAGCTCAACATAACTTCCTTGCTCCTGTACACTATGCCCCTATTAGTAAAGCCTAGGACGCCGTATATTTTATTAAATACTCTCTCAACCTGCCCTGCAAACTTCAATGACTTACGCACATATACACTCAGGTCCCTGTGCTCCTGCACCCCCTTTAGAGTTGTACCCTTCATTTTCTAAATGGAACCACTGCAGGTAGAGGCTCAATTCACCTCAATAAAATCACTCCTTAATCTTCTAGGCTCAAGGGAGTACTAGCCTAGTCAATGCAACATGTCGCCATAACCTAGCCCTTTCGTCCCAATACCATATTGGTGAATCGGAAATGCACCTTTGGAGAGCCTGCAAAGCAATTGAGACAATGGTGTTGTGGTATTGTCACTGGAGTAATAACCTAGAGTTGATGGCTTAGGGACCCAAGTTCAAATGCCACCATGGCAGATGGTGAAATTTGAATTTAATCAATTGCAATTCTGAAGTAAAAAATCTAAAGGTGGCCATGGTTCAGTTGTGCCTTTCAGGGAGGGAAATTTGTCTTCCTTACCTGGTCTGGCCAACGTGTGACTCCAGACCCACAGCAATGTGGTTGATGCTTAACTGCCCTCTGAAATGACTTAGCAAGTCACTCAGCTGTTACAAAGCCTGACAAAGAGTCATACAGACTTGAAATGTTAACTCTGTTTCTCTGTCCGAAGATGCTATGAGATCTGTTGAGTTCTTTCAGCTTTTTTTGTTTTTATTTCAGATTTCCAGCATCCACAGTATTTTGCTTTTGCTATAAGGAATAAAACCAGATGGACGACCTGGCATCGACCTAGGCACCGGAAATAAACAAGGGCAAACTCAATCCTGTCGACCCTGCAAAGTCCTCCTTACTAACGTCTGGGTGCTTGCCCCAATATTGGGAGAGCTGTCTCACAGACTGGTGAGGCAACAGCCTGACGTAGTCATACTCACAGAATCATACCTTACAGAAACTGTCCCAGACACCACCACCACCATCCCTAGGGATTTCCTGTACCACCAGCAGGACAGACCCAGCAGAGGAGGTGGCACAGTGGTATAGAGTCAGGAGGGAGTTGCCCTGGGAGTCTTTAACATCGACTCCGACCCCTACGAAGTCTAATGGCGTCAGGTGAAACACGGGCATGGAAACCTCCTGCTGATTACCACATGCCAGACCCCCACCGTACCCTATTCCCCCACCCACAGCTGATGAATCAGTGCTTCCTCCACAACGAACACCATTTGGAGGAAACACTGTGAGTGGAAAAAGGCACAGAATGTACTCTGGGTGGGGGACTTCAATGTCCACCACCAAGATGGCTCGGTAGCACCACTACTGACTGAGCTGGCCGAGTCCTAAAGGACATAGCTGCTAGACTGGGTCTGCAGCAGGTGGTGAGGCAACCAGCAAGAGGGAAGAACATTCTTGACCTCATCCTCACCCACCTGCATGCTGCAGATGTGTCTGTTCATGACAACATTGAAAGGAGTGACCACCACACAGTTTTTGTGGAGACAAAGTCCAATGTTCACACTGAGGATGCCCTCATTGGTGATACTCTCTGTGGCACTAACACTGTGCTAAATGAGATAGATTTCGAACAGATCTAGCAACTCAATTTCTCAATGCAACCTTCCAACCATGGTATGGGATATGAATCCACTTTTGTCACCGCATTCATTTTTTGATAGTCTACACACAGTCGTCACAGAGCTCCAGTTACTGCAACTAGACTCAATGATATCATTTTGAAGCATGAAATCAATTTCTTTTTGTACTTGTAATACCATTGTCAGATTTAATCTATAAGGTTGTTGCGTTATTGAAGATGATACTTCTATACATACATCATGTATAGCTAAATGTGTCTTTCCCAACTTATTTCCACAAATAGGTTTATGTGACTCCAATAGCTTTTCCAAATCACTTTGACACTTGCTTGGAAAGTAACTCAATTTTTCATTTAAATTTTCAAGCATCCCCTCAATATCCAATTTGATTAGAGGAAAATCAATTTCAGAGTCCTGCACTTCTATCTCTTTCTCATCATCCACCATCACTAAAACCTCTTTTTGTTCCTCTTCCCTGCCAAAATACTTTTAAAGCATATTTACACGACATGCCCTCTGCTTCTTTCTTCTATCTGGAGTATTTATTAAATAATTTACTTCATTCAATTTCTTTTCAATCCTGTAAGGTCCACTAAACCTTGTATTTAATGAATCACCTAGTACAGGTAACAACACGAATGCTTTCTCTCCAGAAACAAAACTGCAAATTTTAGCTTTCTTATCTGCTTTCACTTTCATCCCCTGCTGTGAAATCTTTAAATGTTCCCCAGACAGCTCACAGGTTTGTTCAATCTTTCCCTGAAATTTGATATGTAATCAAGGGGAGTAGTTTCCGAATTTTGACCCACCAATTTCTCATGAATCAATTTCAGTGGTCCCCATACCTTTTGACCATAAACTCGTTCAAAAGGGATAAAACCAATCGATGCATTAGGAGTGTCTCTAATAGCAAATAACAAACATGGAATTCCTGTACCCCAATCCTGTGCATAATCCTGACAATGCGCACTCATCGTAGTTTTTAAAGTTTGATGCCATCTTTCCCAAGCTTCTTGTGACTCCAGATGATAAGCTGTTGACTGAAACTGTTTTATCCCCATTACTTCTTTAAATAGCTGTGACATGACATTTGACCCCTAATCTGATTGTATTTCTTTCAGCAAACCATGGCCAGAATTTTACATTTGGCGTGCGGGCTTGGCGAGAGCGGGCAGGGGCAGTCAGGAAGGCAATTCAGACCCACCCAGCGTAAGACACGACAGCAGCAATAGGGAGAAGGAGTGGGCAGGGGCGGGAGCTCAATGTCCACCGGGTCCAATGGCTCCCCGGTGACCGATTCAAAAGAGGCCATGGCAGCCATACGAAGGCTGCCGGTGAATCAGATGAACCTCGTCATAGAGCAGTTAAGTGCTGAACACGGCAGGTGGGAGGGCAGGTCAGCGGGGCAGTTGGCCCTGCGCTTTTCTAATGAGTGTCTAGCTGCCCTCCTGGACGAGGTGGCAGCACGCCAGGGTATCCTTGTCCCCAGGGATGGGAGGGGGAGGCCCCCCCGCCCCCTCCCCCTGACCTCACCAAAAATGCCTGTGTGGAGGTGGCATCCGGGGTGAGCTTCCATGATGTGGTGAGGTGCACATGGGGGCAGTGCCTTCAGCGGCTCAATGATCTCCTGCGATCGGGAAGATTGAGTACCATGTTGGCATGGGTCACTTAGCACAGCAGTTAGGAGCGCCCCCACCACCTTCTCCAGCTCGGTGCCCATCCATCATTGGTGAGCAGGGAGGCCCAAAGCGACCTCATGTTGGCGTATGAGCTGCTTGTCTTCTCTGTAGAGGCTCCTCTCAGGGCATTCCGGATGAGGGCAGCAGCTCCTCCGCCTCTCTGCCAGTGACCATGGCATCCGATGAGGCTGCTGCGACTGGGGAGATGCCAACCATGGCACTGTCCACTCCCTCTCAGGTGGGGCCAGCACAGGCTCCATAGGCCAGAGGATGCCCGCCAAGGTCACTAAAGCCAACAGCACAGCAGAGTGAGCAGGCTGCCTCCAATGCCAGTGCCAGCGAGGGGGAAGCATCTAGACATAGCACCACAAGCCAAAACTTAAATCACCTTAAGCACAACACGGGTTTATCACTGGTGATATGTTTTTCCCCACTTTTACGTTAATTACTATTAAGTGTGATGGATAACACCTTTCAATTTAATTTGTATTATGTATGACAGGCACCACACCATTAAATGTGTTTCTGTTCAACAAGCCTCTGGGTGATTCATTAGTTCTGCAGGTGCAGGGTAACCCATGATGTTATGAGTGACTTGTTTGTCTTTGAGCTTTATTGAAATGGCACATAGTGCATGTTGTTCACCAAGCAAATGCCCCTGTCGGGTATCGAGTATGGGGCCTACAGCCCTGGCATGTGGTGGTGGTTCATCTTTGCTAGGCTAGCTGAAGGAGTATTGGATCAAAGCCTCCCGGGTGTCCCTGCCTCCCTGGAGGTTGCCCAGGTCAGCGTCTATCCCCCCAGCGTTCTCCTGACTGTGCTCGTCCTCGGACTCACCACTGGACTCATCGCCTGCTCCCCGAGCAGCTGGGTTAACATCTTCTTCCTCCCCTGCGTCCCCCCTTTCCAGTGCCAGATTGTGGAGAGTGCAGCATTCAACCACTATCAGTGACACACGATCTGGGGGTGTATTGCAGTGCACCCCCTGAACAGTCCAGGCATTGGAAACACATCTTGAGAAGACCTATGGCTCTCTCTACCATCGCCCTTATGGAGGCGTGGCTCGGCCTTTGTTCATGGATGGCGGAGAGGCGTCATGAGCCACCTTCTGAGGGGATATCCCCTCGCCCAGCAGTAATCCATCCAGCCGGGCTGGAGCACTGAAGAGCCCCGGCACCTGGGAGTATCTGAGGATGTAGGCGTCGTGGGAGCTGCCTGGGTACCTTGCACAGACTTGTAGAATCTGCATCCTGTGATCACACACTATCTGCACATTCATGGAGTGGAAGCCCTTCCTGTTGACGAAGGCACCGGGTTCACCTGCTGGCGCCTTGATGGTCACATGTGTACAGACTATAGCACCCTGGACACGGGGGAAGCCAGCAATGGCCGCAAAGCCTCTGGCTCGCTCCGCCTGGCTGGCCTTGTCCGAGCGGTAGTAAATGAAAGTCAATGCCAGTCTGAACAGAGCGTCTGTCACCAGCTTGACACAACTGTGGACAGCTGATTGGCAGACTCCACAAAGATCACCCACCGACCCTTGGAAAGAGCCGGAGACATAGAAGTTGAGGGTCACTATGACCTTCAGTGCCACTGGCATGGGGTGTCCCCCCACACAGTTGGAGCTGATCTCAGGGCCTATCATCTGACAGATGGAGGTCACTGTCTCCCTTGAGAGGCGGAGCCTCCTTCGGCATTGCACCTCAAACATATTGAGGTAGCTGCATCGCTGCCTGTAAACTCTGGCAGCAGGATAGTGGCGTCTTCTGTGGCCCCTTCTGCCTTGAACTTCCTGTTGGCCCTGCGCCCCTTGTGCCCGTGTCTGTCCCCCCACAGGTCGCTCCCCTGGAGGTTGAATATGGACTCCTGGCCTCCTCCCCCTTCTGGCCCTCTCTTCCCCCTCAGAGGAGGTGCCTCCAGTGGAGACCACAATCCCCATTCCTGGGGTGAGGGGAGGTTGTCTGATACCCGGAAGGCCCCAAGTGGTATGAATCCTCCGGAGTCCTAAACTGAAGCTTCTTATTTCTGCCAAAGCAGCTCTGAATTGAAATGAAGTTGTTCTGTTCACACAAACAAGCAGCAGCAAGTTATAAGCTAAAGTACAAACAACTGGCATTAGGGAGCCCACTCACCCCTCTTATCCCTCCCGTGGATGAGGCTTTTGAAAATGTGGCCTACCCACCTGCCCGTTGCGCCTGCGCAACACCCTGAAAATTGCACAAGCTACTTAAAATCACCAACAATTGGTGCCTCAAGGGCCTTAACTGGCCCGTTACTTAATGCCGGGCGCGCCTCCGTCCTCATCGCGCGCCCGCCTAGCGAAATATCGTGAGGGTGCGCGGTGATGTCAGGACGCACGCCCAACGTCATCCCGTGTCATTTTACATTCCAGTGTGTCGGGAGTGCGCCCGCACACTGACTGTAAAATTCTGGACCGTATCTTGTAAAAAATTTAATTAACTCCTCCACAATGTTCTTAGTTTTAATATTCCTTAAAGATATTGCTTCAGGAAACCTAGTAGACACATCCATTATTGTCAGTAAATGCTGATTTCCACTTTTAGTCTTAGTGAGGGGTCCTACACAATTAATCGTGACCCTGGTAAAAGATTCTTCAAATGCTGGTGTTGGGATTAAAGACGCCAGCTTAATCACTGCTTGTGGTTTTCCTGTTATTTGACATGTATAACAGGTTCTACAGAATTTGACTACATCCAAATGCAATCCTGGCCAAATAAAAAATCTCCGTATCTTGTCCTGTGTTTTTCTAATTCCTAAATATCCCCCTATTGGAATTTCATGAGCAATCCTCAGAATCTCATTTCTATAACAATCTGATGCACCTCCCTCCAGCTTTCATTTGCTGAGACATGATCCAACCTCTCCTTTCTCATCAGAATATCTCCTCGAAGATAATAACATACTGGAATACATTTTGCTTCTGTTTCTGAATAAGCTTTCTGCTATAACTGTTTTAACTGCAAATCATTTTTCTGTAACTCCACTAACCTCTTGGAGTTAAACATCTCAGCTGAATTTTCCTGTTTTCTTTCCTCCTGAACAATATTATCAAACACAGTGCCAGCTAATTGGAGTTCAACACCTTTTTCTTGCCTTTGAACTGCCTGCTTATCTCGTTTGTCTTGTTCTTCCCTATGAGCCTTTGATCTCATTACAGCACAACCAGGAAACAATCCAGGGCGGTCGTTCTGTAACACCTCAGTTGAAAACACTTCTACAGGCTGCTCAACCACAATAGGCATCACCCACATTTGCGATCCAGCTATATCATTACCCAGGATAAATTGATCCCCTGCAATGGGCAATTTTTCCACCACTCCAACTATAACTTCGCCTGCCTTCCATTTGCTCTTTAAATTTACCTTCCACAACAGAATAGATGCCACATCTCCATGAACCCCACTTATTATTACCTTACCCTGCAATACTCCCTTTGAACAACAAATATCACTGTCCCACAACATTAAGGATTGACTAGCCCCTGTGTCTATTAAAATTTTAACAACTTTACCTACTCCACCCTATACACATGGAAAGACTTTCCCTTCACACACAAAGTCTTTAAACATTTCTGCAACCTGCTCCTCAGAATTCTCTTGAGTAAACTGTGAACATAATCCTACTTCTTTACTTTTCACTAATTCTCTCTATTTCGCCTGTACACAAACCATTGGTTTCTCCTGTGCCTGAAGCTCAGTGCCCATGGTACTTTTACTTCCAGAGCTTTTCTGTGTCCCTACAATTCCAACAAACTTTTCCTGCAATCTCCAACACACTGACTTCATGTGCCCCACTTAATTACAATCAAAACACATCAATTTTCAGATGTTACTTCTACCTTCAGCACCTTCCTTTTTATTCTGAGAAAAAGCCTCCTGGAAACTTCCAGATGCTCCTTCTCTTCCCTGACTTTCACCTTCCCACTTTTTATCCTTTCTCAATTTGAAAGGGTGACGAGAAAAAGGTTTAGCTCTATGAACTAACTCATAATCATCAACTATCTCTGCTGCTAGTCTTTACAGAATCAACTCTCTGTTCCTCCACATGAGTTCTTACTACCAAAGGGATTGAATCTTTAAATTCTTCCAAAAGAATTACTCTCCTAAGAGCTGCATACGTTGTTTCTATTTTTAACACCCATTTCTACCGGTCAAAATTATTTTGTTTTACTCTTTCAAACTCAATATAAGTTTGCCCAGGCTGTTTTCTCATATTCCTAAATTTCTGCCTATATGTTCCAGGAGCCAACTCATGTGCACTCAAAATAGCCTTTTTCAACACATCATTATTCATCGACATATATTTCATGTGCCTTACCTAACAATTTAGACTAATAATAACGCCGTTTCACCTGTTTAGCTAGCTTCTCAAATGAAATAAAGAATGCTTCAATGTCTATTTCCTCAAACTTTGTAAGAGCTTCTAAAAATTTAAACATCTTCCCACTGGCTTCTACTCCGGAGATAAATCAATCCTTCCTCTCCTACTGGCATCTCTTTTTTAACTGCCAACATTCTCAGTTGGAATTCTCTCTCTCTCTCTCTCTCTTTTTTCTTTCCTCATTCTCTATTTTCACAATTTCTAATTCCCTTTTTACAAGCCATTTCCCTGTTCTTTGCTTCTGATTCAAGCTTTCTCAATTCCTTTACTTTTTCTAATTCAAGTGTCTTCATTTGTAACTGAAATCTCACTACCTCCAGCTGTCACTCACTAGTGTCAGGTTTCACTTCCAACTGTAGAGGCTGTGCTATACTTTTAACAATATCTGATTTCCTAGCACACGCAGGTAACCCCAATTTTAACTTAGATACCAACTCTGTTAACTTGCTTTTGGTTATTTTCTCCAACCCAATCAGAGTTATATCTTCTACTCCCAGACAAGTCTTATCAATTTTCAAATCCATCTTGCAGTCTCATCACTTCTAAAATACCTCACCAACTCCTGAATCCAAAGTGCATCTCGTATTCATAACCTTAAGGTTCACCAATTCCAAACCAATCAAGGAAATAGAAATATTTCTACTCCCAGATTAGACCCCAATTGTTATGAAACAGCAGTTGGTAAAGCTGAGTTATTTAAAAATTCCAGAGGGAAACTTTAAACAACTGTCATGACCTAACTCTAAATTCAGGAATCAGACCACCAGTTCTCGACAGGTTTTTATATTAAACTAAATGAAACATTTTATTAATTTACAAGTGGGAAGGTGAAAGGAAGGTAGATAGTCAGGGAAGAGAAGGAGCATCTGGAAGTTTCCAGGAGGTTTTTTCTCAGAATAAAAAGGAAGGTGCTGAAGGTAGAAGTGACATTCAAAAATTGAGGTGTTTTCATTGTAATTAAGTGGGGCACATAAAGTCAGTGTGTTGGAGATTGCAGGAAAAGTCTGTTGGAATTGTAGGGGCACATACACATGGCTACAAATTACTACTATCATAACTTTTAACAGATTCCCAGACTAATCTCCACTAAGGCAACAGCAACCCATAGATTTCTAAGCAGACACCAGGCAAAATGTTTTTATCTTACAAATTCAAAATAAGGTTCCTTTCACTTTGGTTCCTGTGGAGACAGTTGTAGGCTTCGATCTTACATTGCCTCTGCCCAGCACACACAAAACTGCTGTCTGTTATACCTAACACAGCTCATTGAATGTAAATTCTCATTGTATCACCAGCCCCTTTGAACTCCACCTCTTCTAACAATAAAATCCCTTTCATAGTACCAATTTTATTAGTAACAGAAACATATTCCTTGGTCTCTGTTAGCTAGGTGCCAGATTTCACCTCACTTCGTGGATGCTCTATTAAAAAAAATGCAAATGCATTCTACTTCTTTTACATCTCAAAACTGGTACACAGCAAAACGCCCCGGCTAGCTGGTTTTAATCCAATTAAGACACACCCACAGACTAAACCTCCATTTTAAAAGAAAAATATTTTCCAATAATATTATATACAATAATAGCTTCATGACAACAGTAGTAATTCATTTAGTCTTTTATTTCTTTATTATATATATCCTGACAGATCTATTATTACTCAAAGTAATATCCTGATGCAGATCACTTTCTGTGAGATTTTGGTTACCATGGCTGATAGCTCGAGTCTGGAAATATCCCGACTCGCTGGATCTGCCTCTGTAAAAAGTGCCCTGATACACAGAATTTTTGCATGGTTGGGGGGGATGGGTACAGGATGGATTGGGGCACACCAACCTTGGAATTAGAGCAATGGCTGCCATGAGGGCAGGTAAGTGCCAAGGCAGACTGAAGGGAGGGCCTGCCTCAGTCTCCTGGGACATCGTCCCAATTGTGTTAGAAGATTCTAGGCCCTCTCGTTCTTACTCCTCACATTCCCTCACCACTACCCCACCAATGACCCCCTTGATTACTTATGCTCTCCATGCAATCTTAATGGCAACCCAATTCCCTTTCATGCCCCTTCACCCAGTACAGTCTATGTACATAACCATTGAGCCAAATAACAACAATGGCAAGTGCGGAACTACTGAGAGAAAAAACAAACACCCATTCACAAATCTTCTTTTGAAGGAAGTCCCTACAACCATATAAATGCATCAGACAGTGTTACAACCTCCATAGAGACAATAACTTCTAAAGAGATTCAAACTTCCAATTATTAGCTGAAAGAATGAAGCAATAAGATTTCATGTTTTAAAACTTTTACTGTAATAAATGACTAAATTCGCCATGGACTAAACAATACTTTCTTTTTGTTGGCGGCTTATACTTTAAACTGCAGAAAGTGACATTCTCCTAAGTGACACACTTATCACCAACTGCACCTTCCATGGAATTACAATCCTTTTACCAAACAGTCCACAGGAACTCTTGGCTTCTAGTGGGTTCCCAAATCCCCGTTTCACTGAGCAGTGACTTTGAGTGACCATCCTCAGGCACTATCCTCAGTTCTCGGCGAGTTTCTTGAATGCACCAACAGCAGTAAAACCTTTTCCAATGATTCTACTTCCCCTTGGCCACACCTGTATTAATTACTCAGAATTCTTAGATAGCTACAAGATGCCTCTCTTTGACAGAAGACTGTTTCCCTCCCATATCCGGCTGTGGTAGCTCACAAAGCCAAGCAGCCTTTTCTCCCCGCTGAACAAAAACAGTCAATTGGCTGTCTGTGATATTCATTGATCTGTAGGAAAGCCTCTAACCTGATTTCAAAAATGGCTTCCTCTGCCCTCTTCCTGATAGCAACATCAAAACATTAATCTTATATTTTTTTATTATTAATTTACAGGATGCAGGTGTCACTGGCTGGACCAGCATTTATTGCCCATCCCTAATTGCCCCTGAGAAGGTGGTGTTGAGCTGCCTTCTTGAATTGCTGCAGTCCCTGTGGTGTAGGTACACCCATAGTGCTGTTAGGGAGAGAGTTCCAGGATTTTGTCCCAGTGACATTGAAGGAACGGCAATATATTTCCAAGTCAGGATGGTGAGTGACTTGGAGGGGAACTTCCAGGTGGTGGTGTTCCCATGTATCTGCTGCTGTTGTCCTTCTAGACGGAGGCGGTCGTGGTTTTGGAAGGTGCTGTCTAAGTAGCCTTGGCGAGATTTTGCAGTGCATCTTGTGGATAGTACATACCGCTGCCACTGTTCATTGGTGGTGGAGGAAGTGAATGTTTGTGGATGGGGTGCCAATAAAGCGGCTGCTTTGTCCTGGATGGTGTCAAGTTTCTTGAGAGTTGTTGGAGCTGCACTCATCCAGGCAAGTGGAGAGTATTCCATCACATTCCTGGCTTGTGCCTTGTAGATGGTGGACAGGCTTTGGGGAGTTAGGAGGTAAGTTACTTGGCACAAGGTTCCTAGCTTCTAACCTGCTCTTGTAGCCATAGTATTTATATGGCTAGCCTAGTTCAGTTTCTGGTCAATAGTAACCCACAGGATGTTCTACCCAGGTAGAAATTCTGATTTGCTATTCTTGAACGCAACTCCCTTTCATCTTAGAAGTAAATGGGCAGTTTGCAGCACAACTGTTTACAACCCATTACCTACAACACCTTTCTGAGACTTTAGGAGACTCAGAGTCTACCCATTGTAAAACCAGAGACTGCTGCCATTGTCTTAAAGCATTAATACCTTGCAATCTCTCCCCAGTAAAACAATCTAAGCCTTCATCTGATCTCTCACTACCAAAGCACTAAGGCTTATATTTAGGCAGATTGCCGAAGAAGGTACATGACCCTCTTCACTTGCCCTAAGGCCAGGGTTTTACGGGTTGTTGTGGTGTGTCTCCCCCCTGGCGGAAACAGCGAACCATTTAAGTCTCCATTCAGCTTGATGGGACCATAATATCCCGTCAGATGGGAGGGCTGTAAAATCCTGGCCTAAATTTATAAATACAGTCTCAAAAACAAAACAATCTTATAAACCTCACAATTGTAAAAACAGGTTATAAAATTATGAATAACAGAGACTTAAAACACTTTACAACTCTTAATCTTATCCAGATAAACATTGAGGCATTGATAAAAGACATTGCAGGAAGAACAATTTTATTATAACCGCTTAAAGATGTCGAGAAGGTAAAGTCAAAAATTCACTTCAGTTGTCAAAACAGAAATCCCTGCTGATCTGATGCTTTTATTGGTCTCACAGTCAGGCATACATAATGAAGCAGTATGAGGGGCCATGGGGTGGTAGGTGGGGTGATTGGCAGGGCATTAAGTTGGTTGGAGATAAGGGTCTGGGGGTAGATTGGGGCATGGGTTGGTATCAAGTTGGCATGGAGTGTATAAGGGACATTAGGGTGGGTGCAGACTTGTGTTGGCATTGAGTTGGAATGGAGGAGCCGTGGGTGGCATGGGTACGACTTTTTGTCCTGATCTTTCCAAAGGTTCTCGAATCCGGACTATGGTTCACGACTCTTCTGTGCCATGGAGCAGCTGGTCCGACTCCACGAAAATTCTGGGGTGTTAGGAGCCAGCCAGGGGCGGGAATGCAGGGTGCAGACTTGCTCCCTCTGCATCCTGATCCAGCGCCAGCGAAAGTTGGGTGCGCTGGAAAGAGGGGCAGGAATCATGTCCGGCCAGTTAACTTTAAATGACTTTGGAGTTGTTCTGGCTTGTCAAAATACACTTTGGAAAGTACCTCTTGTGCCCTCTAACCATTGCTATGAAGCCAGTCAAACACAGTCAGCCCACTTTCAAAGGAAGGACTGACATGATGAGCAGGAGGCTAAAACCACCTATTGTTATTGATAGTTACTGGTGTATTGCTATGATGGTGCAAGTGACACCATAACACTTCCAGTAATGAGAAAGATATTTTTTTTTACAACGCAAACCGCATCATGTCTTTCTAAATGACATTGAAAAACTGCACAAGCCATCTTTCAGTGGCAGTGACATTGTTATCCTGAGTATTTGTCCACATTCTAAATAATGACTTTCTTAATTGAGAAATCAATCTCCATATAAATATTATTGCAAAATATATGTCAGCTTCGACCCCATTAGCACTTGCTGAGAAAGCATACCGAGCAATTCTGCCTCCCCAGCTTGCGGCTTGTCAACCAGTCCTTAAAAGTGTGGACAGGGGTGGTGGGGTGGGGGGGTCGGGGGGGGAAGAGGGCCAAATTCCCGATATTCATTTGCCAAGTGTGCTGAAATGAGAAATCTCAGTCGTCCGTACATAAAGTGGAACAGGATATGGGGACTGCAAAGACCTTCATTACAATCAGCAGATGAGTTAAATCAACCCAGGAGCAAAACTCAAATCCTAACTTGTCTAAATTTCCAGGGGCCGATTTATTTAATGTAGCTTGCTCACAATCTTCCAGTGTGCGCATCCAGCAGACAAGTCAAGCATGGCTTCGAATCAACACTTTCCTTGCCAGACCAGCTCAATCTCAGGTCTGTGTCAGAGGGTTATGGGTTTGAGGCCCACTCCAGAGGCTTGAGCACAAATCCAGGCCAACACTCCAGTGTAGTACTGCAGGAGCTCTGCACTGTCTGAGGTGACATTGAGATGTTAAACCAAGGGCCCGATCTGCCCATTCAGTTAGACGTAAAGATATTCATGGCAGTATTTTGACAAACAGCAGGGGAATGCTCCCAGGTCTCCTGAATGATGCATATTTATTTATTTGTTCACGGGATGTGAGCTTCGCAGGCTGGACCAACATTTATTTCCCATCCCTAGTTGCCCTTGAGAAGGTGGTAGTGAGCTGCCTTCTTGAACTGCTGCAGTCCATGTGGTGTAGGTACACCCACAGTGCTGTTAGGGAGGGAGTTCCAGGATTTTGACCAAGTGACAGTGAAGGAACAATGATATATTTCTAAGTCAGGGTGGTGATGGCTTGGAGGGGAGCTCCCAGGTGGTGGTGTTCCCATCTGTCTGCTGTTCTTGTCCTTCTCGATGGTAGTGGTCATGGGTTTGGAAGGTACTGTCTAAGGAGCCTTGGTGAATTCTTGCAGTGCATCTTGTGGATGGTGCACACTGCTGTCATTGTGCGTTGGTGGTGGAGGGAGTGAATGTTTATGGATGTGGTGCCAATCAAGCAGGCTACTTTGTCCTGGACAGTGTCAAGCTTCTTGAGTGTTGTGGGAGCTGCACTCATCCAGGCAAGTGGGGAGTATTCATCACATTCCTGACTTGTGCCTTGTGGATGGTGGACATGCTTTGAGGAGTCAGGAGATGAGTTACTTGTTACAAGATTCCCAACCTCTGACCTACTCTTGTAGCCACAGTATTTATATGGCTAGTTCAGTTCCATTTTTGATCAATGGTAACCCCCAGGATGTTGATATTGGACGATTCAGTAATGGTAACACCATTGAACCTCAAGGGGCGATGGTCAAATTCTCTCTTGCTGAAGATGGTCATTGCCTGGCACTTGTGTGGCGTGAATATTACTTGCCACTTGCCAGCTCAAGCCTGGATATTGTCCAGGTCTTGTTGCATTTGGACATGGACTGCTTCAGTATCTGAGGAGTCGCGAATGGTGCTGAACATCGTGCAATCATCATAGAACATCCCCACTTCTGACCTTATGATGGAAGGACGGTCAATGATGAAGCAGCTGAAGATGGCTGGGCTGAGGACGCTACCCTGAGGAACTCCTGCAGCGATGTCTTGGAGCTGAGATGACTGACCTCCAACAACCACAACCATCTTCCTTTGTGCTAAGTATGACTCCAACCAGCGGAGAGTTTCCTCCTGATTCCCATTGATTCCAGTTTTGCCAAGGCTACTGGATGCCACATTCAGTCAAATGCAGACTTGGTGTCAAGGGCAGTCACTCTCACCTCACCTCACAATGAGGGCCTCCCCTACCACCTTTATTCCTCATTAAACACTACTTAAACAGGTTATCTGCAAATCTTTGCATTGCTGTTTGTAGGACTCGCTGTGTGCAAATCAATTGCCGCATTTCTTACAACAGTGACTACACTTCAAAAAGTACATCATTGCCTGTAAAGCACTTTGGGACATCCTGACATTTTGAACGATGCTCCACAAAAACCTTTCTTCTTCCTAATGGCACAGGTATGGTCCCATGTGGTGAGTTCCTTATTTCAACCAAGTAACAAAGGGGAGAGCTCAGGAGCCCTGAGATCAGGTTCTACCCCACAGCACAGATGGAAAACTGTGACATGAGTTATTCCGTGTGGTGTATAAAATAGCTACTGCCCAAAAGCCTTTATTTACACATCATGAATATGGCGAGCCACAGTGTACAAAGGTATTTATCCAAATATCCTCCTTTTCATAAAGAGGAAACACAAATGATCATTTTCCAGTTATTCCACATACATAAACCATCAAGAAAATTATTAAGCAGGATTTCAAAAAACAGTGGCTGGAATGTTACGGCCCTGTCCTGGTGGGTAAGGTGCTGTAAAATGTGGCGAGCCATTCTAAACTCCACTGACTTCAGCGGGAGTGTAAAGTCCCGCTGCCGTAAACTCCACCCGGTGTGTTCTTTCTAGCCTGTTCCAATTTGTCTGCCCCCACACATACGTTACACCTATTGGGGGGGAATTTAATCTAGGCCAAGGGGATATCACCCGCTGGCTGGAGAACCATCGAGACCCCTACGTCACTGAAGGGTAAAGGGGGTAGGAAGAAAGCGAGCAGGGGGCAGGTCAGCTCTCTGGCACATACCTCTCCTCCTTCCTGACGTTGGCTCTTTCAATCAGGCACTGAGTGCCTGACAATGAGGGCCTCCCCCACCACCTCCACCCCGCCCCCACCCCCACCCAGAGCCCGCAAACAAATGCAACAGGGTTTTGCTTTTCCTGCTGCCTGCATGATGACTATCCCAACCAGCTGCTAGTTGAATATCAGCGCCAGTGGGGTAAGGTCCTTAAATTGGCATTAATTGCCCACTTCAGGGCTTCAATGGGCAGCAGGGTTGGAATGCCATCCATGAGTCTCGGGGCAAATTTCACCCCTAATGCACTCAGCCTTTTTTAATGGTACTTATGCACGTTGTTGGTTGCTCATCTGGTATCTGCTGGTCCCTGAGGTGACATTGTTTCTCAGGGGAATGTTGTTGCCTTGGCAAGTGTTGCTGCTGTGGTAATTGCTGCTGCTGCTGATCCATGGTGCTGGTTGGAAAATGGTAGGACTCTGGGACTGATGGTCATTCAGTTCATTGTTCAGTTGCCGAAATCAGGTCTGCCTCATCAGCTGTTCTGCTGTGAAGGAGCAGCTTCTCCTGTTGTCCGTATATGCCCGCCGTTGCGACAATATATTTGGTCATTCACTTTCACCATGTACGATCGAGGTGATAACTTATCTACACAGGTCCCAAGTTGGCAAGTGGGGGCTGACTTCAGTTGAGTGTGTTGAATGTTTGCACTCAGACCTGCCCTCCAATTCTCAACTCTGGCAATGATTTAGCAGCTTTATCAAAGTGAAATTTGTTTTTCTATCATTTCATTTTGATTTTGGCACTCAATGTCTGTTACCACCTCTGGCTTCAGTAGTGTTTTATCTGTTAGAAGAGTAGTTTTGGTGCAGTGTGACATTAGTTACTGAACTGGACAGCTCTCCATGCCTTGAGTATGTGTGTTTCTGCACTGTAGGATTGCCTTGTACACACCTGTGCTGGATCTGCTCAGTTTTTTGATGATCCCTTTGGTAGTTTTCACTGCTGTCTCAACCTTTCCAATTGACTGGGGATAGTGTGGAGATGATGCGTAGAGCTGAATTCCCCAATCATTCATGAAGTGCCTGAATTCTTCACTCGTGAATTTAGGGCCGTTGTCGCTCATCACAATGTCAGGATTGCCATGACAACTGAAGTGTGCTTTCGGGCGTTATATGCTCTCACCGGTAATCATTGACATCAGCTGCTTTAACTCCCAGTCATTAGAATGGTAGTCAAACGTGATGAGATAAGCAGTTCCTGTGAGAGTGAAGAGGTCCATTCCAAGCTTCCTCCATGGCCTGTCTGGGACATCATGAGCGATGAGTGGGCCTTAGCTTGCTCAGCTTGACGTTCATTACAAGCACTGCACTGGCTGATGTCATCCTTAATCTTATTGCTCATGTTTGGCCAGTAGAGCACTTCTCTTGCCTTCCTTAGACTAGACTCGACCCCTTGATGGCTTGCATGGACACACTTCAGCATCTCCTTCCGCATCTCCGTACAGGCTGATAACTTTTTCAAAGAAAGGAACACCAACGATGTCAACAGAAAGGAAACCGAAAGATAAGATTTTATTTTCAAAATGTTTACAGCACAGCAACAAACCAACTAAAGTCAACACAATTAAAACATTAATTAACAGATAAATGATATGTCAGATCAAAAGGTAAATTTCACTTTAAATAGTCAATAAAACAAAGGTATGCCTCATGTAGTTTCAAACATTCATGTCACTTCCTGTACAAAGGTGGCACCACATGCAATATCACAGTCTTTCCAACTCGTCATCTGGTGCATAGGGTCTCTCACATCCCACTCAAACATTTTGGCCCTCAAATCCATCCCTGATACTTTCCTTCCTTTCCTTGACCATTCTGTCTCCATTTCTGGAAATAGGCTGTCTATTCATATTCATTGCAAGCCCACCAACTCCCACAGCTCCCTCAACTACGCCTCCTCACACCTTGCTTCCTGTAAGGATACCATTCTATTTTCCCTGTTTCTCTGTCTCCGTCACACCAGTTCTGATGACGCTACCTTCCACAATAGCAGTTCTGGCATGCCTCCTTTTACCCTCAGCCGAGGATTCCCCCACCACCACTGTGGTTCACAGGACCCTCATGTTGTGTCCGACCCATCTCCCGCACTTCTGCCCTCAATACTTCTCCGCCCTCCCAGAGTTCCCCATGTCCTCACTTTCCACCCCGTCAGCTGCTGCATTCAAAGGATTATCCTCTGCCATTTCCGCCAATTCCAGCATGATGTCACTAGCAAACACATCTTGGCCAACCCCCCACCCCCTCCCCCCACCCTTCTCCTGCTAGCATTCTAAAGGGACTGTTCCCTCCAGGCCACCCTGGTCCACTCCTCTATCACCCTCAATGCCTCATCCCCTTCCCAAGGCACCTTCCCATGCAATCACAGGAAGCGTAACACCTGCCCCTTTACCTCCTCCCTCCTCACCACCCAAGGGCACCAAACACCCCTTCCAGGTGAAGCAGCAATTTAATTGTACTTCTTTCGATTTAGCCTCCTGCATTCGTAGCTCACAATGCCGTCTCCTCTACAGTGGGGAGACTAAATGCAGACTGGGTGACCACTTTGTCCGCAAGCATGGCCCTGAACGTCCAGTCGCTTGCCATTTTAATTCATTACGTTTCTTTCGTGTTCACATGTCCGTCCTTGGCCTGCTGCAATGTTCCAGTGAAATCCAACACAACCTGGAGGAACAGCACCTCATCTTCCGTTTAGGCACTTTACAGCCTTCTGGATTCAACATTGAGTTCCACAACTTCAGACCATGAACTCTCTCCTTCGTTTTGATATTTTTCCTCCCAAGTGCCCATTTCCTTTCAGAAAGTGCTGACCTTTATGCTCCTATTAATACTTACTCTGGACCAATGCTTTGTGTCTTTACTACTATAATTACAATTCCCTTTGCCTTGTGTTCCTTGACATCTTTGTCATTTAATCTCCCTTGCCCTCTAACCTATCCTTGACCTTCTCTTTTGGTCCACCTGATCCTCCCCGCTTTTTCAACAACTTAAAATGCATCACATTTCTACCTCTCTTCAGTTCCAAAGAGGAGTCATATTGGACACAAAACTTTAACTCTGTTCCCCTCTCCACAGATGCTGCCAGACCGGTTGAGTCTTCCCAGCACTTTCCTGTTTTTATTTCAGATCTTCAGTACCCACAGTATTTTGCTTTTCTTCTGTATTTGTGAGCTCTGCAAACGAGGGTTCAGAGCCCAGCTGTAATTCAATCTCACAATTAGCTTTCTATTTACGCTTTGCTTTTTACTTTTCATCCCCATCACAACCTCAGGTCACATGGGCATTTCTCAGAACTAAACTTCTTGGTTGGAAGTCCAAATACACCCCTTTCAGAATTCTCCCCAGTTTCACTTTGGAGTTAAACAGATATCTCACAAAATGGAAATACAGGTTTTTTTTCCCCAAAGTGCAAGGATTATCACAAGGGATAATGACCTTAGTGTTGGGTCATTACTTCATCTTTGTATGCCCAATATTCTCTTACAGCAATAGGTGTATTCTTGATGGTTTTGGGCCAACCTTTCATCACAACTTCCTGCAGCACATGAAGAGTTGTATCTCGTTGTGTTCTTTTCTTGACCTGAGCAAGACGCTTGCTGGTCTGTCAGATCTAATGGCTGGGATTTTCCGGCCCGGCCTGTCACTGGGATCGAGCCGTCCCACCAAAAAGTCAATGAGCTTTTGGCTGGGCTGCCGAATCTCCTGCTGCGGGTCCTGCCACAGCGGGGTAGGAAAATTCCGATCCACGCCTCTGCTGGGCTGATGATTTTCAGCGCATGTTGGATCCGGACAGTTTCACCTTCTGTACTAGCTTCGTTATCTCCCTTCAAAGGGAGTGCAGGCCTCGACTGCATGTTGGCAATGTTCATCTGCTTCCCTTACTCCAGTTCCCACTGACGGGTGAAATTTTCCGTCTTTTGGACAAAGTGCGGTGCCTGGCAGGGATATTCAGCATGTTCCCCATTGGTCAGCCCAGGCAGGCTCTCCTGCCCCATCTTCCATGTGAAAGCTAATTAATTATGCATCGGTGAGCTGCTCGGTGAAACCTGTGTTGGGACAGGCACTGATTTGTCCCCCCCCCGCCATTGCCTCATAGGGTCAAAGTTCGTGGTGCTATATTTAAGCAGCGTCCAAACACACATTCACTCTCTGCAGCCCAGCTGTGTGGTGTCTTTTGTAGCTGTATCATTCCATTGGACATTCAGCCTGGTGGTGCTGCACTTTTACTTTGAGACCAGCTTTGACCCTCCCCCCTGTCACTCCGATCATCCTGGAACCCCACGATGTCTCTATCCTGCCTCCCCCAGTAACCCTGGAGCCCATTGTCATTGTTGTGGACATTCCCACCCTCCCCGCTGAACCCATCACTGTAGATGTCCCTATGCCCATGTGGACCTCACCCCTCCCTATCTTGAGGCCATCTGCACTGTCACATAGCAAGATCACCCCCAGCGAAGCTTCGAGTACCCCCCACCCCACTCCACCCTGTATTACGTGTTCCACATTTACAGGCTGCAGATGCCTCCCCTGACCATGAGAATACCAACTGCAGCCCAGTACCGAGCCATGTACCCCCAGGACCCCCACGTGTGAGACGGTGACCACACCCACCCCCACAACACCGACAGCATAGACGTGTGGCATGGCCTGCACAGCCCCTGGGCTGCCTTTGATCTTTCACCTTGACAGAGCCACAGGACCAGCTTTCATCTCTCACCCTGACCATATAGCCTCAGTCCCAGGACTAAATGACTGACTGCCACTTACCCTCTGGGAGTCTTCAAACCACTCCCCCTCCTCCACCCAACCCCGCAGTCATGTGTGCACTCCCTTCCTACTGAACAATACCAACCCCCACCCAACACCCTCATGATCTGTATCCACCCCTTCTATGTCGGCCTCCAGTTCCCCCAGTCCCAGTCATTCCTCTGCATGCCAGCCCTCACCTCCCTTGTTCCTAATAATCACACCGACCCCCAGTTATTCGTCTGCATGCCATAGATTCCCTCCCTCCCTTAGTGATCTGAAACCCCACCCCCATCCCACCACGGCATGACTCTGCCAATTCACTACACCCCCCAACCCCGTACTTCCCCAGTCTATTCTTTCTGGGTACAGTGAGCCCTGCCTGTGCCCCACACTGGTCTCTCCAGGCACTAAGCAGCCCTGCCTGTGCCCAACCCCAATCTGTCCTGGTACGGCACAGCCCTGCTTGCGCCCATCGCCAGTCTCTCTGGGTATAGTGCAGCCCTCCTGTGCCCCACGCTAGTCTCCCCGGGCACCATGCAGCCCTGCCTGTGCCCAACCCCAGTCTCGCCTGGTAGAGTGCAGCTCTGCTTGCGACCATCACTACCCTCTCCAAGTACAGTGCAGCCCTCCTGCACCCCGCACCAGTCTCCCCCTGGTACAGTGCAGCCCTGACAGGCAACCCCACCCTGGTCTTGCCTAAAAGAGCAGCTTTGCCAGTGGTCAGGGGTCAGAGCCACGGAGTAGATGGCAGCAGCGCAATGATCGGTAGATGAACGCTGCTTGAATGCACCTCAAAGCCACGAGTGAAGTGAAAGTGGGAGGTGCACGCCGCTATATCTGGTCGTAAATCAGACCAGTCTAATTACTCGCTGACGTGGCACTAAATTAGGAGGGAGAACGTGATTCCAGAGAGTTGCGATTTTAATGAGTATTCATGATAATGCATGCAAATAGAGTTACCAATATGGGTCAGCGGGCAAGCCAACCCATCATTGGGCTGCCATGAAAGTCCTGAGGGGAAAATTCCAACTTAGTTTCCCGCTGGAGGATATCTGACTTTTGGCTTTGCGGCCAATTTTGCGTTCCCGCCCACCACAAATCCCCCCACTGGCAGGATCGTAGAATTCCATCCGATATCTCTGCAAATGCAGTAAACAGCCTTTGCAAACACTTTGGAGAAGATAGAGGCATAAGAAATGTGCTTTGAAGTGGTTTGTGGTAAGACTCTACAACCACTTTGTCTCTCCCAAACAAGTACTCGATGAAATGTTCACAAATTTAATAAACAAGCATGCTTCCTCGATCTGTGAATGGCGTCGATCAGCTAATGCCCTGGATGCAATTGCAACTGGTTTGTCTTCGCCAGGATAAGGTTTGCTCCAAGTCCTGTTTCGCTGGCAAAACACTGCAGAGTGACTGTCGTTGACATCATGTCACCTCAGCGCTGGCATTGTTGTCACTAGGTGTTTAATGCGAGTGAAAGCTACTTCTTGTCCTGTACCGCAAACCCACTGACCATCCTTTCCAGTGAGATTCTGCAGAGGTTCACACACCAATGATAAATGGGCAAGAGCTTTGCTAGGTAATTCACAATTCCAACAAATTGTTGCACTGTTTTCACATCTGTTGGTTGCTGCATCTCGACTACAGCTCTCACCTTATCACAATCAGGGAGATGTCCTTTCACTGTCAGTATTGGACCGATATACTTGACTTCAGTCATCTTCAGTTGCAGTTTTTTCTTGCTCAGCTTCAGGATCAGCTGGTGAGCTCTCTAGCAGTCTCACTAGTTTATGATCATGGCTGCAGTGACAAATTTGTCAAGTGCATCAGGGATTGTTTCTTAAAGTAATACATTGCAGAAGCTACCTGGGAACAGGCTATTTTAGATCTTGTAATATGCAATGAGTTGGGATTAATAATAGATCTCGTAGTTAAGGATCCTCTAGGGGGTAGAGGTCACAACATGTTAGAATTTCGAATTCAGGTTGAGGCCAAACAACTCGGGTCTCAAACCAGTGTCCTCAATTTAAATAAGGGCAATTACAGTGGTATGAAGAAAGTGTGGTCTAAAGTGGGCTGGGAAAATAGACTAAGGGGAAGGTCAGTGGATAAGCAGTGGCAGACATTTAAGCAGATATTTCATAACGCTCAGCAAAAATTTATCCTGATCAAAAAGGACTTGATGAGAGGGATTGACCACCCATGGTTAATAAAGGAGAGTATCCAATCAAAAACTACAAAGTGACAAAAACTAGTGGTAGGCCAGATGATTGGGAATTTTTTAGGAACCAGCAGTGGATGACTAAAAAGCTAATAAAGAGGCAGAAAGTTGATTATGAAAGCGAATTGGCAAAAAATATAAAAACAAACATTGAGAGCTCCTACGGGTATACAAAAAGAACGAGAGTGGCTAAAGTGGGACCCTTGGAGGATGTGACTGGAGAACTGATAATGGGGAACAGGGAAATGACAGATGATTTAACCCAATATTTTGCATTGGTCTTCACGGTGGAGGACATTATAAACACCCCAAAGATATCAGATATGCAAGGAGTGAATGGGAGGAAAGATCTTGTAACAGCCTCTATCATGAGGGGCAAAGTATTTAGCAAACTAATGGAACTAAAGGCAGACTAGTTGCCAGGACCTGATGGCCTGCATCCAAGGGTTTAAAAGGAAGTGGCTGCAGAGACAGTGGAGGCATTCATTGAAATATTCCACAACTCACTGGATTCTGGGAGGGTTTCAGTGAATTGGAAACCCACTAATGTGATGCCACTCTTCAAGAAGGGAGGGAGACAAAAAGCAAGAAACTAGAGTCCAGTCAGTCTGTCATTGGGAAAGTGCTAGAGTCCATTATTAAGGAAGAAATAGCAGGGCATTTAGAAAAGCTTAACACAACCAAACAGAGTCAACATGGTTTTGTGAAAGGGAAATCATGTTTGACAAATTTGCTAGAGTTCTTTGAGGATATAACAAGCAAAGTTGATAAAGGGGAACCAGTAGATATAGTGCATTTGGATTTCCAGAAGGCATTCGATAAGGTGCACATAAAAGGTTACTGCACAAGATAGGAGCTCATGGTATTGAAAGTAATGTATTAGCATGGATTGAGGATTGGTTAACACACAGAAGACAGAGAGTTGGGATTAATGGGTCTTTTTCAGGTTGGAAAGACTGTGGAGTGCCACAAGGATCATTCCTGGGGCCTCAATTATTTACTATCTATATTAATGACTTGGAGGAGGGGGCAGAGTGTAATGTATACAAATATGCTGATGATACAAAAGTAGGTGGGAAGGCATGTTGTGATGAGGACATAAGGAATCTGCAAGGGGATATAGACAGGTTGAGTGAGTGGGCAAAGACTTGGAAAATGGAGTTTAATGTAGGAAAGTGTGAGGTCATGCATGTTGGTAGGAAGAATCAAAAGGCAGACTATTATGTAAATGGAGAGAGACTCCAAAAAAGTGCAGCACAGAGGGATCTGGGTGTTCTTATGCATGAAACACAAAAAGTTAGCATGCAGGTGCAGCAAGTAATTAAGAAGGCAAATGGAATTTTGTCCTGTATTGCTAGGGGGTTGGAGTTTAAAAATAGGGAAGTCTTGTTCCAACTGTACAGGGTGTTGGTGAGGCCGCACCTGGAGTACTGTGTACAGTTTTGGTCTCCGTATTTAAGAAAGGATATACTAGCATTGGAGGCAGTTCAAAAGAGATTCACTAGCCTAATTCCTGGGATGAAAGGTTAACCTATCAAGAACGGCTAAACAGGTTAGTCCTTTATTCATTAGAGTTTAGAAGAATGAGGGGTGACCTTATTGAAACATACAAGATTCTGAGGGGGCTGGACAGGTAGATGCTGAGAAGATGTTTCCACTAGTGGGGGAATCTTTAACTAGGGGACATAGTTACCAGAATAAGGGGACACTCATTTAAAACTGAGATGCAAAAGAATTTCTTCTCTCAGAGGGTAGTGGGATATCTGGAATTCTCGACCCCAGAGAGTTGTGGAGGCTAGATCACTGAGAGTGTTTAAAGAGGAGGTAGATAGATTTTTGAAATATCAGGAAGTTGGGGGCTCTGAGGAGCTGGCACGAAAGAGGAGTTGAGGCCTGGGGCAGATCAGCCATGATCCTATTGAATGGCGGGGCAGGCTTGAGGGGCTGAATGGCCTACTCCTGGTCCTATTTCTTATGTTCTTATGTCTTCCATTCTATCTCCACAGGCGTATGCTAGATCATCCAAGATCACTTTCACCCCTGGTTAATCATTGATTATATCATGCTGTCTGTTTTGGTACACTTCCGGAGCAGTAGAAATGACAAACAGCATGTGCTACCATCTGTACCTCCCAAATAGCATCCAGAATGTAGTCAGAAAACTGTTGCCTTCAGCCAATTTCACTTTGCGTCTAGGGTTTTAAAAATCTTTGCTTTGGCAAAGGAGGCAGAATTTCTTCAATGGTTGGCATAGGATAGTGAGATCGCTTCAAAGCTTTATTGAGGTCCTTGGATCTGTGCGCACTCTCAGCCTTCAGCTTTTTTTCACTGCTGCTTTGCTGCTAATCCAGACTGTAGGAGTTGTCACTTTCTTGATTGCTCCCATCTTTTCACAATCCCCTATTTTGTCTTTTAGGCTGGACTTGAGAGAGCAGCTGGAACTCTCCTCTGAAGATATTGGAGTCGGCCTCACACTGTCATCTTTTTCAAGATGATATTCACCAGATGTCCAAGGCCTGTGAAAACATCTTTGTAATTTCTCAGGATCTGTTCAGCAGTCCATAACTTTTAGTGTCATGAAAAACATTGCCAATCTGTTGTGGTACATGGAGGGTGACCAGTCCAAGCTTTTGACTGTTTCAGCCGAGGTGAGGAGATTTTTCTTGGTGCCCACTCTCTGGAACTGCAGATCCTCTCATTGTATTGGACCCTCAGCTTAGTTTGTCCAAGTGAGGTGAGCATCGTTCCATTACACAGCTTCAACTTTACCTTAGATAGCTCCATTTTTGTTTCACCATCTTGTGCAACTTAACATAATCCTGTGAAGCTCATGATGTTGCATGGAGAACCAATATCTATCTGACATTTCACATTAACCTGTTGCTGTTCTTCTGCAGTCATCATACCAACAATCACAAATCATTTTCTACATTGATACTTGACTGCACCAATTCTAGGGTGTAGAGTGACTTGCCAGAATCATCATCCGACATCTCTCCACTCACTATCTCTTCTCTCAGCAGATGTGTCCTCACAGCTGGATCGCTCATAACTGAGATAATCATCTCTGATGAGAACATCCTTCAGCTGCCCAAACGCACAAGATACAGATAGACATCTCAGTACAGTCACATACAGATCAATATTCTCCCTTTTTTCCTGAGCTCTAGTGTTATACACACAGTGTTCACAAATAGCAATAATAGAGGGTTTAAAGTGGCTCTTCAAGGCTCCCAAAATGTTGACGTCTTGCTTTTCTGCTCCTCAGTGAAGTCTGAGGTGCAAATCAGTTTGTACCACTTCCCCCCACCCAGCTTTAATTACAGAGTTGCTATTTTTATTTGTTCAAGTTTCTTGTTCAGCTCTGCAGCAATCTCCTAGTTCTGCCATTGAGGCAGAAGGAATTGCCAATTCCTCCCCAATTCACAAGGTACTGGAAAATTCAACGGCATAATGATTCACCCGGATGTCAATGTCTTGTACAAAGTTGCAGACTGAAGTTCCAATTATGCTCTGCTGTTTTTTTTTATATCTCTCTTACAGTTATCAAACTCCACTCAGTTCCCGCTGCACACTTCTGAATATCATGGGCAAGATTTTTCAGATGGTGGGCTTTCTCGCCGCACCACCCAAAGAGCCAATGGGGAGCACATCCCCGTGGATCCCGGCTGGCCCACAGCTCCTTAATGCTCCACAGGACGTTAATTCCCGAAGGTCAGGACTTCTGTCCCCATCTGGCCCCCGCCTCAGAGAGCTGCTGACCAATCCGACTGGCCGGCTGCTCTGTAGTAGCCAGCAGCACCAGCTTCAAGCGGTGCCCACTGCTGGGACTACACCCTTTCCCGGAAAAAGAGGAGCTAATGGATGCCAGGCTTCAGGTAAGGCCAGGGTAACGGTGGGACCTCACAGGTAGGCCCCAGCAAGGTGGCTAAGGAAGACATGGGAGCCGAGTTTGAGAGGCAGGGGGCGGTGGGGAGGGTGGCTTAAAGGTGGTGGTGGGGGTGTACGACCTTGTCTGAGGGTGCCTCCGATGGGCACAGGGTACTCCCAAAAGAGCTCCCCCAACCTTCCCCAACACCAACCCATGCTGTAAACTCTGCCAGGCTACCCACCTTGTGTAGGCCTCCCACTGGCCGGGGGAATATAGCGGTGGGGGCAGGATGAGGTACTTAAATTACCATCAATTAGCCTTTTAAG
>NC_135886.1:138374969-138762872 GCF_964194155.1 Cetorhinus maximus | reverse complement strand
ACTTAGGCAGGGTGTAGGCAGTTGCCCTCCCGAGCTGAGAAACCATGTCTTGCCCTTGTGATGCCCTCAAACTATACACCCTAGGCCCCCAGCTTTCCTGTGAATTTTTATCTCAGACTGGTAAATATGCCATCAGAATTCCACACTTTCATCAGGCAAGCAACACCACCTGTTCCCCCTTTGGGAGGGCGTTATTGAGAGGGTACTGCAGTGTCCACTGGTAACAGGTTCCTTTGACTCCAGCTTACTCTACATTTCCCTTTAAGTTTCTTGGCTCCATTCAATAATAAACGCTGTTGCAACATGGTGAATATTAGCTGTGTCGTTCAATCATTCCTTTATCAGCTTTTAGCTACAGAAAGGAAAGCTATAAGGCATTAACAGCATTGTTATTACGCTGTCATAATGTACCATCTTTACTATTTTATTAGCTTCAGGAGGTCAATTTGTCACCAAAAACATATATTAATTCAGGAATGCGGTCCAGGTACACAAATCATGTAAATGCTGTGAACACTACAGGAAATAATCATAAAAACTAATGGAACGCTGGCCCTAATATCTACTTGACTGGAATACAAGGGGGTTGAAGTCGTGTTTCAACTATACAAAGCCCTGGCCTGTCCACACCTGGAGCACTGTGAGCAGTCCTGGGTGCCACACCCCAGGAAGGATATATTGGCCTGGCAGGGAGATCAGCATAGGGTCACCAAAATGATACCTGGGCTCCAAGGGTTAAATCACAATGAAAATCCCACAAACTCGGGTTGTATTCTAGGCTGGAATTTAGAAGGCTTAGGGGTGATTTGATCAAAGTTTTCAAGATATTAAGGGGAGGAGATAGGGTAGATCGGCAGAAACTATTTCCGCTGGTTGAGGGGTCTTGAATTGGAGGCTGCTATGATCCTGGATCAGCCCCCCGAGTGTTTGGTACAATCTGGTGAGGGGCCAATAACCTTTTGTTTGAAGTATACAAAGTTGGAAATCCAAGGCACTTGCTAAGGGATAGAGCCACAAGATTTCACATTTTTGAACAAGCAAAATAATCTTTATTATACAAAAGTCTGAAAGGTAAACCACATTATGAGATCTATCTTATACTCTAACATTCAGGGTTAATTTAAGGTACATATGAATTAACAGGCAAACTGTGTTCGTACACACTGCACTGTACAATAAATTCCAAATGCGACCAAGACAGGTTCCATGGATTTCTCAACAACCAATCTCAACCAATCTCACTGAAACTCTGTCTCTCTCTTGCACGAGGGATTCCAGCCTTCACCTTTGAAGATCTCACCTCGGAATTCTCCCCAAAATTTGCTCCAACTCAGACGGCTTCAATGGCCGGACACCTCCGAGGGTTTTAATCTCATCCCCCTGAGATTCTGTTTCCCCGGATTCCAAAGTCTACACTCGAGCACCAACTCACAACCCCAACTCCAGCTCTTTGGTTGCAATGAGCAGAACATTTGCTGTTCAAAGCAATACCTTTACCAAACCGGTCTGCAGGGCAGAATCACAAACCTTCTGCTGCCCTGATCCATCTCCAGAGCGTCTCCCGAGTCCTCATTGTTTAAAGCCTGTCAACCACAGCCCTTTTTCTGCTTGGAGCCTCTTTCTCTGCTCCTCTCTCTCCCTTCTTAACTAGGACCTCCCCTTGTCCCCTCTCCCTGTCCCTTCCCCCTGCCATCTCCCCCCATCCCCTCCCCCCGTCCCCCCACCCTGCCCCCTCTCCCCGTCCCATCCCCCTGTCCCCTCCCCTCCCAGCTCTCCCTGCCCCTCTCCCTGCCCCCTCTCCCCGCCCCCTCCCCCTGTCCCCTCTCCTGGCCCCGTCTCCCTGCCCCCTCTCCCTGTCCCCTCCCCTTCCCCCCTCTCCCTGCTCCCACTCCCTGTCCCCTCCCCCTCCCCCCTCTCCCTGCCCCCTCTCCCTGTCCCCTCCCCCTCCCCCTGTCTCCTCCCCCCTCTCCCTGCCCCCTCTCCCTGTCCCCTCTCCCTGTCCCCTCCCCCTGTCCCCTCCCCCTCCCCTGTCTCCTCCCCCCCTCTCCCTGCCCCCTCTCCCTGTCCCCTCTCCTGCCCCTCTCCCTGTCCCCTCCCTCTCCCCACTCCCCCTGTCCCCTCCCCCTCTCCCCTGCCCCTCTCCCTGTCCCCTCCCCCTCCCCTCCCCCTGTCACCCCCCGTCCCCTCCCCCTCCCCCTGTCCCCTCTCCCCGCCCCCTCTCCCCACCCCCTCTCCGTCTCCCTCCCCCCTCCCCCTCCCCCCACCCCCTCTCCCTCTCCCTGTGCTCTGTCTGGGGCTATTCTCTGATTTCACGTCCTGGTCCCCCGGCCACACAATCGGGGGTTTTGTACCATTTTATTTTTTGGCCAGCTCGCTGGGCCCGTGTCCATCACCAGAAGAACGACAGACGCTGCTGCCCCCCACAGCCGGACCCCAGACCGGGTATAAACGGGAACTCCCGAGTCTTGTCAGGGGCTCAATGTCCACGATCTCCACCCTGTCAGGGAAACTGGTCCTCGTACCAGGGCACAGCCTAAAAACTAGAGTCAGATCTTTCTCAGGAGTGAAAATTGGAAACATTACGACACAGAAAAGGGTGGTAAGAGTTTGGAACTCTCAATGGTTTGAGATCAATTATTAACATTAAATTTCTAAGGTTGATAGATTTTTGTTGTCCAAAAATATTCCGGGATTTGGGGCAAAGGTCAGTATATGGAGTGAGGTCACAGATCAGCCTCGATCCCACTGAATGGTAGAATAGACTCGAGAGGCTGAATGGCCTCCAGCTGTTCCCCTGTTAATCTTTTAGACTTCAAAAGCAGGTCCCAAGAATGCTATCCTTAAATTCTTTTCCAAATAATAAATCCCAAAAGCCTTCGAGCTCCCAATGTGTCCATATCTGCAGCACCTGTTCATGTTTATTCTCCTCCCCCTTATAGAACAGGGCATCCCTTTGGCTGCACAGTGACAGGCACATTGCCCCACGTTGAATTATTCGCCGCCCCACCAGACTCAAGGCGGGGTCTCCTGGCAAACCCCTCCTCAAACTCCCGCCCTGCAGGCTCCGCCCAACTGGAAACCCTCACGCATAATATTAAACAGAGCGTTTTGGGAGTCACACTCTGTTCGACAAACTTTCTCAGCACTGGGTTTATCTCAGCTTGTGCATCCGTGTCGATGTTCGGTGAAGTTCGCTGCTGCACTCTGGTGGCCAGTTTCTGTCACTGTACCTTTCTATTGATTTACACACCAGAACTGCTGGAAAGTGGTCCAGACTTGCTAAGTTCCAAGGCAAAGATGCACCTCATCAGAGAGTTGCTCTATGCTGGCAATGCCACACTGACATTCTACACTGAGAAACACCTTCAGCGGCAAATGGACAGTCTCTCTCACGCCTGCAAAGAGTTTTGTTTTACCATCAGAACCTGGAAGATAAATGTCATGTACAGGGCGTTGCCTCACCGCCGTCTATTAGTGTTGACAATGTGACGCCAGAGGTTGTTGATAGCTTCACACGTCTAGGCTCCACAATCACCAGCAATCTGTCGCTTGATGCTGAAATTAAGGCATGCATCAGAAAAGCTGAGTGAGAGTGTGGAACGATACCAACCTGACTGAGAACACCAAGCTGCGCGGACCAAACCCATGGGCTGAATTTTCCCCCCATTGGGGGGGAAGTTGATGGGTGGGCGTGTGCGGGCGTGCTTCCGATTGGAGATGCGACGCCATTTTAAGTGGGCGGGCCAATTAAGCCCCACCCAGTGTGATGTCTGCACAGAGGCGCTATGCACTCCCTGTGCGGGCGGGGGGGATTCCCAAAATCGAGAGTGCGCTCTTTCACACATGCGCACGAAGGAGCGCATTCATCCCCCTGAGGCTAAGTGCAGCCTCAGGGGGATCGGCTCAAAATGTTAAAAGCCTAAAAATAGAAATGTAAAATTTCCCTGACATGTCAACAAGTTGGGACATGTCCATAATTTTCCCAAAAACTTTATTAAACTTTTTTAGAAACTACATGAAACTTCAGCCCACCGGTGGATGAGGTTTGATGCTTTTACTAATTCCCGCCGGGGCTCCTGGCCTGCCCGCCAACCTTAAGGTTGGACGGGCAGGTCCTTTAATGACTTAATTGACCCTGTCAACAACCTCAATTGGCCATTAACAGATCGGCGGGTCCGCAGCGGATTTTGCTGCGCCCCCACCTTCCTGAAGATTTAAATGGGGCGCGGTGACGTAAGGAGTTCCCCCGGTCATCACCGCGTGTCATTTTACGCGATGATGAGCGGGCCCCACCCCACCCCCCAATCTCCGATGGGTAAAATCCTGCCCCATGTTTTCAGCGTACTCGTCTACAGCGGCGAGACCTGACCAACATTCGTCAGGCTGGAGAAGAAGCTGAACAGTTTCCACCTTCACTGTCTCAGGCATTATCTCAGCATTTCACAGCAGGATAAGGCCACTAGCTCGGAGGTCCCTGGAGTGTGCTAATTCCATCGGCAGACACTCATTGCTGCACTGGCTCAACCACGTTCATCGGGTGGATGACAGCCGAATGCCCAAAGACCCTCTGTACAGCGAACTGGACACTGGGTCACGACCTCCTGGGCGTCCATACCTCTGCTATAAGGACAGGTGCAAGCGAGATATGAATATAGTAGATATTGACCCTGACAACTGGCGGACATGACCTCTGGAGGCTGACCGGAGGGGCATTGGAAGGGGGGGACGAGCAGAAGCAGAAAGCTCAGCTGGCCAAGAAGAGGGCCCAGAGAAAACAGAGGGCAGCAAACTGTACACCTTCACAGCCGACTGCCTCCCTCTGCAGCAAATGCGGCAGAGACTGTCATGCCAGAGTGGGGCTCCTGAGCCGCACCAGGCGATGCCTAACACAGAGTTGACCATCACAGCACAAACCATCATTTTACAGGCAGAAGGCTGCCACAGGAAGCTCACTGCTGCTCTCTGGTGGCATGTTCCTGTCACTGCACCTTTCCATTGATTTTCTTGGTACATTAATCGTGTTGTGGCTTATTTTCCGATGGATATAATTCGCATGCGAGCATTTCATTTTGTTTGTACTATATTCTCCTGTGTATACCAAATGGTCTCTTTTAAAGGGTTAGTGTGTGGGGGAACATAGCAAAAGCATGTTAAGCTTTTGTTTGAGAATTTTCAATATTTTCAATGTGTTTTTCATAGGGGAAGGAGAATAGATTGATAATATCCAATTTGGGAGGGGGGGTGGTGTAGGGGTTAGAACCTTTCCGGAGAGGATTATGCTTCTTTCATAAAAACAGATGATCTGGACAAGTCAAAGTGCTGTTTGTAGGAGCTTGTTGTGTGCAAATTGACTGCCACATTATAAATAATTAATTGGCTGTTAAACGTTTTGCGATGTCCTGAGGTTGTGGAAGGTGCCATATAAATGTAAGTTCTCTCTTAGGTATCACTTTTCCATTAGAGGTAGACGTTGAATATCCGACATATTCAGTAAAAGTAGAAAAGAGTATTCATGAGCGGCCAAGATTGAACAGGTTGTTTCTCTTTCTTTAGAAAGGAGGTAGTTTCGAGGTGGCCTGATCGAGCTTTTTAAAAATTACCGACAGGGTAAATGTGGAAAATTGCTTCCACTTGTGGGAGAATCTAAAACTAGGCACCGTGAATATAAAATAGTTACCAACAGGGGAATCCAATCGAGAAATGAGGAGAAATTTGTTTGTTCAGAGAGGGGAACTCGCTAAAATAGCTCGGACGCTTTCGCAAAGAAACGAGACAAGTACAGGAGAGTTAAGGTAAGCTGAAAACACTGAGATGAAGTATGCGGAATGGGAGAAGACTCAGGTGGGGTATAAGCACAAGCACAGACTGAATGGCCTGTTTTTGTTCTGCATGTCCTATGTAATTATATGTGCCTGTTTTCAGAAGACGGACAACGTTCCAATATTTAGCGGGAGACCGTGGCGTAGTAGTGGACTAGTCACCCCCGTGCCCACGCTAATACACCAGGGACGTGTGTTTAAATCCCCTCACGGCAGCTGGTGACATTGTAATTCCATTAGGAGAACTGGAATTAAATTAAGCGGTGACCATGGAACTGTCAATTGTTGTAAAAACCTATCTGGTTCACTAATGGCTTGTCCTGTCCTTACCTGGCCTGGCCTACACATAACTCCAGACCCACAGCAATGTGGATGACTCTGAAATGCCTGTTGAAATGACTGAGCAAACCACTCAGCTTAAAGGGTAATGAGGGATGAGCAACAAATGCTGGCCTTGCCAACGATGCCCACATCCCGTGAAAGAATAAAGGGAAAAAAATAATTAAGGCCTATTGAGGCCCAACACATATGAATATAGAAATGAATCAAAAGCAGAATTGGTTTCACTAGTTATGTGTTTTACAAACTTAAAGGTGCCTTTTTTTTTATTCCTTTATGAGATGTGGACATCACTGGTTAGGCCCACCCCTAACTGCCCTTGAGAAGGTGGTGGTGAGCTGCCTTCTTGAGCCGCTGCAGTCCCTGTGGTGTAGGTGCACCCAAAGTTCTTTAGGGAGAGAGTTCCAGGATTTTGACCCAGCGACAGTGAAGGAACTGTAATATATTTCCAAGTCAGGATGGTGAGTGACTTGGAGGGGAACTTCCAGGTGGTGGTGTTCCCATATGTCTGCTGCCCTTGTCCTTCTAGATAGTAGTGGTCGTGTGTTTGGAAGGTGCTGTCCAAGGAGCCTTGGTGAGTTCCTGTAGCGCATCTTGACACACTGTTGCTACTGTGTACCAGTGGTGGAGGGAGTGAATATTTATATATGTGGTGTCAATCAAGCAGGCTGCTTTGTCCTGGATGGTGTCAAGCTTCTTGAGTATTGTTGGAGCTGCATTCATCCAGGCAAGTGGGTAGTATTCCATAACACTCCTGACTTATGGCTTGTAGTTGGTGGACAGGCTTTGGGGAGTCAGAAGATGAGCTACTCGCCGCAGGATTCCTAGCCCCTGAACTGCTCTTATCGCCACAGTATTTATATGACTATCCCAGTTCAGTTTCTGGTCAATGGTAACCCCCAGGATGTTGATAGTGGGGGATTCAGTGATGGTAATGCCATTGAACATCAAGGGGTGATGGTTAGATTCTCTCTTGTTGGAGATGGTCATTGCCTGACACTTGTGTGGCATGAGTGTTACTTGCCACTTGTCAGCCCAAGCCTGGATATTGTCCAGGCCTTGCTGCATTTGGACATGGACAGTTTTAATAATTTTATGGCCTGAATCTTCTGGTCGGTGATTGGGGGCAGACTCTACTCGCCCACGCATAAAATTACTCACGATGATGTCGGGCGTGCGTCCCGAGGTCACCGCACGTCACTCAGACCTTCAGTTCGGCCGGCCTGCACCAGAGTCGGCTGCCCGCCTGCCAAACTGTCAAGGGCCTATTAAGGCCATTTAAATATCAATTGAAAGAATTAACAGCTGCCCGTCCAACCTCAGGGTTGGCAGGGGGGGCAGGCAAAGGGCCCAGGTGGCCTTTGCATTTCTCATGAAACCTCACCCAGGGGCGGGATGAGATTTCATGATGATTTTTAAGCTTTATTTAAAAAATTTAATAAAATTCATAGACATGTCCCAGTTCATGTGACACTGTCACCTGAGGGGACATGTCCGAATAATTTTTAAAAATCTTTTATTGACTTTTTGAGAATGAAGTTAAACTCCCTGAGGCAGCTCTGTGCCTCGGGGAGATTTCTGCGCTCTTTCCCCCGCCTGCCCGCCCACGCTCTCTCCTGCTCAGCTACCCCCGACTGGAGGAACAGGAAACCTGAGCCCTGTTATCCACGATTGTTTAATGGTTGTGGAGTCGAATTTTAAAACTAGCTCAAAACTGAAACTTGTCAACTTTTACCCTCTGCAACACACTCAAGGCAGGATTTTGCCGTTGGCGAGCAGGGGGCGGGGCCCGCTCGCCGATGTGTAAAATGACGCGCGGTGATGTTGGGCGAAACTCCCGATGTCACCGCGCCCCATTTAAATTTTCAGGAAGGCGGGGACGCAGCAAAATCAGCTGTGGGCCCACCGACCTGTCAATGGCCAATTGAGGCAATTGACAGGGTCAATTAAAGTAATTAGTGGACCTGCCTGTCCAACCTTAATGTTGGCCGGTCGGCCAGGAGCCCCGGCGGGGAATAGAGAAAACATGAAACCTCATCCAGCGGCGGGATGAGATTTCATGCAGGGTTTTAAAAATTTTAATAAAGTTTTGTTGGAAATTATGAACATGTCCCAACTCACGTGACAGTGTCACATGAGGGGACATGTAAGGGAATTTTTCTTTTCTATTTTTAATATTGTTGACAGTAGAGCCGATCTCCCTGAGGCTGCACTTAGCTTCAGGGAGATGAGCGCGCTTTTTCGTGTGCATGCATGAAAGAGCGCACTCTCGATTTTGGGAATCCACCCCTGCCTGATCAGGGAGCGCTCGGCGCTTCCCCGTGGACATCACGCTGGGTGGGCCTTAATTGGCCCGCCCACATAAAATGGCGCCGTGCCCCCGCAATCGAAAGCATGTCCGTCCATCAACCTCCCCCGCGACGGGGGGAAAAATTCAGCCCTTAATCTCTAGAGTTGAGGAGAATGAGAGGTGATCTCATAGAAGCAAGCACGATTTTGAAGGGATTTGGCAGGGTGAGAACTGAGGGGTGGTTTCCCCTGACAGGGGAAATCTAGAACATGGGGGCAATAAGGATGAGGCGGTGGGGGGGGAGGTGATCATTTGGGACTGCGCTGAACAGAAATTTCTTCAATCGAAGGAACTTACATCTCTTCTCTATCCCACCGATTTGTGGATGCTCCATCTTTGAATACATTTAAGGCTGAGAAAGACAGATTTTTGGTCCCTCAGAGAATCACGGGAAGCCGGAGATCACCCAGGATCCTATTGAATAGCGGAGCAGACTCAATGGAATGTGTGGCCTTTTCCTGCTCCTATTTCATATGTTCTTACTCCCAATTTCTTACTTTTGAAAAAAAAGGAAAGCGGAATTTGCAACTTTTAATAACTGTGGTCCTTTGGCCAATAAAATCCTTGCAAATACAAGGGCCAAGTTTCTGTTTTTACCTCAGATTTCCAGCATCGCAGTTTTTTGCTTTTAATCTAAACTCTGTTTTTGGTGCACATTGAAAACAATGCACATTAAATTCTGACCTTTTGCGCACCCCTAATTTTAATCAACACAATGTTGGTGGCTGTACCTTCAGCTGCCTTGGCCTCTGTCTCTGGAATTCCCTCCCTAAACTCTCCGCCTCTCCACCTCAGCTTCCTCCTTTAAGACACTCCCTAAATCTTAAGATAAAAACAAAAAAACCGCGGATGCTGGAAATCCAAAACATAAACAAAAATACCTAGAAAAACTCATCAGCAGGTCTGGCAGCATCTGCGGAGAGGAGCACAGTTAATGTTTCGAGTCCGAATGACCCTTCAACTCCCTAAATCTTAGCTCTCTGATCAAACTTTTGTCCCAAAATCTCCTTATATGGTGCGGTGCCGAATTTCCTTTGATAATCGATCCTGCAAAGTACCTTGAGACATTCCACTACATTCGAAGTTCTCTATCTAAAAGAAAGTTGCTGTCGTCATGATTTAACCTTTTGTTTCTGTCTTCAAGAGGCAGACGTTTATTGGACACATTAAAGCAAATACATTCTGTTCTGCTATCTTTAGACCTGTAACCAAGTCGTATAAAACCCAGAACTGGCTGTGCCAAGAAACCTGCTGTGCCAACTCGCTGTTCATTCATGGGGTGTGAGCGTCGCTGGCTGGGCCAGTATTTATTGCCCACCCCTAATTGCCCTTGAGAAGGTGGTGGTGAGCTGCCTTCTTGAACCATTGCAGTTCCCCGCACTACAGAGCTGGATTAAGAAACACCTTTGGCCCTGATTCAGTCCTTTATGAAGCTGGTAAAAGCACCCTGAGTGGGGCCAGATGAATACAATAGCAGGCCAGAACCAGGTGTACCAGGGAGACTGATGAAATTTCACTGAGCAAACTCAGCCAATTAGACATGGAAATAATTAGTATCTCTGTCGGTTAAAACAAGCAATATCGGTTTAGCCATGGACGATCATTGAGCCGGAAATTCAGTTTTGACTTATTCATCTGTTAGAGGCCCTTGGAAAATAAAACAGCTTAATTCCAATAGGAGAGTTAATACTTTCTCAGTTTAAAAAGAAACACTGAAAGTATCAGTCGCTCTAAAGGAAATTACCCTCAAAATGGATTCAGAAGCTTTTGCCCTACTCCAGAAATTTCAGCATAAAATCTATGCTGACAGTCCAGTGCAGTACTGAGGGAGTGCTGTACTGCTGGATGTGCTGCTTTTCAGATGAGCTATTAAACTGAGGCTCAGACTGTCCTCTAAGGTGGACCCACACAATTCCAGGGTACTATTTTTGAAGGAGAGCCAGAGAGTTCTCCCCACGAAAACAGATTACCTGGACATTATCACGTTGCTATCTGTGGAGACTGGCTGTGCGTAAATTAGATGCAGCATTTCCTACATCACAACAATGATTACAATTCAAAAGTACTTCATTGGCCGTAAAGCACTTTGAGACATCCTGAGGTCCCAGTGTTGAACCTTGTTTCCTTGTTCCTTACACAAACGTGTCTCATCCAAGATCCTTTGCCTGTAGCCTAACTCGCTCCAAGGCCTGTTCACCCATTGCCCCTGTGCTCATGGACTGACATTGGCAGCTGGGCATCACCTCAATTTTAAAATTTTAATTTCTGTGTGCCCATCCCACCATGGCCTTGTACCAAACCCTTCCTTCTCTGTAACTTCTTTCTGGCCTTATTGCCTATCCACGATTTTCATTTCTGCACCATCGTTCACTGCCAAAGACTGAAGCTCTGAAACTCCCAAAACTTCTCTCTCTGTCTCTCTCTCTCTCTCCTCCTTTAAGATGTCTTAGACCAAATATGTGGTTACCCATCTTGATATCTCTTTATGTAGCTCGGTGTCAATTTTAGTTTAATAATTGTTTGTGAATCACCTTTACTATTTACTAAGCTAAATACTCTGCAAAATCTGTTGTTATTCTTCACGTAGGATATATTTTCACAGGCTGCGATTTTTGTGACAAATTATTGGCGATTATATAGTGATTGCTGGGTCATGGTCCAACAACACTTGCACCTCAAACTGGGCAGAGCATGGTTCCAGTCTGGTGAGCACTTTGCAAACCCAATGTTTGAGTCTCTTTAATTTCATGAGACAGCAAGTATTGTCGTCTGCTCTCTCCTCACGTGTTAAACATAGACACCAGCAGAGACAGGTTTCTACATATACATCCTTCTGACAAAGGGTGATTGGAATCTTAAACTCCTGAGCCAAAAAAGCTATGGATGCTGGGGAACAATTGGAGTTTTCAAGGCTGAGAGCGATAGATTGTTGTTGGGTAAGATTATCAAGGGATATTGGAGCACAGGCAGGTAAATGGAGTTGAATTATAGATTAGCTGTGATCTAATTGAATGGCGGAGCAGGCTGGAGGGGCTAAATTGTTTACTCTTGTTCATATATAAAGGCACTGATCTCCCTCCTGATGAATGTGCATAAGTTGCAGTTCCACAGTTTAATTTGTTCTTATAGTTGTATCCTTGCAATGATCCTTCAGTGAAACTAGTTGCTACCTTCACACGCTGTAGACAATCTCCAACCTTCTTGCCAAAAATATCTGTGCACAATGATCTGTGATTGATGTTGTTCCAGTAGGTGTTCACTTGCACTGCTTAACCAATACTTAGTATTTCAAATATCTGTGCTTAATGAACTGATATGCAAGTAAAGAACAGATGATTATGTTTAACAATGCATTGTTATTCAGTGTGCATTTAATGAACATTGTAGGTTTCTGTACAGTCTGTTATCAGTGCAACTACTTAAACAGCCAAATTGTATGTCAGTCGTGGCTCAGTGAGTTACACTCTCTCCCCTGAATCAGGAGGTTGTGAATTCAAACCCCACAACAGAGACTTGAGCATGGAGTTCAGGCTGACGGTATTGAGGGAGTGCTGCACTGTTGCAGGTGCCATTTTCAGATGAGATGTTAAACCAAGGCCTCATCTACTCTATCAGATAAACATTTCCATAGGTCCATAGGAGCAGCAGAAGGCCATTCAACCACTCAAGCCTGCTCTGCACTCAGCTAGGTCATACGAATTAGGAGCAGGAGTTGGACACTGGAGTCCTCGAGCCTGTTCAGCCATTCAATAAGATCATGGATGATCTGAATGTAACCTCAACCCCACATTCCTGTCTACCCCCATAACCTTTTACCCTCCTGTTAATCAAGAATATATCTAGCTGTGCCTTAAAAATAATCAAAGACTCTGCTTCCACTGCCTTTTGAGAGAGTTACAAAGACTCACGACCCTCTGAGAGAAAAAAATTCCCCTTATCTCTGTCTTAAATGGGTGACCCCTTATTTTTAAATAGTGACCTCTAGATCTTGATTCTCCCACAAGAGGAAACATTCTCTCCATATCCACCCTGTCAAGACCCCTCGGGATCTTAAAGGTTTCAATTAAGTCGCATTTTACTCTTCTAAATTCCAGCGGATACTGGCCTAAGATAAAAGCAAAATACTGAGGATGGTGGGAATCTGAAACAAAACCCGAAAATGCTGGAAAAACTCAGCAGGCCCAGCAGCAGCTGCGGAGAGAGAAACAGAGTTGACGTTTCGAGTCCGTATGAGCTGCAGGCCTAACCTGCCCAGTCTTTCCTCATAAGATAACCCGCCCATTCTTGGTATTAGCCTAGTAAACCTTCTCTGAACTGCTGCTAATGCGCTTACATCATGGCTGATCTTTTACCTCAACCCCATTTTCCCCGCACTATCCCCAGGTCCCTTGATATCTTTAATATCCGGAAATCTATTGATTTCCATCTTGAACAAGCTCAATGACTGAACCTCCACAGCCTTCAGAGGTAGAAAATGCCAAAGATTCATCACCCCTTGAGTAAAGAAATTCCTCCTCCCCTCAGTCCTGAACGGCCTGCTCCTTATTCCGAGACTGTGTCTCCTGGCTCTAGATCCCCCACCAGGAGAAACATCCTTCCTGTGTCTACCCTGTCGGGCCCTCTAAGGGTTTTGGTATGTTTGAATGAGATTACCTCTTATTATTCAAAACTCTAGAGAATACTGGCCCAGCCTCCTCAATTTCTCCCCATAAGACAATCCTGCCATCACAGGGATCAGTCTGGTGAACCTTCTCCCTCTGTTGGAAGCACATCCTTCCTTAGGTAAGGAGAGCGAAACTGGACACAATACTCCAGGGCCGGGATTTTCCAGCCCAGTCATGGATGGGACTCGCTGTGGGTGAGGCGGTGCCCCAGCCAGAAGTCCATTGACTTGCGGCGGGACCGGAAGATTGCAGTGGCGGGTGGGTGTGAAAAATCCCGCCGCAGGTGTGGTCTCAGCAAGGCCCTACACAATTGCAGCAAGACTCCTTTACTCCGGTCCTCAAATCCTCTTGCAATAAAGGCCAACATAACATTTGCCTTCCTAATTGCTTGATGCACAATGATTAATGAACAAGGACTCACAGGTCCCATTAGAGATTAACACTTCCCAACTCTCATCATTTAAGGAATACTCTGCATTTCTGTTTTTTCCTCAACAAAGTGAATAACTTCACATTTTTCCACATTATATTCCATCTTCTATGTTCTTGCCCACTCACTTAGCCTGCCTAGTTCTCCTTGAACGCTCTTTGCATCCTCCTCACAATGCACATTCCCATCTAGTTTTGTGTCATCAGCAAACTTGGAAATGTTACACTTGCTCCCCACATCCATATCATTGATATAGATTGTAACTAGCTGGAGCCCAAACATTGACCATTGTGGTGCTCCACTGGATACAGTCTGCCAACCTAAGAATAACTTATTTATTCTTACTTTCTATTTTCTGTCCATTAACAAATTCTCAATCCATGCCAGTATATTATCCCAATCCCATGCACTTTAATTTTGGCTACTAAACTCCTGTGTGTGATCTTATCAAAAGCCTTCTGAAAATAATGATGTCAGATCATGGGCAGCTTTTCGCAGTCAGCTACCGGGAGTGGGCCCCGCTCGCCGATATGTAAAGCGACGCTGGGTGATCTCGGGCATGCGTCCCGACCTCTCTCCACATCATTTAGATTTTCAGTTTGGCGGGCACACAGCCAAGTTGGCTGCGCACCCACCGGCCTGTCAACGGCCTATTAAGGCCATTAAAAAAGTAATTGAAATGATTAATGGACCTGCCCGTGCAACCTTAAGGGCAGGCGAAGAGCCCAGGCGGCCTTCTGAAAAACACATGAAACCTCATCCACGGGCGGGATGAGGTTTCATGAGGGATTTAAAATTTTCGGAACATTTTTAAATAAAAGTAATGGACATGTCCCAGCTCATGTGACAGTGTCACATGAGGGGACATGTCAGGAAAAAATTCTCTACCCTTTAAAAATTTTTTAAAATTTCAACCGAGCTCCCTGAGGCGTCACTTTGCCTCAGGGAGATTTCTGCGCTCTTTCGTGTGCATGTGCGAAAGAGCGCACTCCCGGCTCAGGGGCACCCCACCCGCCCGCTCAGGGAGCGCACAGCGCTTCCGAGCGGACATCACGCTGGGCGGGCCTTAATTGGCCCGCCCATGTAGAATGGCGACGCGCCCCCAATTGGGAGCGCCGATTGGGAACCCGCCCGCACCCACTCCCGCACAACCCCCTTCACGGGGGGGAAATGCTGCCCCAGGTATAACTGGAACCTGAGGGAAGAAGGCTCTAATGGAGTCCTGCTAAAGTACATCTTTGTAAATAGACCAACAACATGGTTTCCAGCTCTCTTCTATCAAAGACAGCCACAGTATAGTACAAATACAACACATCCACTGGTTACCCCTTATCTATTTTGCTAGTTAGATCCTCAAAAAATCTCCAACAGCTTTGTCAAACATAAATCCATGTTGACTCTACCAAATTATACCATCATTTTCTAAGCATACAGTTATCATGTCCATTATAATAGATTCCAGCATTTTCCCTACTACTGGTGTCAGGACAACAGGTCTGCAGCTTTCCATTTGCTCTCTCCCTCATTTCTTAGATAATACAGTTACACTTGCTACCTTCCAATCTGCAGGAACCATTCCAGAATCTGTGGAATTATGGAAGATGACCACCAACACAACCATTCTCTTTACAGCCACCTGTTTCAGCACTGTGTGATGTAGATCATCAGGTCCAGGGGATTTATCAACGTTCAGTCCCATTAATTTCTCCAGTGTTATGTTTTTGCAAATGCTCATTTTTTTCAGTTCCTCATTCTCACTAGCCCCTTGGTTCTCTAGCATTCCTGGGAGGTTTTTTGCATCCTCATCCATGAAGACAGACACAAGATATTTGTTCAGTTTCTCTGCCATTGCCTTACTCGCCATTATAAATTTTCCTGTCTCTGCCTGTAATGGGCCCACATTAGTCTTTGCTAATCTTTTCCTTTGGACATGCCTTTAGAAGCTTTTACAGTCCATTTTTATGTTTCTCGCTAATTTCCTTTCATATTCTATTTCCTCTTTATCAGTTCCTTGGTTTTCCTTTGCTGAATTCTAAAATTCTCCTAATCCCCAGGCTTACTAATTTTGTTTAGAAACTTTATAAGCCCCTCTCGTTCACCTAATACAATCATTAAATTTGCCATGGTTGAACCATCTTTCCTACTGTGTTTTTGTGCCTCAAAGTGATGTACATTTGTTGTAAATATGTAGTAATTATTTAAATAGTAGCCATTGCTTGTCCACCATCATACCATTTAACACAGTTCCCCAATCTACCACATCCAATTTGCCTTTCATACCTTTGTAGTTTCCTTTGTTTAGATTTAAGACCCTAGATTCAGACTTTCAAACTTGATGTAAAATTCTACCATATTAGGGTCACTATTCCCTAGAGGCTCCTTTACAATGAGATTATTAATTAGCCCTTTCTCATTGCACTGGAGTGTGACCTCAACTTCTGTTAAACTTTGCTCTTTCTAAGACCTTGTTATTCCATAAATTAAATTAATTATGAAAGATGTTTAAGACTTCTTCAAATTTGTCTGATGTTTCCTTAATGCTTTGTCTTGCTATGACATCATCTGTAATTGCTCCAATAGAATGCAGTAATGTACTAACATGTTCAGCTGTTCAATCCGGTTGCAATTCTGAATCTTAGAAATGGCTCTGTACGGTCATATGGACTTGAAGCGTTAACTCTGTTTCTCTCTCCACAGAGGTTGTCAGACCTACTGAGTTTTTCCAGCATTTTTTGTTTTTATTCCTTAAAAATGTCTTCCTCCATAGAGTTCAATTCTGTGTTTGACCTGGCCCTTCCATGTGCCGAAATCGGTCTGGCAAGGTGAATTTGGAATCCAAAGCTGTTTTAAGCTTTATGAGGTTTGCCTTGTTTTTTTTTTAAAGTTCTGTTGTAGTAATGGAGTTTCCCGTGCTGATCAGCTTTTTACTGATACCCTCTGCAGCTACTGACTCCTTTTGGTAATTGTTTCTAAACTTGGGAATTTTTAAATCGATCGCTGGAAGTTACCATCACTGCTTTCCTCCTGCTAGAGAATTGTGTTTAAGCAGCTGATTTATTTTTCGATTGCTGCCTCGTGGTTGGCTTGTGTGATGGCACTGACCTCGGACCGAGGCTGCAGGCTGTATCCAAACCCACGCTCACTAAAAATGGAACCTGCCCAGTGCTGCCTGCTTATTGCTTCATCAATTTGAAGATTTTGAGCCTTGTTCAAGGTTTGTTCACCCTTCTTTGGTCATTGCTAGGTTCCTTGACTCTATTTTCAGAGATTTCAGTGCCCATCATGGCTGTCACCATGTTGTAAGATCACACAGCTGCCATCAAGTTGGTTGTTAGTTGTGACTGGCGAAGGAATGGCTTCAGAGACATGAATGTGTCTGAACAACAACTGGTGAACATAACTACATACAGGTATACAAGACTAGGGGTGGAATCGTCCCAGGTTTGCACTGTGCAGTAGTGGGTGGATGAAACATCGTTCGCAATAGTGGCTTTTCATGCCGTATTGTCCCAAACCCACTGAATTAATTATGCATTCCTGGGCAACATGCCATTTCCATGGCCGGTGGGCTCTCATTCGCCCGCCACGCCATCACCTTGCCACTTCAGCATGTCAGGCACAATATTTAAAGTCCAGCCTTTTATCCTGTGCAGAAAGGTTTCACATCTGAGTGACACGAACACTGGTCATTAGAACAAGGAGCCATAGGCAGGGAGACATTCTTGGGAATTTATTGACAATAGTGAACATTATGTACAAGTCTGTCCCCATGGTGCCAAATCCTGTAGTATCTGGCAGACGTGACCGACCAGTTCCCTGGGTATGCACAGTCTTCAGCGACACTGGTTCTCGGCCGTCTGCAGGAATTTCAGGTGGTAACTATAGACCCTGAGTCTGGCTAGGCACCAACCAGCCATGGCTCGCTGTGGCTCTTCAGTGGCACATGCAGGAGCCCCAGCTGCCCCTTCTTCCAGGGGGTGCTGCTCCTCCCTCTGCACAACCAGGCGCCTCAGTTGCTCTCTTCTCAGTCATCTTCGCTCTCTGTACGCCACGAGGCATACAGTTAGTTCTCCAGGGTCCATGATCCTGATGTACTCCTCCTGCAGGATAAAAGAGAGAGACGCATGGGTTAGCATGGGTGTAGTAAGAACATGTCTTGGTTAAGTGTAAAGGCTCCTTAGCGCATCCTGGAGAGTGCTGTCCACCACTTGGATGGCCAGAGATTTGTGTGCTGCATGGCTGCCTAAAACCCCACCATCTCCACCCCACTCCACCTGACCGATTGGAGGCAGCTTTGCCCACTGGACTGCACGCTGTGCTCTCAGTTCAGGCACAGACATTCTCCTAACCCGCACTGCAGGGCTGCCCCGTTAGCTTGAACCATGGGGGATGCTGGTCCAAACCCGGATGCTGACATTGCAAGGGGCTGTGAGCGCCTCCACCAGTGACTGCTACATGGACAGATTTAGCAAGGAGATTGTACAATGTGCCCAGTCGTCCAACTGTTCTGCAGTCCACTAACATGCTCATTATTTTGCAGTCTGTGCCCAAGGGCTAAAAAGCTCGGGAGCGTTTGCTGGTACTTTGATGCCTCTGCTTTGTTTGAGTGGGCAGAGAAGCTAGAGGCCCGACTCCAATCACATCAATGTGGCTGCACCTGAACTGTCTCAGCTGCAGGGGAATGGTCACTTTCTACAAGGTTTCCTTAACATTTCCTTCACGCACACAACCCCACCCCACACATACTTGTGCGCTGTCTTCAACAGCAGGGCATCACTCCCACACCCTTAACCAACAAAGCTAAAAACAGATCATCTGGTCATTATCATATTGCTGTTTGTGGGAGCTTGCTGTGCACAAATTCGCTGTCAAGTTTCCTACATTACAACAGTAACTACACTTTGAAAGTGCTCCATTGGTTGTAATCTGCTTTGCATCGTTCTGAGGTTGTGAAACGTGCTGTTCTTTCTTCAAATCATTGTTGTGAAGTTACAATATGCTATACCCTTATGCACAGTGGCAATCATAGGTTTTAAAATATCTGGCAGTGATAGTGGAAATGTTATGACCATACCTTAAACCTTAATCGAATCCCTGCACCCCTGCAATGCTGTGTATGTATCTGAAATCTCCTGCGAATATTGGGACATTTAATGGGACTGGACTTTGTGTGTCTGGCATTGAACAAACACCCAACTCACTGAATTTCAAATCCCTCCATGGTCCTACCTCTCCCTATCTCTGTAACCTTCTCAAGTCCTCCAATCCTGGCTAAGTTTGCAGATAATACAAAGATAGGTGGAGGGACAGGTAGTATTGAGGAGGCGGGGAGGCTGCAGAAGGATTTGGACAGGTTAGGAGAATGGGCAAAGAAGTGGCAGATAGAATACAACGTGGGGAAGTGTGAGGTCATGCACTTTGGTAGGAAGAATAGAGGCATAGACTATTTTCTAAATGGGGAGGGAATTCAGAAATCTGGAGTGCAAAGGGACTTGGGAGTCTTAGTCCAGGATTCTCCTAAGGTTAACTTGCAGGTTGAGTCGGTAGTTAGGAAGGCAAATGCAATGTTGGCATTTATTTTGAGAGGACTAGAATATAAAAGCAGGGATGTGCTGCTGAGGCTTTATAAGGCTCTGGTCAGACCATATTTAGAATATTGTGAGCAATTTTGGGCCCCGTATCTCAGGAAGGATGTTCTGGCCCTAGAGAGGGTCCAGAGGAGGTTCACGAGAATGATCCCAGGAATGAAAGGCTTAACATATGAGGAACGTTTGAGGACCCTGGGTCTATACTCGATGGAGTTTAGAAGGATGAGGGGGGATCTAATTGAAACTTACAGAATACTGAAAGGTCTGGATAGAGTGGACGTGGGGAAGATGTTTCCATTAGTAGAAGAGACTAGGACCCGAGGGCACAGCCTCAGAGTAAAGGGAAGACCTTTTAGAACAGAGATGAGGAGAAACTTCTTTAGCCAGAGAGTGGTGAATCTATGGAATTCATTACCACAGAAGGCTGTGGAGGCCAGGTCACTGAGTGTATTTAAGACTGAGATAGATAGGTTCTTGATTGGTAAGGGGATCAAAGGTTACGGGGAGAAGGCGGGAGAATGGGGTTGAGAAACTTATCAGCCATGATTGAAAGGCGGAGCAGACTCGATGGGCCGAATGGCCTAATTTCTGCTCCTATGTCTTATGGTCTTATGGTCTAATTGCATGAGATCACTGCACTCCTCCAATTCTGGCCTCTTCAGCATTTTTTAATCCACCGTCAGCTGCCTATCTCCTACACCCTGGATTTCCTTCCGTAATCCTTCCTGCTTCTCGATTTCTGTCTTTTCCTTTAAGATGCTCCTCCAAACCTACTTCTTTGATGAAACGTTTGGCCACCCGCCCTGATACTTCCGTCTGTGACTCGCTGTCAAATTTGATTTGATAATGTTCCTGTGAAGTGCCTTTGGAGGATTCGTTATGTTAAAGATGCTACAAAATATAAGTTGTCAATGTGTTGCATTTGTTTTAAACCTTAATCAAGTCAGTTACATTTATGAAAGAACTGTATCTAAAATTATCAGGCACAAATGAGAAAAAACGTACGTAGATAAAAAGACAAGCTATAACTACAACCTCTGTGGGAAGTTAATTCATCAATTGCTGTTTGAAACCAAAATTCTGTATCTGTTAATAAATGTGAAGCACAGATATTGTTTTTTGAGTGCAGCAGATACTACAGTGACAATATGAAATGAGAATGCATTTAATGTCATTGCTGATTTATTTAATTACAAGCTACAGGCTAGACATCCTGGCTTAATAAATATTTATTGATGGAACTTAGAATTAGAGCTAACACTTTACTTTAAGTAAAGTTTTTTTACCAAATGAAATAAATTTGCGCACAAAGCCTTTCCACCATCTACAGGGCACAAGTCAGGTGTGTGATGGATGAGTGCAGCTCCCACAACACTCAAGACGCTTGACATCATCCAGGGACAAGCAGCCCGCTTGATTGGCACCCAACTACAAACATTCACTCCCTCAAACAACGAACAGTGGCAGCAGTGTGTGTACCACCTACAAGATGCACTTCAGGAACTCACCAAGGCTCCTTAGACAGCACCTCCCAGACCCACGACCAGTACCATTTAGAAGGACAAGGGCAACACGCACATAGGAACACCGCCACCTGGATGTTCCACTCCAAGTCACTTACCATCCTGACTTGGAAATATATCGGCCGTTCCTTCACTGTCGCTGGGTCGAAATCCTCGAACTCTCTTCATAACAGCGCTGTGGGTGTACCTACACCACATAGACTGCAGCGATTCAAGGAGGCAGCTCACCACCACCTTCTCAAGGGCAATTCGGGATGAGCAATAAATCCTGGCCAAGCCATGGTTGCCCACACCCCATGAATAAATAAAAACAAACATAGCTGTTTGGACTGAGTAGAATAAGAACTTATATTTATCTAGCACCTTCTGTGACCATAGGCCATCCCAAAGCACTTTGCTGCCATTTTAGAAATTGAAATGCTGGAAATACCCAGCAAGTCTGATAGCATCTGTGAAGGGCGGGACAGAATTGATTTGGGGTCAATAAGCTTTCATCAGAGAAGTTACAGATGTAACATTTTTTAAGGAAGTACAGAGGCAGGCAAAGGGGCGAGAGGAGGAAAGATCAAAAAGTAGAGGCAGGGGTGATTAAAAGGCAGAATTGGGTGACAGTGAGAAAAGGAAAGAAACAAAAGATGGGTCTAGAGGAGATGTGAATGGCAACAACAGGACCATTACCTGCACCCACTATTTGGGAAAATTGTGAAAGTGGTTATGACTTGAAACTGTTGAACGCAATGTTGACACCAGAAGGCTGTAAAGTGCTTCATCAAAAGTTGAGGGGATGAATCTTCGGCTCGGTGAGCGGGGGATGGGGCACACTCGCCGAGGCATAAGATGAAGCGGGGTGACATCGGGCGTGCGTCCCGACATCACCGCGCGCCATTTAGATTTTCAGTTCGGCGGGGGCGCAGCCAAGTTGGCTGCACACCCACCGAACTGTCAGAGGCCTGTTAAGACCATTAATTAACCAATTAACCCGATTGAGAAAGCTGCCCGTCCAACCTTAAGGTCGGTGGGGGGTAAGCGAGGAGCCCAGGCGGCCTTTGCATTTTTCATGGGACCTCATCCACGGGCGGGATGAAGTTTCATGAAGAGTTTACAAATTAAATCAATATTTTCATTAAAGTCCATTTACATGTCCCAGCTCATGTGACACTCACATAAAGGGACATGTCTTAATTTTTTTTTTCTTGATTAAAATTTTAGATTTTTGCGCTCTTTCGTGCATATGCCCCCGCCCGCACAGGGAGAGAAAAGCGCTTCCGCGCACGTGTCACGTGCCTTAACTGACCCGTCAACGTAAAATGGTGGCACAGACCCGATCGGGGGTGCCGATTGGGTCTGCGCCCGCTCCCGCACAACCCCGTCCCCCCGACGAAGGGAGAAATCTCTCCGAGGTGCTGTTCCTTGAGCTTCCTCCTCAAACTTCATCGGAACAGCATAGGAGGCTGAGGACAGAGAGGTCAGGCTGAGAGTAGGCAGGAGGATTCAAGTAACCCAAGGTCAAGCTTGTGGACTGAACAAAGATTTTCCTCAAAGCAGTCACCCAATCTGCGTTTGGTCCCCCCATTGTAAAGGAGGCCACAGTATGTGCAGCAAATGCAGTGCACCAAATTGAAAGAAGTACAAGTGAATCTCTGATTCACTCGAAGCCTCACTTGAGGCTTTGGACATTGGAAGGGAGGAGGTGAAAGGGCAGGTGTTGCGTCTGCTGCACTTTCATGGACAGATGCCACAGGGAAGGGAGGGGGGGTAGTCACAGAATCAAAGAATCACACAGTGCAGAAGAGGCCCTTCGGCCCATCGATTCTCCACCAACACGTGAGAAACACCTCACCTACCTACCTAATCCCATTTACCAGCCATTGGCCCATAGCCTTGAATGTTATGACGTGCCAAGTGCTCATCCAGGTACTTTTTAAAGGATGTGAGGCAACCCGCCTCCACCACCCTCCCAGGCAGCTCATTCCAGACCGTCACCACCCTCTGGGTAAAAGCGTTTTTCCTCACATCCCCCCTAAACCTCCTGCCCCTCACCTTGAACCTATGCCCCCTTGTGACTGACCCTTCAAATAAGGGGAACAGCTGCTCCCTATCCACCCTGTCCATGCCCCTCAATCTTGTACACCTCGATCAGGTCGCCCTTCAGTCTTCTCTGCTCCAACAAAAACAAGCCAAGTCTATCCAACCTCTCTTCATAACGTAAATGTTTAATCCCAGGCAACATCCTTGCATCCTGGTGAATCTCCTCTGCACCCCCTCCAGTGCAATCACATCCTTCCTATAATGCGGCGACCAGAACTGCACACAGTACTCCAGCTGTGGCCTCACTAAGGTAATATACAACTCCAACATGACCTCCCTACTTTTGTAATCTATGCCTCGATTGATAAAGGCAAGTGTCCCCTTTTTAACTAACATGCCCCTCTGCCTTCAGAGATCTATGGATACACATGCCAAGGTCCCTTTGTTCCTCAGAATGTCCTAGTGTCATGTAGTTCATTGAATACTTCCTTGTCAAATTATTCCTTCCAAAGTGTGTCACCTCACACTTTTCAGGGTTAAATTCCATCTGCCACTTATCTGCCCATTTGACCATCCCATCTATATCTTTCTGTAGCCCAAGGCACTCAACCTCACTGTTAACCACCCGGCCAATCTTTGTGTCATCCACAAACTTACTAATCCTACCCCCCACATAGTCATCTACGTCGCTTATATAAGTGACAAATAATAGGGGACCGAGCACAGATCCCTGTGGTACACCACTGGACACTGGCTTCCAGTCACTAAAGCATCCTTCTGTCATCACCCTTTGCCTCCTACAACTAAGCCAATTTTGAATCCACCTTATCAAATTATCCTGTATCCCATGTGCATTTGCCTCCTTTATAAGTCTCCCATGTGGGACCTTGTCAAAAGCTTTGCTGAAATCCATATAAACTACATCAACTGTACTACCCTCATCTACACACCTGGTCACCTCCTCAAAAAATTCAATCAAATTTTTTAGGCATGACCTCCCTCTGAAAAAGCCATGCTGACTATCCCTGATCAAACCTTGCCTCTCCATTTGTTGGGGGTGATTGAAAAGTGTGCACTGTGGGTGTACTGACACCACATGGATTGCAATGCTTCAAGAAGGCAGCTCACTACCACCATTTCAAGGGCAGTTAGGAGTGGGCAGTAAATGCTGACCTAGTCAGCGATACCCACATCGCATGAAAGAATAGAAATTAGGACTGACTTGTTGCCGAGGGAACGGTCCCTTCACAATGCTGAAAGGGGAGCAGTGGAAGAGATGTGTTTGATGGTGGCAGAACCTGAGCATTGAATGTAGAGAATGATGGGGTGGAAGGTGAGGACAAGGGAAATTATTGTGGGTGGAAGGGGAAGGAGTAAGGGCAGAAGTGCATGAAGTTGAATGGCCTCCTCCTGTTCCTACATTCCTACCAGATAAGCTCTCTGCAGGCATGAGCCTCTACTAGCAATGTGATTTCATAAAGTGTCCCCCTTATATAAGTGTGCACTTTGACAACGCAACACTTGCATTGTTTTTGCTGGCTGCAGCTAAAGGAGTTCTTTAGCATTAAGACATTCATATCCATTCTTCAAAAGCGTTTCATCCATCGATGATTACTTAACTTTGCAAAGATAACCCTGTCATTCATTACCGTCTACCAAACAAGCATAGCCAATTTATTATCGAGGGTTTTGGGATCACAGATTTATCTTAACTGCCCCTTGGATCCAGGGTGATATACTGTGCAGATCCTTCCAGTATAATTCCACAGACTCTATCCAGTTGACTGTGCTCTAGTAATTCATTTTGCATTTCCTTATAGATGCCAACATGTCATCTTTTTTGAATTATAGCATCCCATGAGCAGTAGAAAAGTCCATTTATCTCAAACAGATCTCGGAACACTGCCGTGCACCTGCACTCGAATAAAATTAACCCGCCAAACAGATCGACGTGTCTAATATAATTGTGTCACAGAGCACCACAAAAAAACATCACATTGTAAAAGCAGGTTCTGTCGTTCAACAAATGGTAGGTTATAGAATTTACAGCACAGGTGAAGCCCATTTGCCCTGCCATGTCTCTGTGCCTGTACGGTTTTCAGTCCGCAATCTTTATTTCAAACCCACTTCTCTAGCCTTTCTCCTTGTATAGGGTTGTCTTATTTCTTTTCAAATACCTATCCCTATGACAGCACATCAGGGCCAATTCTGCAATCGTACACTCACAGCACGAAACCTTGCTCAAAGGGCATGAGGGTTCCAAATGAGCATCTATATTGGAGCCCAGGTCCTCTGATCCTTGCCCCCTGTGAACCCTGGCTTCTTGCTAGGAGCCATTGAAGCAAACATCCTCACTCATTGTGCAAACCTGTCATGTTCCTGCATCCTTCAGAGTCAGCATAATACTATGCAGGAAAATATGATACTTTCACTAAATACGTAACCTGATTATGGACAGCAACAGGAAAAAAAGGCAGCTTGTGATAAATGCCAGGCTCATAAATACATTAAAAAAAAAACAAGCTGAATAGAGAAAGCACAGTGGAAAATTGATAAAAGAAATCAGAGAGCAAAGAAGAGGTATGAGTATGGATTAGTGAGTGTGCGGATTGACAATGTGACCACAGACGTGGGTGGCATTCAGCACCAGAGCTGCGCTTTGGCCACAGGGGTGATGAGGGGGGTCACAGGAGTGATCCATGTCGTGATCCGCTGAGTCAGACTTTTCGGTCTTCTGTCAGGGATTCCCCATGGGAATGGCAGGAGCACCAGCAATGGAGCAATTGAAGGAGCTTGTTCAGCAGCTAGAAACCAACGTGGTTCTAAATAATCAACTGGATGGTGCCCTGACTGAAATGTGAAATGTGCTTAATGAGAGTAGCAAACTACTTCACAAACTATCGCCTGAGGGGAGACAGATTGGCAGTGCCCCTGCGAGGTGTGCAGTGCAAAAGAAACCCAACCACGGGACCCGGGGGAGATGGCGCAACAAGTTCAGGTGACTGGAGTTTTGAACATGAAAAATTAGCCCGCATGAGCAGATCAGTCCGGGCAGAAAAATGCTGAAGGGCGGGTGTTAGCTCAGTGCTGCTGAGAGTCGGGGAAGGGAGTGAGCCTGTGAGAGGGCAGTTGTCAGCTCTGTAAAGCTGGGAGTTGGGGCTCAGGAAAGCCCATGACCTGCGGCTGTCTGCTCAGCGTAGCCAGGGAGCTGGTGATTGGATTCCGGAGTGCAGCTGAACCGACCAGTGGGACACCGACTTGGGAGAAGAGATTGAGCAGCTGGGAGGTGAGCAGTCATTGGGGTTTTCTAAGCTTGAGTCCTGTTGCCTGACAACTCATTGCATTCAGAAGAAGCAAGAAGGCCTCCAGGCTGATTGAAGTTGCTGCTGAAGGGGGATCAGAGACTACATCCTCAAAGGAGTGGAGCTGAAATCCCTCATGAGGAAGACAGAGTTTAAAGAGTTTTTTTAAGTCACATTGAATACTGATGTCTGGTTGGCCTTGCTGAGAAAATTTGTGGGATTTGTTTTAGTGGTGCCTGCCATTTAATGTGCAATTTATAGGATATATTTAATCACGGTTTACTGGTTAATTCATGTTTAACTCATGTTGATTCTGGATATTAGAATATAGTGTAGGATATATAGTATTGATTGTTTGCTTTGTTGACTCTCGTATAATAAAAATTATTTTGTTTGTTTGTTTTTAAACTGTGGGATATTGTGGCTTTATTCTCTTAGTAAATGCCTGGGATTTCAAATTTCATTTTGCTTTAAACAAGATGTTGCTGCTTTCATGTAAGAAATGTAGTAGTCAGTTTGTGCACAGCAAAATTCCACAACTGCATTGTGATAATAACCAGATCAACTGTTCTAATAATGTTGGCTGAGGGATAAATATTGGTCCCTAACAGGATCATAACACAGGTAACTAAAGAACTTAGAACATGAGAACATCAGAAATAAGAGCTGAAGCTCTTTGACCCTTCGAGCCTGCTCTGCCATTCAACAAAATCATGGCTGATCTCCAAAATTAATTTCACTTGTTTAAATCTCCTTTACCTAAAAAAATCTATGAACATCTATCTTGAAAACCTTCAATGACTGAGCTTTCACAGCCCTCTGGTGCAGAGAATTCCAAAGATTCTCAACCTTTTGGGTTGCCTATGAACATACGAAATAGGAACAGAAGTAGACCATTCGACCCCTCGAGCCTGCTCCGCCATTCAACAAGATCATGGCTGATCTGCTTGCGTTTTGAATTCCACATTCCCGTCGACCCATGATAACTTTTGATTCCCTTGCCTAACAAGAATCTACCTACCTCGCCTTAAAAATATTCAAGGACCCGGCCTCCACCACCTTCTGAGGCCGAGAATTCTGAAGTTGCTCAACCCTGAGAGAAAAAAATTTCCCTCATCCCTTTTATAAACACACAAATAGTTAAGTCACTGTTTTCATGTAAAAAATGCGGTAGTCAATTTGTACAGAGCAAGATCCCACATCAGCTATGTGATAATAACCAGATCAATTGTTTTAATGAGCTAGACTGAGAGATAAATATTGGTCAGGACACAGGGTAAAACTCCTCTGTTTGCCTTTGAAATAGCGCCATGGAATCGTTTATGTCCACCCGAGAGGGCAGTCAGGACCTCGGTTTAACATCTCATTCAAAAAAACGGCACCTCTGATAGTACAGCGTTCCTTCAACACTGCACCAGAGTGTTCAGCCTGGATTTTATGCTCAAGTTCCTAGAGTGGAACCTGAATCCGTGATCTTCTGTCTCAAGAGGTAAAAGTGCTACCTAGTGACCCTTGGCTGACACCTTAAGGAGAGAATAACCAATTAATGTCAACACAAAGTTTCTAACACTTACTGTTACTAGCACAACTTCATCTCCAAGTCTTCCTCACTCTACCATCCAAATTATAATGAGCAATGTCACACCATACATATATATATATAGACATATTTATGCAAAGCTAGTCCTACTACCTACATAATGTGACATGAATACAAAACATGTCACAATCCGACGCCAAGATATCTAAACAAAAGCCCAGATCTATTCAGTATTAAATCACTCTCCATGGATTAACTGCTCCTGTCATTTTACTAAAGGCATGTATTAGCTTTAACCAAAACAAAAATGTAGCAAGATGCGTAACTGCCCCAGGAAGATGAATGCATTGGCCTGAGCAAACTAATGTCTCTTCAGCGTGTTGCTGGAGTACAGGTTATTATAGTAATGAGGGCAACAGTCATTACTGCTCAATCACTTCTTCAAAATGTTGAAGTTAAAGCTGTCTAACAATAATAGCTTCAATCTTGTCAAGGCACTTGCAACTTACTCTGAGAGGCTGGTGTGCTACAATCAGGCAGTTTGTGTGTGAGAAACAGCATTAAGCTAACAACCCATTAATTACAACGTGCATCACTAGCAGGTGTTCCAAAGGCCCATCTAACAAGCATATGTGAGGTTGAGAGTTCGATCTGTGATGCCCGGCTAGCGAGTGGAGTCCCCTTGCCAATAAGACACATTTATGAAGCCACATGGTTCTCTGAGATGCCGCTATCTGTTTAACTGAGGTAACAAGTTCAACGTGAACAGGCTAATGTTTCCACAAAAACAGCAGAGAGACCAGTTTCAGGCATGCACAGTAACTTCTTACAGCCTATATACCTCATCAGGTCTGACAGCATCTGTGGGGTGGGAGACAGAGTTAACGTTTTGAGTCTGTATGACTCTTCATCAGAGCTAATGAAGAGTCACACGGACTTGAAACGTTAACTCTGTCTCCCACTCCACAGATGCTGTCAGACCTGCAGAGTTTTTCCAGCTATTTTTGTTTTTGTTTCAGATTTCCAGCATCCGCAGTATTTTGCTTTTATCTATATACCTCATGGTGTAATGGCAAGGACATGGGGCAGAATTTTCCCCTTGGTGTGCGGGGGCGGGCCCCACACGTCCACGTGTAAAAGGATGCGCCGTGACATTGGGCAAGCGTCCCGGCGTCACCGCGATATATCGTTGGGTGGGGGGGCGATGTGATCCGATGTGCGCCCGCCATTAATTAACGGGACACTTAAGGCCCTTGACTCATCAATCGACGCTGATTTTTCGGCGCCCGTGCGATCTTCGGGTCAGCGCAACAGGCAGGTGGGTAGGACACATTTGTGTGAACCTCATCCATGGGTGGGTTAAGAGGGCTCAGTGGGGTCGTGAGTGTGTTCTCTCAAATATTGTTTTCTCAAAGTTTTTGAAATTTGCCTGTGTGACCTCCAATACTTCAAAACGCACACCAGCTGCTTTATCTGGGTTCTTAATCTTCAGGTCAGCACTCTGCAGTGAGGAATCGTTTTTGGGCCTGAAGGTTTCAGGAAGCCTTTTCATAGCCTGGGAATGGGAGCTGAACTGTCCACTGGAGGCACCTCCTCTGAGGAGGATGGGAGGGCTAGAAGGGGGAGGAGGCCAGGAGTCCACATTCAACCTCCAGAGGAGCCACCTTTGGGAGGACAGGCGCAGGCACAAGGGGCGCAGAGGCAAGAGGTAGACCAAGGCGGAAGGGGCCACAGAAGATGCCACTATCCTGCTGCCAGGGTTTACAGGTGGCGAAGCAGCTACCTCAATATGACTGAGGTGCAGTGCCGAAGGAGGCTCCGTCTCTTAAAGGAGACAGTCAACTATATCTGTCAGATGATTGGGCCTGAGATCTTCGTTAACTGTGTGGGTGGACACCCCATGCCAGTGGCTCTAAAGGTCACAGTTGCCCTCAACTTCTATGCCGAGGTGCTAGTATCTACGCTGGCGTCTGCCTGGCACAGATGGTGTGACGCTGGTGACCTTCAGGGCCCTCAGGTGTGAGAGGGGGCCTCTGCTGCTCCTCCTCCCGGCCCTGCTCTGCTGATGCTGAAAGGAAGAACAAGGACATTGGATCAGTTAATGTGGAGACAATGACAATGTGCATCCCTGTCCCCTGGATCATTATGCGCTCATCCTTCTATAAGCAATGGTCAAGCCATGTTGCAAATTTAAATCACTGAACATTCATGGCTGTTGGGAGAACAATGCTAACCTCACTGCTGGGCATAAATACCTGCCCGTGGCACCCCAGCCTCACCGACACCAGTGGACCTGGGCGCATGGCGCCTATCCAAATCCAGGGCCTCCTGCTCAAACCGGCTGAGAATGGCTAACTGCACCTGGCCTCCGCCAGTCCTCACCCGTTCTGCAGCATTATGAACATTCTTCTCCTGAAAATGAGAGAAGAGCATTGATTTGTACAAATTGTACATGGACTCTCTTCGCGCACGGCCGACCCCAACCAGAGTGGGACATATCAGGGCTCCAGTGCCTCCTCACCCCGCTGCTGCTGAACACTCACACAAAGATGCTAGGCCTGTTCCCCACCCCCCCACACTCCCCTTGGCCACATGCTGCCTACATCCCATTAGGCATCACACGGTATATCCTTCCATAGCCAGGAGGCACAAGCACCTGGCGCACAGAGGGCAGCAGATGGTTCATTGCCAATGCCACCTTGAAGCTCCCCCTCCCAGCATCTCATCACCCTGACTAGGGCATGTCCTGCAGTTCCAGCATTGCGCCCAGGTGCAGCTCCTCCAGGTTGCCCCCAAAACAGTTATGTGGGTCTCAGTGTAACACATGCTGCGGGCGCAGAACCCATATCTTCACCACCGTCTCAGGGTGACCTCAGCATGGGCAATATTTGCTGGCCCACCCAGCAAAGAACACATGCTGTCAATGATTCAATGCAGTCACTACATTCAGACTTGGGGGGGTGGGGGCAGCAGGGGGGAAAGCGACCTGCTGGGTTAAGTGACCAATGCCAACATGGTCCTCACCCTGCCTGAACGCAACAAGTCGTTGAAGCTGTTAGGGGGAAATTAAAGATACTAAAAGAGAATAGAGTAAGAATTCACTGAAAAACCCCTAAAATCTCCAGGCAGACATGGCTGCTAAACCTGTTAAGAGTTGAAGATTACCAGATGAACATTGCACAGCCTTGAGAGTCAGGCTGGAGACAAAAGTATGACATAAATTAGATTAAGTGTACTCCTCTCTCAGATAGGGAAGGGGCAGATGGTTTTAGCTTAGATATGGGGAGATGAACAATGGACAAAGAGGGGGCTTTGATGAAACACAAACAGTCTTAAATTGCAAGAATCAAGGTTCATGTATACAAGCCTTAATCCTGATTGGATAATATAATTATGTCCACATCCTTTAGAATAATTGGATAGCAAAATCACATGTTTATGTACTAAATAGGATAGAGATAATGGAACCGGTGTGTTGGTTACCGATTGGATGTATTCAAATGTACTCAAATGTGTTATGATAAGAAAAGGTACAAAAGTAGTGAAATGTAATCGATCAGGGAGCTAGGTGTTCATTCTTAGGAATGATTGCGGATCCCTTGCATGTGCTTCAATAAAACCGGTTAAAAGGGAGCCTGAGTCTCGTGTGGTCGTTGCGGAGTCGGAGAGTGTAACATCTCCTCTTCAGTGGCGTAGTCGGCAGGATTCGCCCGGACCTCTGTGAAGGCAGAACAATGATCTGGTGAGTATTTTCATTTGAAAGATACTCTCTGGTTGTTCGCGTCAGACTAGAACGGGGGTCTAATAGGGGGAGTCTGAACGTTTCGGCCAGGGAGACTCAGGTGGACAGTTGGGGCGATTGACCCTCGGGAGACTCAGATCTCGGGGGAACTGCGGGTCCCTGTTTGATGTGAGTATGGCTGAGAAAATCGAACTTGAGTTTGTTGCAGAATGAGGAGGTGAAGGAACCATATCCCTTCACCTCGCCAGGGAGCATAAAAAGATGATCAGCAGAATGAAACAACAAGGTTGACAGCTGAGCGACCCTCCATTACGCTCTAAGAAGTGGTGGAAAGCTCAGATTAACAATAAAACTGACAAAGCTACAGCACTCATTTTGAGTCTGTATCTGCAACAAACTAAACTAATACAGAAATATCTCAGCCGAGTTGCGCCGGTCACAGCAGCAGATCGATTTCTCCCAGGGGCCACCAACAGATATTGGGAATATGTGGAAGGATAATGGGGACCTGAAAGGTCCCCTACTGAATTTTTGTAATTTAACAGAAATGAATTGATCTAAGTTTCAAGAGCTGTTTGTGCTGAGGAGAGAGAGAAAAAACGGGTATCCCCGGTGGAGTTAGTGAGCAGTGACAGGCAGGAGCAGAGGAAATGTGAGCTTCAGCCAGTTTGGTTGTCCCTATAGGTGGAGCCTCCAAGATCCCTTTATTCCCCCCACTGCTACTTGAAGTTTTGTTTAGAGTTAAGTTCAATATTATAGGAATATAAATACATACCTTTATATATGTGTTTGTTTGTGTACAAGGAAGCATTTGTATGTGAGCTTTAAAGTGTTTTCTTCCCTAAATTGTCATTTGTGTGCGTAGTTCAGCACTTTAGAGTCAAAAGCCCCATATTAGATTGAAGGAAAAGTATACTCAAACATTCCAAAGTGTTGAGTATAAGGTTTGAGTTGAGATTTCTGGCAAACATGGCATTTTGAAGGTATTGTAAAGATAAAACAGGGTTTGCCTTTGTTTGTGATGAACCAACCTTTGTAGCACCCCCTTGGGAATAACCCTCATCACCAGCTTCCAAGCTGATTGGGATTGATACATACGAGTTGGTATTCTAAAATTCTGAGGGAAAATAAAAGATTACCTGAAATTCAAAAGGATTCTTGGAAAACCAAAAGACATAAACACGCGGTCTAGGTGGTTCCAATAAATAAAGAGGGGTTTCTTTTGAAAAGATTAATTAAATATGAAAGGAAATCTGCATTCCAACAGCATTGTAATTTGAATTTGGAACAATCTTGAGACGAAGAGTGCAGTGTAATTTAACAGGTTACTTTTGAATAACGAGGATGCTATCCAAAGATAACGAATGTGTCGATAAACATATGGGACTTCTACTCTGGATACAAATCAATATATATGAGAAAGAGTTTTAATTTTGATAGTGTAAATTACAGTTCTTACAAAGTTTACAAAATTGCAATTTGGTTCCCGGTAAAACTCTCAAAAGGGAATTTTCATTTTAAAAGGCTTGACAACAATTGACACTAATTTAAATGCTGCAAGCTTTTTGTAATTGTCAGTCGTGTTCCCAAAATATAAAGTTAAGCACAAGACCTTGACAAAGTTTGACAGAAATCATTTTTGGCCGAGTTAATGAATCTGGAATAATTCTAAAAAAAAGGGTCAGACACAATTTAGTGGATTACTTTTGAGACAATAAAATGTTGTTTGAGAAGAAGATAAGGAAGCAAAACTTGTCAATGCCCGATTTATGTTTTAAAACTGTTTTTGAGAATACTTTATTGGACTGTAAAGTCTCTCCAGGTAACATGAACAAGAAAAGATGGTAGCTGTTGCATGTGTAAAATGGTATGAGGAAAGGGTTAAGAGTAGGAGAAAGGGCTAGGCAAAGAGGACACCATATGCAAACTGTTTTAAGGGAGCTGAATTTGATAATCTGGCCATCAACTGAGATATTGGAACCGCACAGGGGAAGATAAGCAAAGATCTAGAGACAGAGATCCCCATTGACATGGGATAGTTAATATGGCCTAAAGAGTAAGGAAACATTTAAAATGATCAAAACAATAGAGAAATTGACCTCAAGAGAATCTTAGGATGATCGTAGTAAGGAAAAAAAAACTTAGAGGTAGTTGAGGCAATTGAAGGGTAAGGAGAAATAATACTTAACAACAATTTACTACAAGATGGATACAGGTAAAGGGAAAGCTGGGGAAAGGCTGAATAGATGCATTACTGACTATATTAATGTGCCTGCAAGCTACAAAAAGTAAGGCCGATACAAGATTTAATCAAGGGAGGGCGACCATCTAAGGAATGCATACAAGACCTTAACTGGACCCTGGAGTGTGAGATAGCGTTTGCTGAGATTAAACAGTGGCTCGTTACAGCACCAGCTTTGGGGCTCCCGGACCTGACCCGCCCTTTTCAAATTTACTATAATAACTCAGGCTATTATACGGCAGCAGTGATGCAACAACACGGGGATCACAAACGCCCCATGGCATACTATTCTAACAAACAGTCTCCAGTGGCTGCAGGATTGATCAGGTGTGTTCAGGCACTCGATTGTGTTGCCCGGGCAGTAAAAGTCAGTGAACACATAACGATGCTGGGAGAGATAGTATTGCACACAGCATACACTCTGGTTCAAATATTAAACACGGGAAGACTTAAAACTACATCGGATGTTCGGAGAGCCCAGTGGAAAAGTTTGATACTCCCCAGAAATGGTAGGATAACCATAGTAAGGGATGATGGAAATAACCCCGCAGGATTTATGAATATTAAAGGAAAGGAACATGTGTGTGATATACAAGGTGGCGATGGGCAGGTAGATAGGGTAAGAGAAGAGACTTTGAGAGAGGCGGACATGATTCTCTATGCAGATGGATCCCGGAGAATAGTGAATGGGAATCCATGTACAGGATGGGCTGTAGTGGAGGAGGGAGGAGAGGTGAGTGCACATGTACAATGTTTATCAGGAGACAAATCAGCGCAAGGAGCAGAGCTCAGGGATGGTGTAAAGAACAAATCAAACTCTAAAAGCATCTATAGCCAAAGCAATTCAGGAGACAGGGTACAGGTGAGCCACTGTATTGCACCTTAGGGCTACACCAAAAAGGACTTCCGGGTTCACCCCATTGAATTGATCACAGGAAGGGCCATACAATTACCTGAAGGCATTATAGTAGGAGGAGAACGTGTAGGGCCACTGAAATGGAAAATACGGAACTATGTAAAGGAATTAAGTAAGCAATTACACGAGTTGGGAAAGGAAGTTAGGGACAGACAAATAATTAAGGATATGGAAACAGGCAAATCCAAGGAGCAACAATGGACCCCCCAAGTGGATTTAGCCACCCAATCGGCCAGAGGTTCGCCCAGTCAGCTACTTCCTATGCTACGGCCGGAAGATTGATGAATTGGTGGGAGATTGTTAGAATGGGTATGACGATAGTCACAGGGATTATGCTCTTATGGGCTATCGGACTCTGCTGGCACCAACATAAAACCTAGAAAGGGACTCTCCAGGCACAGAAAGCAACAAACGAAAGATGCGCATCAATTCCCCGACCTATGCATACTTCAAGGGAGAAGACAGGAGATGGAAGGTTAGGCTATACAACCAGGTGGTTTAGGATTCCTCTGGCGGTCTGGACAACTGGCCAACCGAATAACCAGAAGAGGAATTTTCAACTTAAGGTATGGCCAGCTTGGGCTTTGCCAAGGGCCAAAAGGGGGGACCGTTAGGGGGAAATTAAAAATACTAAAAGAGAATAGAGTAAGGATTTAAAGAAAAACCCCTAAAATCTCCAGGCAGACATGGCTGCTAAACATATTAACAGTTAAAGATTACCAGATGAATTGCTAGGCCTGGATAGAGTACACGTGGGGAAGATGTTTCCATTAGTAGGAGAGACTAGGACCCGAGGGCACAGCCTCAGAGTAAAGGGAAGACCTTTTAGAACAGAAATGAGGAGAAACTTCTTTAGCCAGAGAGGTGAATCTATGGAATTCATTGCTACAGAAGGCTGTGGAGGCCAGGTCATTGAGTGTATTTAAGACCGAGATAGATAGGTTCTTGATTGGTAAGGGGATCAAAGGTTACGGGTAGAAGGCGGGAGAATGGGGTTGAAAAGCTTATCAGCCATGATTGAATGGCGGAGCAGACTCGATGGGCCGAATTGCCTAATTTCTGCTCCTATGTTTTATGGTCTTATGGTCTTATGAACATTGCACAGTCTTGAGAGTCAGGCTGGAGACAAAAGTATGACATAAATTAGATTAAGTGTACTCCTCCCTCAGATAGGGAAGGGGCAGATGGTTTTAGCTTAGATACGGGAAGATGAACAATGGACAAAGAGGGGGCTCTGATGAAACACAAACAGTCTTAAATTGCAAGAATCAAGGTTCATGTATATATGCCTTAATCCTGATTGGATAATATAATTATGTATACATCATTTAGAATAATTGGATAGCAAAATCACATGTTTATGTTCTCAATAGAATAGAGATAATGGAACCGGTGTGTTGGTTACCAATTGGATGTATTCAAATGTACCCAAATGTGTTATGATAAGAAAAGGTACAAAAGTAGTGAAATGTAATCAGTTAGGGAGCTGGGTGTTCATTCTTAGCAATGATTGTGGATCCCTTGCATATGCTTGAATAAAACCGGTTAAAAGGAGTGTGGTCATTGCAGGATCGGAGAGTGTAACATCTCCTCTTTAAAGCGCTTGCGACACTGGATCCAGGTGCGTCGCACCACGTCGCGGGAGCTCACCACCTCCGCCACCTCCTCCCAGGCAGGTTTCGTCATGTGAGGGGGGTGGGTCTCCTCCTCCCATCCTGGGGAACCAGCACCTCCCCCCAGGCTGCCACCTCCTCGAGGAGGACAGCAAGGCACTCATCAGAAAAACAATGGGTACATTGGCCCCCTACCCTCCGGCCTGGCCTACCCATATAGCCTACCCGCCCCACCGGACTGGCCTGCCCCGTTGGCCTACCCTCCTGAACTGCGTAACCTCCATTGCCCCTCTGCAGAGCCCTTCGCCCAGCTGTTGTGAGCCCGCCGGGTCGCCATTGGACCTGGGCGGGCTGAGCGCGCCCACCGCTGCCCATGCACTCCCACTATGCATGGGAGTCGTGAAGTACGCCTTAATTGGCCAGCGCACATAAAATGGCGGCACGGACCCGATCGCCGCGAGCGGCGATCGGGTCTGCGCCCGCCTGTGCCCACTCCTGCTTCGCCCCCCATCGCCATCTGGGAAATTCTGCCCAGGGGATTATAGGAACACAGGAACAAGAGGAGACAATTCAGCCCCTTCGGCCTGTTCCACTATTCAGTCAGAGGTGTCAGCTGCGGCTCGGAGTGGTGAGGTTGTGGGTTTAAGTCCTCCTCCGGGACTTGAGCACAAAAATCTAGGCTGACACTCCACTGTCGCACTGAGGGAGTGATGTGCCCCTGGAGATGTCATCTTAAAACTGTGTCTGCTCTCCCAGCTTGACATCAAAGATGTAAATAGATTTTGATTTGTTAAGGGTGAAACTTTAATTTAGAATAAATGGGGAAGTTGTGATCTACATATACCTTTAAGGGAGCCTATCTTAAACTATTGTCCATCAGTACCCATCATGAGACAGGATGTGATGCATTAATCCAAGTACTCAGTAGACATAGCATCCCAGTTACCATTGTTTGTATATAGTCTTATCATTAAATGAAGAGCCCACATTATTGTTTGACCAATCCTTTTGGGTGATTTGGGCATTTGCAATAAACAGAAGAGCGCAACAGGGTAAATGGGTGATAATGGGTCAGCTGCCTGTTTTACATATCTTCCAATTTCACTTCCTTTGAGTTCAATAGAGATTAAATATTGGAGAAATATGTAATGGGGGCCAACCTTGTGTTACACAGCAGCAAAAAAAAATCAAAATTGATCTCCTACAAATACAAACTATTGATTGAGAAACAAAGCCAGTTCTCAGCTGATTGATTGTACCTAGCTTTCAGTTGTGGCTCCGTTGCTGGCACTTTTATGTCTGAATTACAAGGTTGTGGATGTAGGCCCCATCTCAGAGACCCTCTCTACGCCATATCATGGGAATGCTGCATCATCAGACTTCTCACTTCTGGATGAGATGTTTAAACTAAGGCCACGCCTGTCCTCTGAGGTGATTGTTAAAGATCCTGTGGCATTATATTGAAGAAGTGAAGGGGAGTCCTTTTCAGCGTCCTGGCCAATTTCTACCCAGCGAGTGGTTTGGATCCGGAATGCACTGCCTGAGAGTGTGGTGAAGGCAGATTCAATTGTGGCTTTCAACAGGGAATTGGATAAGCAACTGAAGAGAGAAAAAAAACATTATGGGGAAAGGGCAAGGGAGTGGGACTAGCAAAGTTGCTCTTGCAGAGGGTCAGCATGGACACAAAGGGCAGAAGGGCCTCCTTCTGTGCTGTAGCCATTCTGTGCATCCATGAACATTTGTGTCTTAACCCACCTCACTTTAAAAACAAACAAGTATCTAGTTGATATCAAGTTCTTACTTATGGGAGTTTGCTGAGAACAAATTAGCTGCTGTTTTCCTATAAGCGATCCATTTCAATCAGTGCTTCATTGGCTGTAAAGCTCTTTGTGACATCCCAAGGTCACAAAAGGTGCTATGCAATGCAAGCCTTTCCTCGCGAGGCAGGGACATGCCGGTCAAGGTTAGTGGGCTCATTCTGCAATCCCAGCCTCTCAGCAGTGACACATGGCATGTAGAAGAGCGAGGTCAAGAAGATGACCCCAGTGACATAGCCTTGATTCTCAAATCCACAATTTCTGCAAGAGTATAGCTTCTCATAGGGAGCACAGAGTTAACCTTTGCGTGTTCATCCGCGTTTAAACATGAAATTAAGGAAGTGCTAAGTTATTTTTTGCTTCTTCCGGGTGTCCTAAAACGCTTCACATCCAATAAATTTATTTAAGCAATTTCCATACTGAAAAAAGGTGTCGCCGACAGGTGGAGCAATCCACTTGATCTGGAATCGACCATCGGGCTTCAGGTGATTATTATCACTAATGGAGATAATTACAGGCAAAACTGGAACCACTCAGCAGGTCTGGCAGCATCCATGTGTCAGGTCGCTGAACTTTCATCAAACACATTCATGATTAATAATCGCAAGGAAAGCTGCATTGTGCGTGCCAGATTTTATCCTGCCACCGTGCTCGTTGTCAATTGATTGACTGAATCAACCCGGTCACACCGAGAACATACAGCAGGCCCAGATAAAGCTCAAGGGCAGGATCTTCCCCACGTCGGGCGGGCACAGTGGGCACAGAGCTGCCTCAGGGAGCTGAAGACTTATAACATTAAAAATAAAGATTTAAAAAGTAAGGAAAACATGTCACCTCATGTGGCTCTGCCACATGAGCAGGGACGTGTGGCAAATGAGGTCTGGAAACTTTTATTTCACTTTTAATTAACATCAGAAACCTCATCCCGCCCGTGGATGAGGGTTCCTCAATAATCGAAAGGCCGCTTGGCCTATTCACCCGCCTGCCGACCATAAGGTTGGACAGGCAGGGAAAAATTCGGTTCAGTTAATTTATTAATGGGCTTCACAGCCATTTTAACTGTCGATGGGCGCACTGGTGACTCCCTCGTGCGTACGCCGACCGAAATGTTGAGGGAGTGCGCACCCATACACCGAGGTGGAAATTCAGCCCCAAGAGTGGTTCCTTCCCACCCAGAAGGTAGAAACAGTTCAGACCGGTACTCTTATTTCCCAGTTTTTACTGGTGTTCCATTTTAAGAGGTACAAAACCAGTTTGGACCAGTATTCTTATTTCCCAGTTTTTTACTGTTTGTTCCTTCTGGGCAGCTGAAAGATTCAGCTGTTTGTTTTCTGTTACTGTAATCTGCCGTCCAAATAATTAGCAAGTGCGTAAACCGCCTAATTGAATAAGACAGACTGTCCAACTTGCGAACGTATTAAACAGCTGAGGTTTGCCACTGGAGGGCATCGTAGTTTCACTGTTTGTTCTCTGCTTCTCTCCCTCTCTCCTTCAGTCCTTGCTGCTCATTAATTAGCATTTTCAGAGAGTCAGATGAGGTATTTCAGCTCCACTTCAACTCTTCCCCACTCTATCAACCCTCTCACTGTGTTTATTAGCTGAATTTATGGTGTTTACAGGTGGAGTGAGTCCCCGTGATTTCACCGCGAGGGTGTTGGTGGAAAACCTGGAGGCTGTGTCAGAGATGGGATAAATGAAGCTAGCTTTAAACTGTAAAATGAATTAAAGAAGTTGTTTGAACTAGTGGGTGGAGAGAATGGAACCGGGAGAAGTCTGAGTGAGGGCTCTGTTCTACAGTGACACGAATCTCAATTTTATGAATGGACAGGACATTTATGAACAGTGTGCCTGTGAGTTGCTGAAATGTGGGTGGTCATAGGGTAGTACACATTCATAAAACAAATTAGTTGAGTTCCAGCAATTTTATTCCAGAATTAGTGCCAATTTGGGAAATTGCACAACCTCAGTTCTCCATTTACAATTGGACTTGCTAATTCACAGTGATTGAACGAGTCAAGGTCTGTTTTTGGTTGATGACCTGTCAAAAGTCATTGGCCTGAACGGTTAGCTCAGCTCCTCCATGATGTTGCCTGAGTGATTTCAGTGGTTCCTGCTGTTATTTCAGTTTTCCAGCACCCACAGTGCTCCACATCGTTTGTGAGGTCTGGAATCGCAAATCTTTATCTGGAGTTCTGTCGGGCGTTATGTTTTTTGCAGAAACTGCAAAAAAATAGCAGCCTCGATCTTTGTCCGGATGAGTCATCAAGTGAGTCTTGTGAACATAAAGATGTCGATTTGCAAGCAGAAGGCTTCTTGAAGTGCAACAAATGCAGTCAGCGCTAAAGTCAGAGTGTTAGTTTTCACATAGAGAGAGAGTTTGGTCTGTCTGTGGGGAGTTTAGAACTGGGGCTTGAATCTACAAAAGTAAATGTGGTAGCCTAGTGGTTATGGTTCTGGATTCTTCGCCGTGAGGTTCTCGGGGTAACTTTCAACAATGTTGCCATGGTAGTAATCTGGCAGAGCAGGTCTGAGATAATGCCAAATTTAAGACAATTGACAGAAGAACCAAGGGGAGATGAGAAGGTTTTTTTAATGCAGTGAGTTGTTATGGTCTAGAATGCAATAAATGCATGGGTAGTGGAAGCAGGTTCAATTATAACCTTCAAAGGGGAATGGAGCATGGAAGCAGGCCATTGGGCCCAATATTCCTGTGCAGTCTCTTGGAAAGAACTATCCACAGATGCTGTCTGAGTAACTGAGTTTCCAGCATTTTCTGTTCTTTATTCCTGAGAATGGCTGTTGTCCATTGAGGCCCAGAGAGAAAATGGAGCCCGGTAACATTGTTGATGACCACTTCCCTAATCGGCGAACTGCAAGCTCGAAATCAAGCTAGGCTTCGGGCCTAGGTTTTGAGTGTGGCATTTCAGACTTGGCCACTTGGTTTATTGCTCAATATTTACTCCCAGTACCTTCCAGGCTATAATATGTTGAACTGATTTTTGACAAACATTACAATGTTGCGAAAATTTAGAATAACTAAATCATAGAATGGTATAGTAGAGAAGGAGGACTAGATTCCGGCTCTTTCAAAGGATAGTAGAAGTTTGGAACTCTCTTCTACAAACAGCAATTGATCCTAGATCTGTTGAAGGGTCATTGGACTCGAAACGTCAACTCTTTTCTTCTCCACCGATGCTGCCAGACCTGCTGAGTTTTTCCAGGTAATTCTGTTTTTGTTTTTGTTTTGGATTTCCAGCATCCGCAGTAGTTTTTTGTTTTTATCTCTGTGTTTAATTGACTGCCACTTCTCTTCAAGAAATGCCTTCCTTGAAGAAGTATTGCTCTGTTCTCCGACAGGATTTCTGCCTGTCTCTTCTGCCCTGTCCACCTTCATTGCTTTCCATTTCTCTCCTGGTGTTTGACAAGGTGTTACTAAAACCCGCTTTCACAGCCATATTTCCTTTCTCAGTGACTGTCTCCGTCTCCGACTCACCCCACGTGGATTTCAACTGAAATTCCATCCCTCTTGTTTCGAACCCACCCAGGATTACAGGTATCTCCGGGACATAAAACGTTTCTCGGACTGCTGTTCCCGTCGCATTCTGAGATCCACACTCAGTGCCATGCGCCGCCATATGAACACACTCGACCTCTCCCTCCAGCAGCACCGCCGCACCCTTTTTCAAAGCTGCGCGTGCCCCCAGTTTCATTTTATTCTTCGCCTCATCCGACCAGTTCTGTTGAAGGGTCATTGGACTCGAAACGTCAACTCTTTTCTTCTCCACCGATGCTGCCAGACCTGCTGAGTTTTTCCAGGTAATTCTGTTTTTGTTTTTGTCCTAGATCAAGTGTTAATTGTAAATCTGAGATTGATCAATTTTTGTTAATCAAAGGTATTCATGAATATGGGCAAAGAGCTTTGGGCTTTGGTCACCCATGATCTCATTGAATAAAAGAATAGGCTTAAGGTCTAAATGGCCTCCTCCTGTTCCAATATTCCTATGGTCCCAAAACATTTGGCCCATTAGGTCTGTGCTGCCTTTTTTTGAAGGGAAATCCTGTTAAGCCCCATTCCCCTTCTCTTTCCTCATATTTGTACATATTTTTCCCTTCAAGTATTTATCCAATTCCCTTTGAAAGCTACAATTGAGCCTATTCCCACCACCCGATCTGGCAGTACAATCCAAATTCTCGTTTGATTAAAAGAAAGGCTTCATGTTGCCATTGGGTCTTTTAGCAGTCCTTAAATCTGTAGCCTCTGGTCAACGGCTCTTTAGCCATTGAAACAATTTCTCTTTATTTACTCTAACTAAATTCTTCATGATTTTAAACGCCTCTACCAAATCTCCTCTCAGCCTTCATTGCTCTAAGGAGAACAGCCCCAGTTTCTCCAGCCTATCCACATAATGGTAATCCCTCATCTCTGGAACCATTCTAATAAATATTTTCAGCACCTTTTCCAATGTCTTCAAATCCTTCCTAAAGCGTGGTGCCCGGAATTAGACTCTACTCCAGGTAGAGCAGAACTAGAGTTTTATATAGGCTTAACATAACATCCAGGCTTTTGTACTCTTCAACTCTATTTTTAATACCCAGGATCCATCTTTATCAACCTGTCCTGCCACCTTTAAAGGATTGTGTACAAACACCCACCAGGCCGCATCGTCCACCTCCTTTAAAATTGTATTAGTTAGTTAGTTACTATCTCTCCTCATTCTTCCTACCAGAATGTGTCACTTCACATTTTACTACTTTGAGTTTCATCTGCCACCTTCCATGGACTGCAGCAGTTCAAGAAGGCAGCTCACCCCCACCATCTCAAGGGCAATTAGGGATGGGCAATAAGTACTGGCCTAGCCAGTGACACCCACATCCCATAACTGAATAAAAACAAATTGTCGCTAGCATATCTGTGTCTCCTTGGAATCTATTATTATCTTCTCTCTGCTTAGTTTTGTGTCATCTGCAAATTTCAAAGTTGTGCCCTCAGCCCCCACGTCCAAGTCATTGATGTACATCACAAACAGCCTTAGTCCTAGGGTTGACCCCTGGCGAACTTCACTGTGTACCTCCCTCCAACAGCTCCTTGTTTACTATCCCTTAGCCAATTTTGTACCTATATAGCTACTGCCTCTATATCCCATAAGCTTCAATTTCGCTAACAACCTAACGAGTTTTAGTATAATTTCCTTTTCAAGCACTGCTTTAGATTATTTGGTGTGGATGGTTGACAGCACAACCAAGGAGCGACTCGATAGGTAGTTGAGGGCCCACTGAGCAATATGCTCACCGATTATTGGTCAGTGAGGGATATTGACCCACTTGGATGCCAAGCCAGCGGACAGGCAAGTGGGCCTGGATTTCGGGTGGTGGTGGTGGGAGGGGGCACACAGGGGGCATGATGACCAGTCATGGAGGTGGGGGAGGTCAGGAACAGAGTTGCCGTTGGCACACTGTATTCTGATGGAGCCCAGCGCAGGGAGGTTATCACCCAGTGTCTGGCCAATATTCATCCTTCAGTGAATGTCACAAAAACAGATTATCTGGCCAATATCACATTGCTGTTTGTGGGATTTTGCTATGCATGAACTGGCTGCTGTTTTTTAAAAATTTGCTCCTGGGATATGGGTGTTGCTGGCTAGGCCCGCATTGATTGCCCATCCCTAATTGCCCTTGTGTTTCTTACATTACAACAGTGACAACACTTCACAAGTACTTAACTGGCTGTAAAGCGTTTTGTGACATCCTGAGGTCGGGAAAGGCACTACATTGTGAGAGGCAAGTTGGTCTTTCAGAGGAATACTGGTGCTTAACTTGCTTTCCTGAAAAACAGATTGTGGGCTTTTTTAATTCTTTTTTTAAATTCCCACTTGGGACAAGTGGGCAGATATTCTACTTTTACATCCTGAAAATTGCAGCTTGAATGTCTTATCATAGATTTATAGAATCAGGAAATCATGCAACACAAAGGAGGCCTTTTGGCCCATCATGTGTGTGCTGGCTCTTTGAAGGGGCTGTTCAATTAACTCCACAGCCCTGCTCTTCCTTCATAACCCTGCAGTTTTTTTTTCAAGTAGACCAGATAAAAAAAAATGCATTCCTCCTGGTGAGTCAGTCAAGAACTAGATCCAAAATTGTTAGCAAAAGGTCCACATCAGAGATGAGGACATGTTTTTTTTTCCTCAGAGACTTGTCAGGATCTGGAACACTAATGACATAAATAATTTTAAATGGGAGTTGGACGGGTACTTGAGGGTGAGGAGCTTACAGAGTAAGAGCAGGGATGTGGGGCAACATACGGCCGCTCTTTCAAAGGCCCAGCACAGGCGCGATGGGCTGAATGACCTCCTTCTGGTGCTGAAAGTTTCTATAAGCCGATGAAGTATTTATTCACTGTATGTCATAGAGCCACAGTTTGTATATTAAAAAGGGCTGTAGTGTTACAAACTGATCGGCACTTTTGTCACCCATCAGAAGGCTTCTTCCAAGATGGCAGCAACTGCAATCCAATTGTAAATGAGGCATTAGGTGGTCTAAGACCATTTTTTTTGAGTTACTACTGGCCCATTTTTTGGCCAGGCAAGCTGACTTAAAATCTGGCTTTAGGCTCCATGACCACCCCCACATATCCCTGCTTTCTGAAGCTTGCCGCGTCTGTTAACCGTGCAATCTTACAACACGGAAACAGGCCACTCAGTCCCGTGCAGTAACATCGACCTTACACCAGGAGCTTTAAACTACAAGCGACCCTGATGGTAAGCTCCCTCATCATTGTGCTGCCAATTCTCTTCTGTACGATTTCATACGCGTGCATATTTCTAGGTGACCAAATTTCAATTGAGTGAAACATGTCTATACTCTCTGGAGTTTAGAAGAATGAGAGGTGACCTCACTAAAATGTATAAGACTCTGAGAGGGCTTAACAGGGTAATTGCTGAGAGGCTGATTCCCCTGCATGGAGGCTCTAAAGCTGCAGGGCTGACCACTTAAGACGGAGATTAGGAGAAATCCCTTCACTCAGAGAGTTGTGAATCTATGAAATTCTCTACCCCAGAGGACTGTGAATGCTCCCTCGATGAGTATATTCAATAGTCAGATCATTAGATTTTTAAACTAAGAGAATCAAAGGATATGGGGATTGGCTGAATTGAGATCGAAGGCCATAATCTTATTGAATGGTGGGCCAGGCTCAAGGGGCAATAGGGCTTGCTCCTGCTTCTATTTACTGTGTTCTTAATTCCATAACAAATTCTTAATTGTAAATCCTTCTTTCTTTTGTAGGTCTGACAAGGTTAGAAAGCTAGGATCAACTTCACAATGTTGTCTGAATTTGCCTTTCTTGACTGACTGAATATTTGCAGTAGTCCTGGCAGAACACTGACATGCCACACTCTGGAATGAACATAGCATTAATTGTTTTTATTTTTCCTCCCTCCAACTTGCTCAAGAGAATTAAGCTCAGCCTTCTTGGTGTGGATAATCTCTTTGTTGCTGGTTACAGTCAGCATTGAGCTGCAGGTCCAACTGATGATGGTAAATCTTCATACTTGCGAGGGGTTTCCACAAAGACTGACGACACATGTTTTATCTTCCTGCATTGTTAGTAAAGTCACAGCAATTTAACAGGGAAGAGTGAGGTGGGCCGGAGAGTGAAGCTGCTGGATAGAATGGGTAATCAGCAATTGTAGAACTCAACGGAAATATTTTGCTCTCGCCAGTGACATGAAGGTTCAAGGTAGCGGAAGCTGGTTCTTGAGGATGAGTTTAATCTAATGTTTAAAACATAAGAATGATGCAACACACAGCTGAGACCTATATACATCAGAGTGGTATTGCACATCATAGAAACAGCAATTTCAGGCAGTGCAACTCATAAATAGTTATTAAAAAATGGTCAAATCATTCCCTTGCTGCAATTCACAGAATCACAGGATTTTAAGGAGGCCATTCAGCCCATTGTGTCTGCACTTGCTCTCCAACTGAGCATTATGACCGAGTGCCATTGCCCTGCCTTTACCCCGTACCCCATGCACATTGTTTCTATTCAAACAATCATCTAATGCCCTCTTGAATGCCTCGATTGAACCTGCCTCCACCACACTTCCAGTCAGTGCATTCCAGACCCGAACCACTCGTTGTGTGAAAAAGTTTTTTCTCACGTCACACTTGCTCCTTTTGCAAATCATTTTAAATCTGTGCCCTCTCGTTCTCGATCCTTTTACGAGCAGGAACAGCTTCTCCCTATCTACTCTGTCCAGCCTCCTCATGATTTTGAACATCTCTATCAAATCTCCTCTTTGCCTTCTTCTCTCCAAGGAGAACAGTCCCAACCTCTCTGATCTATCCTCATAGCTGATGTTTCTCATCCCTGGAACCATTCTTGAAAACCTTTTCTGCACTCTCTCCAATGTGTTCACATCTTTCCTATAGTGTAGTGTGCAGAGCTGTAGACAATACTCCAGCTGAGGTCTAATGAGTGTCTTATAAGAATTCAACACAACCTCCCTGCTCTTGTACTCTATTAATAAAGCCCAGGATACTAAATGCATTAATAACTGCTCTCCCCACCTGTCCTGCCAACTTCAATGATCTATGCACATATACACCCAGGTCTTTCTGCCCCTGCACCCCCTTCAAAATCTCATCCCTTATTTTATATTGTCTGTCCATGTTCTTCCTACCAAAATACATCATCTCACACTTCTCCACATTGAACTTCATCTGCCACCTATCTGCCCACCCCACCAACTTGTCTCTGTCCCCTTGAAGTCCCACACTGTCCTCCTCACAGTTCACAACACTCCCAAGCATCATCCACAAACTTTGAAATTGTCCCCTGCACACCAAGATCTAGATCATACACTAAGACCTAGATTGGATTTGCTCTGAAATATTAAGCTTCTCTTCTCTGCCCCATTAAATATATTTCCCTATGTTTTTGAAGATTTTTTTCACCATATGATCTTTACGTTTGGGAGGAAGAGGTGACTTTAGATCTATGATTCCCAAAGCTCTCCACCACTGGGGATTTTCTTCACCTCACATCTGCTGTAGACTCATTGACAGTGGTTGATTGCTACACCTGGTCAGCATTGCCAACATTTCCATTCCAATTATTTCATTCGCTGTAAAGCGCTTTGGAACGCCATGAGGTTGTGAAAGGAGCTATAGAAATTCACATCTTTCATTTTTTCTTCCAACGACTCCATTATAATTGTACCATGTGAGTACCAGGTGACAGAAGGTGAATGAGATGGAGATGTTTGTCATCCATAAATTCCTGTGTTTGTACGTTCCTATTGCCACCAATTTCAGGAACAATCATTTACAGACTACTTGAAAGGGAAGAACTGCCATAATATTGTTGACACATGATATGAAATGGCCTGCAGTCAGAGTTTGACAAAGCAAGGTCCAACTTATCCACGACATCCGTCCTGTATTGAGAGGCAACTCCGAGCACTTTCCAAGGTGTTGGATGGTGAGCAGACAAGGATGCCTGGGTTTTCACCCTTAAGGTAGGGAGGGGGAGTCAGGAAAATTCCTGGCTCAGTCCACACGTTCGGGAGAAAGTGCCCGCCAAGGCGGGATCTTCATTGCTGGAGGCCGGATGTGAGCTGGACTTGGGCCAGCTGACCCGAGAGGGTGTGAGGAGCCAGCCGCGGGGGCTGCCGGGTGCCGAAGCGGGCTGCTTAATTGGCCCACCTAGGATGCCGTGGGACTTTGTCCCAGTGAAAAAAGAGACAAATAGGCCCCCCAGCCCTCACCTCTTACACTCCCTTCACCCTCCAAACAGTCCCCATGCCCCATCCATGCCACCTCATGCCCCCAACCACCCCTGTATTCCTGCCCCCAAGCTAAGCTGTACCCTTCCACCCGCTCCCTATATCCCATCATGTCTCCCAAGCTGAGCTCTGCCCTTGACCCACCCCCTATGTCCTCTCACTCCATCCATTTCAGGCTCTCTAAAAACTTGGCCTGTCTCTGAAAATTTTGGAGGAGTAGGAGAGATCTATCTCTGCAATGAAGCTGGCCAGGAGAGGAGTGCCAGGTGCGGGCATCTGTTATGAACCAGCCCATACCCTTTAAAGGCACTCCCAAAATCGCACAGCCCAGGAACGGGGCCGGGAATCCCGGAATTGGGGCCCGCCTGTCATTTTTAAAGGGCTCTGGAGTCAACCTGACTCGGTGAAAATCCAGGCTGGAGTCGGGAGAAATAAAAAGAGGAGGGGTAAAAGCACAACCAAGCAGCCGGGGGTCAGAGGGAGTTTAAAGAGAGGGTCATGAGGTCAGGTGGTTGTGTTACTGGATAAATCATCAAGACAGCTAGAACAATAAATCTAGAGAGCCTAAACTCAAATCCCATCAGTTTGAGAATTTGAATTCAGTTTTTAATTTGAAAAAATGCAGGCTGGTGCTCTAGTGCAACCTCAAGAGAGTGCTGCACTCTCAAAGGTGTTATATCTAGTTGAGCTGTTCACCTGTTAATGTAGATAAGCTGTGGCTCTCTTGCCCAGTTTAACTGGATGTTTGAGCGTATCTCTCTGTCCATGCAGACATTAACAATCTCATAACATTGAAGAAAAATACCCTACAGATTAATTATCTAGTTGTTGGAGTTTGTGAGATCTTGCTATGTGCAATTTGCCCATTATGTTTGTCTGTCTGACAAATGGGAATTTACTTTGAAAAGTAATTTGTGTGAATCACTTTGAAATGTTTTTCAGTGCTGTAATAAAGCATTATATTCCTTTTGTGATAACTTGACCCAGTTTCCAAGATTGCTAACAGAAGATGGGGAAATTCTTCCATTATGCTAAAAGGACTACCCAAGAAATGAACATCAACCATCACAAAAATAACCAGAAGTCTAGAACAAGAGGGAACAATAATATTACATAAAATTCACATTGTGGTAAATGCCAATCCAACCAACAGGACTGTGCTTCTGTTTACGTTCTACACAAAATACCTCGCATCACCCTGTCAACATGTCCTTCTATTCCTTTCTCTCTCAAGCATTTAATCTATCATCCCCTGACATGCAACTCAGCTATTGGCCTCAGCCGCTCCATGTGGGAGTGAGTTCCACATTCTAACCGCTCTCTGGATAAGGAGAAAACACAAAGTGAGTTGACGAATGAGGCTGAGAACAAAGATGCAATGAACAGCAAAGTAAAAACAGAAAATCATGGAAATACTCAGCAGGCCTGGCAGTAGCTGTGGAGGGAGAAACACAGTTAATGTAGCTCAGGTCGATGACCGTTCATCGGTACGAGAGGAATTTAGAGATTTTTTACAGTTTATGACAATCTCATAGGCAGGAGAAATGTTGCGGGGACAGAGTGAACAAAAGAGAAACTTTATAATAGGTTGGAGATTATGAGGAAACCGATGACAAAAGGGATGATGGTGCAAGGCAAATTGAGACAAAGAAACAAACAGCAGCCAGAATTTTACGCCTCATTGCGTTGGGCGTCATGGTGGGCATGAAGCAGACAACTTGGCGAGAAGGCCAAAAATCGGTTTTACGGCCGTGGTGAAACAACTTTGCGATCACCCGCTCTACTCCGCAATGACGGGCCATGTTTCCTGCTCCCGGATGTTGGGAGCTTCATTTTTTTACATCTCATTATAAGCCCTGGACTCATCACCCCCCTGCTGGATCATCTGGGCATGTTGGCATGATTGCACGCCAACATGTTTCACAAGTGTACATGAGAAACGTGCACCGGGCATGCTGCACTTCACTCAGGAGTTGACAATTTGTTTGCTTACCTTTTTCCGGGCAGCATTCGTGGTCATTGGTGCCAGGCTTCGCAGGCACCTCCATGGCACTTTTAGGGGGGGCTCATGGACAGGCCTCTACCTACCAAACTAACAGTAAGGTGGGGGTGGCTTTTCAATGGGCTGCAGGGCTAGGGCTTGCCTGGGGAAGGGGGAGAAGTGACCTCAGGCGAGGGAAGAGGCTGCAGGGTGAGGGCTGTACAGGGGAATGGTGTTGTGGCACAGCGGATGGAGATTATACCGAGCTTCTCAAATCCCAGAAGGAAACTTGGGACAGCTGCCATAACTGTTTTACAATTTGTATTTTATTTTGAGATGCGTGCTTTGAATTCAGTAGCAATAAGTCCACCAAGTCTAAGAGGGTTTTTACAAAATTACATTAAACATTATTAATAGAAGAAAAATTTTTAAGCACATGCATAGGCCTACAAATTACTACTATAATAACTCCTAAATCCCCCAATTAATCTGACTCCTAGATAGACCTCCATTAAGGCAATATTAAAACAAAAACAGACCCAGGCAATGCACATAGCACCCTGGACAGTGATATTCAAAGTGAATTTTCTTAGCTTCAGTTCCTGTAGACAGCAACTTGATGCATAGAGACTGAAGGCTTTTCACACTTGTGTTAGATCTTAGAATGCCTTGCCTGCTTACATATAGCCTCATCTCCTTTATACATGTTTCTCCCTTTTCCATATAAATTTCATTGTTCCAATATGTCTTTGCAACTTTACTTTTCTCATAATATAAATCTTTCATAGAACTCATATTATCAGTCACCTTTGGGAAAAATAAACACACTGATTGGCTTAGCTTCTTATGGCTTGGTGTAATAATTTACCATCTCTTTGAAATTCAAACTAACCTAGTTTATCTAAAAATGCAAATGTTCCTCATACCTCACATTCTAAGACTTCAGCCATGTTTAAGTATTTAGCATTTCAAACCAGCTTCCTTTTTGATAACTCAAAGCGTCCAGACTAGCTGCCTCCAATTCAATTAAATCCCCCACACACACATCCACACAGAGAAACTAATCCAAACCCCACTATTAACCCCACCTTAACAATAAATCACAATAATATTATGAAAATTATTATATTTTCACGAAAAGGACGTACGTGGGGAACATGTTGAGCTGTGCAAGTGGCCTCAAGAGGGTGAGGGCCGAGGAGGTGGTTTCCAGAGGAGATGAGGTCAGATGGAGATGTGAGGGTGTGTGTGAGAGAGAGTGAGTGGTGATGTCCCTTGAGCTGGCAGTGAGTGAGATGCCAGTGAATGTGTGATGGGCTTGTGAATGTGTGAGTTTAGATGGTTGCCTTACTCTTCCGTTCATCGTTTTTTGCACTGGATGACTGACCTCTTGTGTGCAGCATTGGCACTGACCACCTCTGCCACTGCCTCCCAAGCTGGAGTGGCGAGACTGATGGGCCTTCTGCCACCAGAGCGGGGTGGAGTACATCGCGGTGGGCCTCCCCGGTATCCAAAAGGCATCCCAGGGATGCGTCACTGAATCAGGGGGCTGCACTCTCCTTGGCTTTTGGGCCCTCCTGGGCTGCAAGCATTGTGAACTGTGCATGCAGCTGAAGTTTAAATATGGCTTCCTGTGTGAGGAAGCAGCAAGGTAACAGCATGGCGGGCAAATCGGGGGCTGCCGCCAGCGAGATGGCGTGTTTCCTATGGCTGCATAATTAGGAGGCAGGAATGGGGCAATATGAAAAGCTGCCATTGTGGATGCCGGGTGAAACGTTCTTTTTCCCGCCCGCTACCGCACTTAGTGCAAACCTGGGATGAGTCCGGCAAGTGTCGAAATGACACCAGTAGAGCTATTACTAGCTCCAACTCTCCAGGCAAATAGGAATGGTTGTTGAGATCCAACCGTTGTTGAACTCAGTGATAATAGAGCTGGTTCATTCTTTCTTAACCCTTTCCACTCTCCTTGAGGAACCACTCATTTGCCTTCCTGAATCGCTTCTACATTGTTAACTTTTCCTTGTGCTATTTATCTCAATTCATACTCATTGGCTTCAGTTCAGGCAATTTGATTAATATGCTGGTGGGAGTCACGACAAGACAATCGGCCACCTTTAATCGTGGTTCTATTATTTGCTGTGTTCCAAATCAGTCTCTAAGAATGACATTGAGCTCAAGCATTGGGACATCTGTGTGTGCTTCTTGAAGATTTCCTTGCAGAGACACTGCCTGGCATCGTGTCACTTTGGATTATTAAAATTAGTGAGTGATCCTTTCTATTCTAAGTTGCCTAATTTATTCAGTGACAAGTGTGTTGTGTAATGTGTTTTCTGAAAACCTGCCAGACCCTTTCAGTTCTGGCTCATAAATAGAAAGCAGTGGTGCCTGCACCCCGAAAAAAATCAGTATAAGCAGCGTGTTGCTATGTACTAAAATGGATTTACATTCAAATGTTGTTTGGTTTTAAAAATAGCTTTGTGAATACTTAAAACAAAGCACTAATTTGAGTTTTTGAAGGGTTGAATTAATATGACCTTGTAACACTAAATAATTGTAATAATTTCCATAATCTTTTGCCTTTCACTGAAGCATTTTGTCCAGTAATATTAACTAGTCTTCAGAGGCTTTTGTCCATAATACTTTTCTCCTTATGCGATGGATAAAATTTAATGTGATTAATATAAATAATGTCTTACGGTTTCTGTTTCACAGAAAGTCTCTCTCTCTTTCTCGCTATATTGAGAAGCTTCCTCCAATCAGGTACTCCTTTTAAGAAACAGTACTGGCTGATAAATTGCACCTCACCACCTCCCCCAACCCTCCCCACCACACCCCGCAGCCCCTCCCCCATCTTCCACCACAACTCCTCTCATAATTTTCTGTCTATTTGACCCAAGGGGAAAAGAAAACCTGCATTTATAGAGAGCCTTTCATGACCTCAAAAAAGCCAAAGCACTACACAGCCAATGCAGTACTTACTTCTGCAGTTATTGTTGTAATGCAGGAAATGCAACAGCCAGTTTGCACACATCAAGCTCCCACTAGCAGCAATGCGATTGTAACCTGATAATCTGTTTTTGGGGACAACAATTAGAAAATAGATATTGGCCAAAGCACCAGGAAGAACTCCCCTGCTTTTAGACCAAAATGATGCCATAGAATATTTTACACTCACATAACAGGGCAGTCAGGAGCCTCAATTTAATATCACACTTGAAAGATGGCATCTCTGACAGTTCGGTACTCGATTGGAGCGTGATTTTGTGCTCATGACTTTGGATTGGGGCTTGAACTCAAGACTTTCTTATTTAGAGGTGGCATTGTTATCACTAAGCTCCAGATGACCTCTTTAGATGGGACAACGCATGGATAATCTGCCATCACAAGATGATTGGATTTGGTAATGGGGAATGAACCAGAGCAGATAACAGAAGTGAAATTAGAGGGACATTTCAACAACAGTAATTACAGCATAATATATTTTAAGATAATGATAGAGAAGGGCATAACTATGACAAAAACAGGTAACAGGTTGGAGAAAAACAGATTTTGAAGAGGCTGAGAATAGACCTTGGGGAAGTAAAATGGGCAAACAATATTGGAAAGCAACCAAAATGATGATCAACAGAATGTAGAAAAAATATATTCTGCTAAAAAGAAAGAAACTAAACACCAGTAGGACTCCTTGGATGATAAAGACATGAGAACAATTGAGGGTTAAGATAAAGGCTCACACTAAGTTACATAGGCAGCGGAGATGTGTATGATAAGAAAGCAAATGAAGAGATTAGGAGAGAAGACAAAAAAATTTAGGAAGGCAAAGAGGAACAATGGAAATTCTTTGGGTGGAATTTTCTGTGCCCACTGGCATCGGGCGTGTTCGGCAGTGTGAGTGGACAATGTGGTAAGAAAACCAAAAGTTGGTTTCACGATGTTGTGAGACTAGTTTGCAATCATCTGCTCTGCCCATCAATGATGAGCCGCATTTCCTGCCGTTGGACATCAGGAAACTCATTGTAATACATCTGCATATTATCATAAGCCCATCCCGCAGGAATTATCTCCCTATGCTGGATCATCCACCCATGTTGGCAGGAAAACACACCGCTGCAGAACACATCATGACATGTGTGACGTGCAGAATTCGGGGCTTTCCCACATCCAAGGGAGCAGGCGACGCTGAGTCAGGCAGCAACGGGGCCCTGGAGGAACGTCCATCACATGCTGGGAGAATTCTCATGGACATGGCTCCACCACGAAGCAGCTCACAAAAGGTGGAAAGTCACCGTTGAGGGTCTGCTCACAACAGATGATGGTCGAGGGGGCGGAGAGGAAGGTCCAGCTGTGTTTGGGAGAGGGAGATGTACCGGGGGTTGGAGAGGAAGCTTTAGGATCGACTGGAAGAGGAAGGTGTGCCTGGGGGGGTAAGGTTGGTGGGGCGGGGAGCAAAGGTGTCAGGGGTGTTGACGTTGGAAGGGGGGATTGAAGGTGTCGGGGGTGAGGTTGGTGGGGACACAAAGGTGTCGGGGCGTGGTTAAGGTTGGGAGGGCGGGAGCGAATGTATCAGGGAGGTGAGGTTGGGAGGGGGAGATCGAAGGTGTCGGGGGATGAGGTTGGGGGTGAGGGAGTAGAAGGGGAGGGGGATTTTAGGGGAGAAGACAGCAACAGGGGAGGTAGGTGTAAGGTGGGGAGGAAGGTGTAAAGGAAGAAGTTCAAAGGGGGAAAGGGCTCCAGAAAGGTGAAGGAGTCCAGAGGGAGGCTGGAGTCCAGAGGGAGGCTGGAGTCCAAATGGAGGCTGGAGTCCAGAGAGGGGAAGGAGTCCAGAGAGAGGAAAGAATCCAGGGGGAGGAAGCGGTCCAGGGGGAGGAAGGAGTGTGGAGAGGGGAAGGGGTAAGGGTGGAGGAAGAAGTAAGGGTGGCGAAAGGAGTCAGGAAGGGGTAAGGACTAAGGCGGGAGGGAGTGCTGGAGGTGCGGGGGGCTGTTGGGGCGGAGTTCCAAGGGGGGATGGAGTCCGGTGGGCAATATGCCCACGTGAACGTGCAAGGGAGGGCTCTGTTGAGTCCATGACTACCTCCTGGGGAGCGAACTGAGGGTGGACATGGTACAAGGGAATGGTGAGAACGACCAAGGGCAGAGTGAGGTGGTAGGGTGGGAGGGTTAGGGTGCAATGGTATCAGTAGAAGGGATGTTGAGGGTGGTTGGTGGGCACTCGGAGGCAAACACGGACCCTGGGAGTGGGAAGGAGGAGGTCGGGGAAGTGAATGTGGGTGGGGGTGGGATTATCGGGAAGGAAGGGAACGTGCACATTCACCTGGACATCTCCAAAGGAAAGGGGTTGTGGCTGGTAGGTCATGGAAGGGACGTGGAAGGTGAAGCCGGTGGCGGGGGGGGGTCACCAGTGATGGGGGAGAGGAGATGGGTGAGGAAATGAGAGTCGCAGTGAATGAGATCAGGTGCTGCATGGCAGTGTGTTCAATGGGTGCGTAGAGATGCAGGTCAGCTCAGGGTGAAAGGGAACCCCAGCAGGCAGCATTGAAAATGCTCAGGACATTGAGATGAGTGTGAAGCGGGAAGGATCCACGTGCATGGGAGCGTGCTTGGGCTGCGTGCAGCTGAACTGCTAGTTGTGGGGAGGCAGGGGGGGTGTAGTAGAAGGACTAGCAAAGCTGTCAATGAAGCAGTGGTGACAGAGGATGAGATTGAGTGTGTCACAGACAAAGGTGACTCGGAGGGAGAGGACAGCCTCTGAGATTCCTGAGTGGGTGATCCAGGGGCGCCCAACTGCCACTCCTCCTCTCTGCTGGTGCCCGAGCGCCCCGGCCTGAATCATTGAGGGGAAGGGGCACCTGGAGCGACATTGAGGTGCCCCATTTCCCTCTCGCGTTGCCACTGCACGAAGTCACCCATGGCTCCTGTGATGGAGTGCGGGTCTGCACACATCTCCATGTTCTGCTGGACAAGGGTCTCCATGGCGTCTGCCATTCTCCCCATGGAGACCTCCAATACATGCAGATGTGGGCACCACTTCATCAGAGAGCAGGCGGACACACTCCCCTGAGTTGTGTGCCACTCTGCATGATGTTTGTCTGCCTTCTCCTGACTCTCCACGATGAGTTGGAAGACCAAATCCAGAGGTGCATCATCTGACTCGGACCTCACAGATGCCTCTTCCCCAGCAGTCCTCCGAGTGCCAGGGAGCTTAACTGAAACTGTCCCTCCTGCTGTGGATACATGTCCGTGCGGTGGCTGCCAGATTGTGAACCTGAGCCTGCTCTAGGTCTAGGTCCCACTGTGGTATGTGTCTCTACACTTGTGCACTGTGACGGGTCTTGCAGGCTGCTTATTTCCAGCTCTTCATTGGAGGAAATGTCCTCTTAGCTGGAGGCAAGGACATGGATGGAGCTGAGGGACTGGCTGGCTGAGGGCAGAGCTCCCTGTGAACCAAAGCTGAAGTAATTAATGCATGGCAGCAGAGTCAAAAGCAGGAGAGAGAGCACTCACAGTGGTGCTGAGGGAGGGATGGTGTGGTGCAGGACCCTTACCCCGGTGTTTGCCGCTGACCTCACCGTTGCCACAGGCATGGTCCACGTCCATAGAACCATAGAACACTACAGCACAGAAAACAGGCCTTTCGGCCCTTCGTCCTCACCAGTCAGCACGATGGCACGATCCTCAAAGTGAGCTGGGGGTCTAATATGGGCCACTCCACCCCCTGTTTAGGATCTCTTCCTGCTGATGTGAGCAGGCTTCTCCTACAATGAAAACAGATGGAGAGAGTGTGAGCTGGACACATGGCACTGCGTGGAATGTTTGTGTGGTGAGCGGAGACGTGGATGAGATGAGGACCTGGGCTCCAGAAGATATGTGCCTGATGGAGATGTGAGGGTGTTTGTGAGAGTTAGCGGTGTTGTCCCTTGAGGTGTGAGATCCCTGTGGATGTGTGATGGGTTTGTGAGTGTGTGAGTTGAGAGTGATGCAAAGAGTGAATTACCTTGGGTGGAACAGATGAGGCTTTTCCACCGCTGGGTGGCTGCCCTCTTTGGCAGGGTTCTGGCGCAGAGCACAGCTGCCGCCGCCTCCCATGCTGGATTAGTGATGTTGCTGCCCACCCTGTGGCCAGGACAGGGATAGAGGACATCATGCAGGCCCCCACTGCATCCAAAAGGCACTCAAAGGGCGGGTCATTAAACCCGGTGGGGTGGGGGTGGTGGTGCTGCAGTCTTCTTGCCCTTTGGGGCCATGTCTTCCATTCCTGAGCTGGAAGCACTGACATGTGCGCACGCGGCTACACTTTAAATATGGCGCCCAGCATGATGAAGTGGCGGGTGAATGAGAGCCTTCTGGCCATCGGACGGCGCGTTTTCTGGGAATGCATAATTAATGAGGTGGGTTTGGGACGATGCAGCGTGAAAAGCCGCCATTGCAGCCGGCGGGTAAAATATCCTTTCTCCCGCCCGCTACCGCACTTAGTGCAAACCTGGGGCAATTCCGCCCATTATCCCAGAACATAAAATCAAAATAGTAAAATATTTTACAGGCACATCAATAATAAAAGGAAGGCTATAATGGTAATAGGACCATAGGATAGCACCACTGGGAACGATAAAGAGATGGCACAAATATTAAAGAATTATTTTGCTTCAGTATTTACCAGGGAGATAGAACAGATAGCCATGACATTAAATGATGGGGTGAGTAATGCGGTAAGTGCAATTTATAATAAAAAGGGAATATACCAAATAAACTAAACAAACTCAAGGATTATAAAGCTTCAGATTCCATCAACATATTTTAAAATGATCTAGGAAGAGATAGCAGAGGCATGACTACAAATATTTTAAAAAAAATTGAAAAAGGAATGGTGACAGAGGACTAGTGACTAACTAATCGGGAAGGTAATCGGGAAGAGGCAGAAGTGTTTAGTGAAAGGGAAATCATGTTGAGCCAATTTATTGCAGTTCTTTGAGGGAGTAACACGTGCTGTGGATAAAGGGGAGCCTGTAGATGTGCTGTACTTGGATTTCCAGAAGGCATTTGATAAAGTGCCACATCAAAGGTTATTGCAGAAAATAAAAGCTCCTGCTGTCTGGGGTAACATTCACATGGGTAGAAGATTGGCTGGCTGGCAGAAAATAGAGTATGCATAAATGGGTCTTTTTCTGATTGGTTGGGCGTGACGAGTGGAGTCCCACAGGAGTCTGTGCTGGGCCCTCAACTTTTTTACAATTTATGTCAATGGGCAGAATTTTTAGGTGGGCGTGCGGGTGCGCGCCCGACCCGATCGGACGCAAAATTGCGTGAGATGACAGTGGGTGAGCGTCCCAATGTCATCCCGCATAATGTAATTCCTATATTTAAGAAGGGGGAAGAACATGTCCATGGAATTATAGACCAGCAATTGGTTGCCCTTTTAGGACAGGGATGAGGGGATTTTTTTTTTCTCTCAGAGGGTTGTGTGACTTTGGAACTCCCCGCCTCCAAAGGCAGTGGAGGCGGAGTCATTGAATATTTTTAAGGCGGAAGTATTCAGATTCTTGGTCGGAAAGGGAATCAAAAGGTTATTGATGCTTGATGGGTATGTGGAATTCGAAACACAAGCACATCAGCCATGATCTTATTGAATGGCTGCGCAGGCTCGAGGGGCCGAATGGCCTAATTCTGCTCCTATTTCGTATGTTCGTAATGTAATTCCTATATTTAAGAAGGGGGAAGAACATGTCCATGGAATTATAGACCAGCAATTTAATATCGCTGGTCGGAAAAATAATGGGATCCCTATTAAAGGAGAGAATAGAACAATATCTTGAAATGAGGAATAAAATAGTGAATAGTCAGCATGGATTTCAAAAGGGAAAATCTTGCTTGGCCAACCTTATTGAATTTTTCGAAGAGGTTACAGAGGGAGTAGATAACAGTAATGTACTAGATGTAATTTATCTGGATATTCAAAAGGCCTTCTGTAAGGGGCCCTAATAATAGACTAATAAATAAGGTAAAAGAATGTAGAGACAGGGGTCAAGTAACAGAATAGATTGCTAAATGGCTTCAAGACAGAAAGCAGAGAGTGTGAGTAAAGGGTAGCTACTCAGTCTAATAGAAGATGGGAAGTGGTGTTCCACATGGGTCAGTGCGGAGAACATTACTATTCAAAGAAAGGGTGCGCAGAAGATTTACAAGGATGATACAAGGATGTAGGGGTTGTGGTCAAGAAGTTCGCAGATGACACGAAAATTGGTAGGATGGTAAGTGGTGAGGAGGATAACCGTAAACTGCAGGAGGATATCAATGGACTGGTCAGGTGGGCAGAGCAGTGGCAAATGGAACTCAGCCTGGAAAAGTGTGAGTTAATGCTCTTGGGGACCTCTAACAAGGCAAGGGATTACACTATGAATGGTAGGGCCCTGGAAAGTACTGATGATCAGGGGGACCTTGGTGTGCATATTAATAGATCCCTGAAGGAAGCAGGGCACGTAAATAAGGTGGTTAAGAAGGCATATGTGATACTCGCCTGTATTAGCTGAAGTGTAGAATAAGAGAGCAGAGAGGTTATGCTGGAACTGTATAAAACGCTGGTTAGGCCACAACTGCAGCACTGGTGCAGTTCTGGTCACCACATTATAGGAAGGAAGTCTTTGCACTGGAGAGGTTGCAGAGGAGATTGACCAGGATGCTACCTGGGCTGGAGGGTCTGAGCTATGATGAAAGGTTGGGGTTGTTTCCCTTGAAGCAGCGAAGGTTGAGAGGGACCTGATAGAGGTGTGTAAGATTATGAGAGGCATAGATAGGGTGGAGAGGAAGGGACTTTTTCCATTAGTAGAGGGGTCAATAACCAAGGGGCATAGATTTAAGGTAAGAGGTAGAAGGCTAGGAGGGGAGTTGAGGAGAGATTTTTTTCAGAGGGTGGTGGGAGTCTGGAACTTACTGCCTGAAATGATGGTTGAGTCAGAAACTCTCATAACATTTAAGAAGTATTTAGATATTCACTTGCTTTGCCATAGCCCCCAGGGCTATGGGCCAAGCGCTGGAAAATGGGATTAGTGTAGTCAGATCTTTGTTGACTGGCATGGACACGATGGGCCGAATGGCCTCCTTCAGTACTGTAAACGTCAATGCGTCTATGAGTTTATGAGCCTATGAGATACGGGAAATGTGTGGGGATTCCATGATATGTATTGTGATATGTATCGACACATATAAGGAAAGGATTAACAGGCTGGGTATCTTCTCTCTTGAAAAATAAAGGCTTTGGGATGACCTAATTGGGGTCTTTAAAATTCTGAAATGTTTTGATAGAGTGGCTACATAGCGAATGTTTCCTCTTGTGGGGCAGAGCATAACTAGAGGCCATCAATATAAAATAGTCAGCAGGAAATCCAATAGGGAATGCAGAAGAAACTTCTTTACCCAGTGCGTGGTGAGAATGTGGAACTCGCTACCACAGCGAGTGGTTGATGCGAATAGTACAGATGCATTTAAGGGGAAGTTGAACAAGCGTTTTAGAGAGAGGGAATAGCTGGTTATGATGCCAGGTTTCAATGAGAGTAAATGGGAGGAGGCTCGAGTGGAGCATAAACACATGCATGGGCTGGTAGGGCCGAATGGCCTGTTTCTGTGTCGTGTATCCTGTTTAAGGCTACGATTCCCCAGCTAGTGCTCCCTGAAGCAGCCTCCACAGGAAGTTAACAGTTATGTGTTTTCTTCCTGTGAGCTGATGACCTGCAAATCTCATACATTGAGGTGTCTGACTGTGAAAGCAAGGTGAGGTAGTGGCATGGTGATAATATCACTGCATTAATAATTCAGCAGCCCAAGCTGGAGGAGCGGGTTCAAATCCCACCACAGCAGCTGGTGGAATTTAAATGCAATTAATAATTCTGGAACTGAAAACAAACAGCATTCAATTATATTTAGTTCCCTTTAAAAACTCACTAATGTCATTTAGGAAAGGAAATCTGCTGTCCTTACTTGGTTTGGCCTATAAATGAAATAGGGGCAGAGGTAGGCCATTCAGCCCCTCGAGCCTGCTCCACCATTCAATTTGATCATGGCTGATCTGCTTGTTTTTTGAATTCCACATTCCCTTTTACCTCCGATAACCTTTGATTCCCTTACCTAACAAGAATCTATCTACCTCCACGTTAAAAATATTCAGTGACCCCCCCACCTCCACTGCCTTCTGAGGCAGAGAGTTTCAAAGTCGCACAACCCTCAGAGAGAAAAAGATTCTCCTCGTCTCTGTCCTAAAAGGGTGACCCCCTAATTTTAAAACAGTGCCCCCCCCCCCTAGTTCTGGACTCATCCACCAGAGAAAACATCCTTTCCACGTCCACCATGTCAATACCATTCAGGACCTTATATCCTTCAACTAAATAACTCCTCACTCTTCTAAATCCCAGTGGAAACAAGCCCAGTCTGTCCAACCTTTCCTCATCAGACAACCCACTCATTCCAGGTATCAGTCTAGTAAAACTCCTGCCAAGCGCCTCCAATTTGTGACTCCAGACCAACAGCAAGCTTAATGGCTCTCTAAAATGTCACTCAGTTCAAGGGCAATCAGGGATGGGAGACAAATGCCAGCCTTACCAGTGATGCCCAAACCCCATGAAAGAACAAAAAAATAATTGCTAAAACAACTTGAGAGGAAAATGAGGGGAAACATTTTCAAACAGCGTGTTGCCATGATTTGGAGTGCATTGCCTGATAGGGTAAGGAGAAGTAGATTTCATAGTAACTTTGACAAGAAAATTGGGTAAATGCTTGAAGGGAAAACATTTAAAGGGCTATGGGGAAACAGTAGGGGAGCAGACTTAATGGGTTAGCTCTTTAAAAGGACCAGCATCAGCATGATGGGCTGAATGGCCTCCTTCTGTGCTGTACAATTCTAACACCTCTGATATTGATGCTGCCCAATCTGACACACAATATTTTTTCCTGCCTCTTCATATGTTATGAACCTTTCTTGTACTGCTTCAAGGATCCTCTCAATGGACACTCTTCTATTCTAGAAATTTTTATCCTATGTTTGCAGCAGGAGCACTTGAACAAGTCCAGTCTGCTTTTCACTTCAATGTTCAAGGTCCTGTTTTCACATGAAAGCAATGCTGCTAACCACATGCGCCACTTTCTTCTCCTCCTCTTTAAAGCCTTGATTTTAGAGCTTCACAAGAGTTTCCCATTGTTAACTCTGTGTTTCACATTTGCAATGCTACGTTTAACCTCTTTGTTACTTTTGAAGTTATTGGAGGTAAGGAGGAACTTTTTTACACAGTGAGTGATAATGACGTTGAACTCGCTGCCCACAAGGGTGGTGGAAGCAGAGACGACCAATGACTTCAACAGGAAATTGGACGGGCACTTGAAGGACATAAGCTTGCAGGACTATGTGGATAGAGCAGGGTATGGGACTGACTGGGACTGAGCTTCAGAGAGCCAACATGGACTTCATGACTTGAATGGCCTTCTTCCGTGTTATAATGGCTCGATGATTCCATAAACAAATAAGTGATTTTATTCATACCATGTTGTTCAGCAATGTCAATTTGTGGATGTTTCTAGTTCCTTTGTGGCTATCATTGACTTTCTCTTAGAGTTTCTTTTGAATCTATGGCCAGGATCTTTAGGTTGGCGAGCGGGGTTCAGCTGACTCGGCTGTGCCCCCCGCTCACCGATGCATAAAATGACGCGGGGTGACTTCGGGCGGAACTCCTGACGTCACCCCGCGTCATTTCAATTTCCAGTTCGGCGGGGGCACAGCCGAGTCAGCTGTGCGCCCGCCGACCTGTCAACGGCCAGTTGAGGCCATTTAAAAAGCAATTGACATAATTAATGGACCTGCCGTCCAACCTTAAGGTTGGCGGGCAGGCCGGGAGCCCTGGCGGGCTTCAGAAAAAGCATGAAACCTCATCCATGAGCGGGATGAGAATCCGTGAGGGTTTTTAAAAATTTAATAAAGGTTACAGCTAAAGTGATGGACATGTCCCAACTCATGAAACAGTGTCACAAGAGGGGACATGTCAGGGAAATTTTGCTTGTGCACCTTTACAATTTTTAAATTTGGCGCTGAGCTCCCTGAGGCAGTATTTAGCCTCAGGGAGATGACTCCCGGCAGAGGGAATCCCCCCCTGCCCGCACAGGGAGCGCACAGCACTTCCTGGCGGACGTCACGCTGGGCGAGCCTTAATTGGCCCGCCCAGGTAAAATGGCGGCGCGCCCCCAATCGGGGGCACCGATCGGAGGCATGCCTGCCCACGCCCACTCCTGCACTTCACCCCCGCAGGGGGAAAATTCTTCCCTATGTTCCAAACCTATTTGATTTATCTTCACGTGTCACTTGTAATCTCTACACTTGTTGTCTGTGATGGGTATGAGACCATTAATGTAACGTAAACTGTTGAGCAACTATTCATTGACCTTGACCATGATCTGTTTATTCCAACAATTCCTTATCATTCCCTCTGATCAACATTAAATGATAAAATATGGGGGCGCAAATGTTCAATCTAGTTTGCTTTCTACCATCCTGATAGCCGCATAATTCAACGAAAATGGAGGTGAAGATTAAGGCAAAACTGCCAAGTAGGAGGCACTTACAGAATCACAGGATGACTCAGCACACAAGGAGGCCATTCTGCCCATCATGCCTGTGCTGGATCGAGCTATTCAATGAGTATCATTTTCTTAGCTCTTTCCCCATCGCCCTGCAATCTTTTCTGTTTCAAGTATTTATCAAATTTCCTTCTGAAAGTTACTAATGAACACACTTCTTTCACCCTTTCAGGTATTCCAGTTCACCACAACTCGCTGCATAATTTATTTCTTCTTCATTTTGTCTCTGGTTCTTTAGCCAATTACCTTAAATCTTAAGGTTCATTCAATCCGCTGGTCAAGCGGTAAATATAACTTGCAATACTTGAATCAGTTTTGAAGGTGCAGATGTTGAAAGCACGAAGGAAGGTCAGCTGTTTCTCTCTGCACAGATGTTACCAGGCCTGCTGAGTATTTCCAGCATTTTCTGTTTGATTTCACGATTGTAAATGTTGTCTTTGCATTAACCATCAGGAGCCCAGGTAGATGGACTGGCTAATCCCAGAACAAATATTTGCATAAAGATAAGCACATTCAAAAGCAATAAGGAAAGCTTCCCAAAATATATACCTCTTTCTTGAGGGAATACCTTCAACTCAGGTACATTTACTATAAAGGGTGGAAAAAAAAGTGATGGCTTCAACTTTGGCAAAAGCCATTCCAGACGGGCTTATTACTTTCTTATTTGGAGAACAGGAGTTTTAGGCCCTGCCCTGGCCCTGACTCCCCAAGGGCACCACCTGCTCAATTACCCCCCCCACCCCATTCTCCACACTCCGGTTCCCACACTCACTCAAGTGGCAGAAGATGGCCAATGAGAGCTGAACTTCCTGCAGGTTGGCAGCTACTTCCTGCCCCTTCCCGCCTGTGGTTTAGCATGGTATAAGCCGCCGTTGACTGGTGAGGTCACCAATGACCTCATTCTGTCATAAACGGGTAAGAATCCAACTGGTAACCAGTAAGTTTGCCACCTGAAATCTGGTATTAAATTCACCCCCGCTCCCTCCCACCCTGCTCCTTTCCTATCTCATTATATAATGCTTTCTTTTTATTCAGAGTTTTTAGGTTATCCAACATCTCTTGATTGTTTGTCAAAATTGAACGATTGTGACCTCTGTTGACGCAAATGCCCATTGAAACATCCTGATTTCCAACACTAGGACTTAACCGGAGTGCAAACTTTATTGTAAGGTTCTCGATAACTATTGCCTTAAAACTCTGGTTAAGTTTAGCAGCTTTGTTTCATAGCTAGAAGCTGTCCACTTACACGAGGTCTGAGTTGACAGTAATGTCATGTCTCAATTTCAACATAATCTGCTGGACATTGCAACTAATTGTAGTTTATTTATAGAAATGTCACTGTTTGTGTAACTTCAAGTCTTTAAGCAGATCGATGTTGATTTTTCATCTTAGAGAACAGCCATGATCCAGTTGAAAGGTAGAACAGGCTGGAGGGGCCGAAAGGCCTACACTGTTTCTATGCTCCTGATATGATATGAGGTAGATATACCTTCAAGGGAGCGTGTGTTAAACTGCTGTTAATCATTACCCACCTCGACTGCGGATGTGATGTATTAATCCCGTGACTTTGTACTCAGTTTACAGCAGCAATTGGCGAGGTCAGATGCGCTCACATAGTCTCCCAGTGAACACATGTATATTCTTATCTTCAAACAAAGAATCCACAGTACTTTTTTACCTGTTCTCGTCATATGATTGATACATTTACATTGAATAGAATGTATTAGTTCCTAGCTCTATTAATATAACTTTGCCGGATGAGCCATTCATAAGTTTTGTACAGCAGAAACGTTGGATATGAACAAAGATGATGCCAGAACTGTGAGAAGAACTATCAGGGAAGATTGATAGGCTGAGAATCTTCTCTTTCATAAAGAGAAGAGAGAGGTGGCCTGATAGAAGCCTTTACGACTATGAAATCCATGGATGAAGAGAAAAATGAGGGGAGACAATGGAAAACTTTGAAGCAGTTACAAAAAGAAAAACAATTTTAAAAAAAACTTGCATTTATTTATATCGCACCTTTCACAACCTCAGGACACCCAAAAGTGCTTTATAGCCAATGAAGAACTTTTGAAATGTAATCATTTTTTTTAATATAGGAAATACAGCAATCAATTTGCACACAGCAAACTCCCACAAACAGCAATGTATTAATGACCAGATAATCTGCTTTGGTGATGTTGATTAAGGGATAAATATTGGGCAGGAAACCAGGGATAACCACTCTATCCTTCTATAAAATAATGTGATGAAAAGTTTTGTATCCATCTGAGAAAGCAGACAGGGCCTGAGCGTATATCGCCTCAGAAAGAGAGCAGCTTCGGCAATGCAGCACACCCTTAGTACTGCCCTGAAAAGTGTCAGCCTTGACTTTAATCCTCAAGGCACGGATGAACCTCCAACACTAACTCAGAAGTACTGAACCACAACCAATAAATATTGCAATAAGGTCTTCTTAACAAAGTCAAAAAGGAAACTCGATTAGGCAGATCACATTGAAATCTCAGTAGTGTTGATTGGTTTGGTTCAATTGACATTGAAAAGGCCTGATATTGGGAAGAATTGATTCAACATTAGAGTTGTGTATTTCCCCATTGACTGTGGATGGGGTGGAGGTGGGCTGGGGGAGAGGTGGGTTTAGTAATTTTATTGGGGTTTCTCTTCTGACACTTCTGTAACTTCGGTGGAAGGTCACATGTGTAAATGGACCACTGTCAAAGACTATGACAGCAGAGCAAGAGAAGTCCATAAGAAATTTATGAACATACGCATTAGGAGCAGGAGTAGGCCATTCGGCCTCTTGAGCCACCTCCACCTTTGATAAGGTCATGGCTGATCTTATTGTGGCCTCAAATCCACTTTTTTAATCCCTATACCCTTTGATTCCCTTGTTAGTCAAAAATCTATCCAGCTCTGCCCTTAAAAAGTGACCCTGCCTCTGCTGCTACCATTCTCTGGGGAAGAGAATTCCACAGACTCACGACCATTTGAGGGAAAAAAATTCTCCTTACCTCCATTTTAAATGGAAGTCCCCATATCTTTAAGCTGTGTCTCCTAGTTCTAGTCTCTCCCACAAGTAGACACATCCTCCCAGCACCCATCTTGTTGAGGCCCCTCAGGATCTTACGGGCAGGATTTTTGGGTTGTTGGGTGGGCGTGGTGGGTGGGCCGGGGAGTGGTCGGGAAACGGGCCGTGATCGGCCCTCGACCGCGGTTTCACGGTGGCTGGACAGTTAACGGCCAGCCCAGCGTGAAAGGCCCACTGAAAAGTTCAGCACTGCTGGGGTGGGGGCGGGAAGAGGGTGAGCGCTGACGTCAGCCTGGGCATGGCGGAGCGTGCAATGAAAGCTCCTTGAAACCAGAGAGCTGCCTCAAGGAGCTGAAGAATTTTAAATCCAAAAATAAAGAATATGAAACTCTAAAAAATATGTCCCCACATAAGACTCACTCATCTGAACATAGAGATAATAAAAAATCCGCCCAAACAATTTTTTTTAAAATTAATATCGGAAACCTCATCCTGCCCTTGGAGGAGGTTTCTTCAAAAAGACAAAGGCCGCCTGGCCGAGTTGCCCGCCTGCCAACCATAACGTCGACAGGGAAGCAAAGAATCCACGTTAACTGAAACATCGATTGGCCTTAATAGGCCTCTTAATTTTCGGCTGCCGCGCTGCTGACTCTCGCCCCCGCCCACCAACCGAAATATCGTGCAAGTGCTTGATGATGCCGGGACGCTCGCCCAACATCATGGCGTGCTATTTCACGCCTGATCGGGTCGGGAGTCCGACTGCCCACGGAACATAAAATTCTGCCCTATGTACTTCAAGAAGATCACCACTCATTCTTCTAAACTCCAATGGATCCAAGTTCAGCCTGTCTAACCTTTCCTCATAAGATAACCCTTTCCAGTGATCAACCAAGTGAACCTCCTTTGAAATGTGCCTAATGCAATTATGTCCTTTGTTAAATAAAGAGACCAAAACTGTACGCAACACTCTAGATGTGGTTTCACCAAAGCCCACACAACTGTAGCAAAGCTTCCCTATTTTTATATTCCATTCCCCTTGCAATAAATGACAACATTCCATTTGTCTTCCTAATCACTTGCTGTATCTGCATACTAATTTTTTGGTATTCATGTACGAGGAAACCCAGATCCTTCTGTACAACTGAGTTCTGCAATCTCTCTCCATTTAAATAGTATACTGCTTTTCTATTCTCCCTGCCAAAGTGGACAAGTTCGCATTTTCCCACATTATACTCCATCTGCCAAATTTTGCCCATTCACTTAACCTATCCGTATTCCTTTGCAGACTCCTTATGTCCTCTTCACAACTTAATTTCCTACCTATCTTTGTATCATCAGCAAATTTGGCTACCAAACATTCACTCCCTTCATCCAAGTCACTGATATAAATTGTAAATACTTGAGGTCTCAGCACTGATGCCCGTGGCACTCCACCTGTTACATTTTGCCAACCTGAAAATGACCCATTTATGGCTACTCTATGTCTCCTGTTAGCAAACCAATCATCTATCTATGTTGATATGTTACCCCCTATACCATGAGCTTTTGTTTTGTGTAGTAACCTTTGATGTGGCACCTTGTCAAATGCCTTTTGTTCACCATATCCACAGGTTCCCCTTTATCCATGTTGCTTGTTACTTCCTCAAAGAACTGTAATAAAGTAGTCAAACATGATTTCCCTTTCACAAAACCATGGCCTGAATTTTTCGATTGGAGGGCCTGGGAGTGGCTGGGAAACAGACCCCCACCCCCATCCCCCCTCCCCGCAACCACGATTGGCCCTGGACTGTGATTTCACGCTGGCTGGCCAGCTGGCCAATTAATGGCTATCCAGCGTGAAACACGCACTGAAAAGCTTAGCGCTGCCAGGGTGAGGAGTGGGAAAAGGCCGGGCAACTATGTCACCGAGGGCATGGGTTAGCATTGTGAGAGAACTCCCTGAAGACGGACAACTGCCTCAGGGAGCTGCAGACTGCAAATAATCAAATAAAACTGTAAAAAGCTGCAAAAAAAAATGTCCATACATCACAATCAAGCACCTGAAAGCATACCTCATAAAAATGCTGTCCCCAGATCCTTATTTTATTCCCTAACGGAAATTTCATCCGCCCTTGGGTGAGGTTTGATGAGAAATGTAAAGGCCGCCTGGCCGATTTGCCCATCCGCCAACCATAAGGTTGGACAGGCCACGAAAAATCAGAGACAATTGTGCCCTTAACGGGCTTAATTGCCCACTTAATTGTAGGCGGGCGTGCTTCCGGCTTTTGCACGTGCCCGATGAATGAAATATTGTGCAAGTGCGCGATGACTTTGGGATGCTCACCCGACGTCATCTTGCGTGATTTTATATCCAATCGGATGGGGCACGCGCCCATGTGGGGGTTGTAAAATTCTGCCCCTTGATTTTGCATTGAGATTTTTTAAGTGTCCTCCTATAACCTCCTCACTAATACATTTAAATTTATCACTTAGGTGGTTATTACATAGAATTGCAAAGAATTTTATAGCACAAAAACAAGACTTTGATTCAACCAGGCCATGCCAGTGTTTATGCTCCACATGAGCCTGCTTCATCTCTCTTCACATTTAAATCTACCAACATATCCATCTCTTCCTTTGCCTTTTCTGGCTATTTAGCTCTTTTAAAATTCTTTTATGTGAAGTGGGCATTGCTGGCTAGGCCAGCATTTGTTACCTATCTCTAATTACCCTTGAGAAAGTGGTGGTGAGCCACCTCCTTGAACTGCTGCTGTTCGTATGGGGTAGGCATACTCACACGGCGACATTGAAGGAATGGCCCATACATTTCCAAGTCAGGAAGGTGTGTGGATTGGACGGAATTTACAGGTGGTGGTGGTTTCTGTGCCTCTGTTTTCCTTATCCTTCTAGGTGGTGGAGGTTATGGGTTTGAAAGGTGTTGTGAAAGGAACTATGGTGAGTGCATATACAGTAAACACTGCTGTCACTGTGTGTCGGTGGTGGAGGGAATGAATGTTTACATTGGTGAGGGAGGTGCCAATCAAGCAGGCTGTTTTAAATTGTCCTGGTGAGTGCAAGTTGAAAGGTTTTGACAAAGAATACCTCTTTTTTTCATCATATTGACTGTGTTAATGGCAATTGCAAGTCCTTTTTAATATCATCCGTTTTATCCTTTCACAAATTGTTTCTCACAATTGTTGTCCCATTTTGTTTCTCCTTGCCTGTCATTTTATTGTATAACTTAAGGACAGTATTAAAAAAAAGAGTTTAAAACACATCAAGCAAATGGATACATAGAAAATGTGTCCTTCGAGTATGTAACAGATCCAAAGAAGGGTACTGGGATTTGTGAAAGATAAACAATTGACCAGTGTTAACCATATAACCCCATTATAAATCATATATCAAAACTCACCAAGTGACAGGTCAAAGCTTTGCTGGCTATAAGGCACTGCCACACTACTTAGGAAAATCGCAAGGGGCTTTCCAATAATTAAACTTCCATATAAGGCTGGTACAAATATGGAAGATGAACAGAGATTGTTCTATTTGTTTTCTTCTAAATTCTCTCCTCTCTCCCTGAAGTCATTGACACCTCAGTGGAATAATCTAAGCCTCATCACTATCGTGGATCTTATATTTTCTTATGCATTCATGGGATGTAGGGGTCGCGGGCAAGGCCAGCATTTATTGCCCATCCCTAATTGCCCTTGAGAAGGTGATGGTGAGCTGCCTTCTTGAACCACAGCAGTCCATGTGGTGTAGGTACACCCACAATGCTGTTAGGGGGAGAGTTCCAGGATTTTGACCAGTGCCAATGAAGGAACGGTGATATATTTCCAAGTCAGGATAATGTGTGACTTGGAGGGGAACTTCCAGGTGGTGGTGCTCCCATGCATCTGCTGCCTTGTCCTTCTAAGTGGTTGTGGTCAGGGGTTTGGAGGGTGTTGTCTAAGGTACCTTGGTGAGTTCCTGCAGTGCACTTTGTAGATGGTACACACTGCTACTATGGTGGAGGGAGTGAATGCTTGTGAAAGGGGTGCCAATCAAGCGGGCTGCTTTGCCCTGGATGGTGTCAAGCTTCTTGAGTGTTGTTGGAGCTGCACTCATCCAGGCAAGTGGAGAGTATTCCATCACACTCCTAACTAAGAGGGTGGACAGGCTTTGGGGAGTCAGGAGGTGAGTTACTCATCGTAGGAGTTCTAGTCTCTGACCAGCTCTTGTAGCCACAGTGTTCATATGGCTAGTCCAGTTCAGCTTCTGGTCAATGGTAATCCCCAGGACGTTGATAGTGGGGGATTCAGCATTGGTAATGCCATTGAATGTCAAGGGGTGATGGTTTGATTCTCTCTTGTTGGAGATGGTCATTGCCTATCACTTTTTTGGTGTGAATGTTACTTGCCACTTGTCAACCCAAGCCTGGATATTGTCCAAGTCTTGCTGCATTTGGACATGGACTGCTTCAGTATCTGAGGAGTTGTGAATGGTGCTGAACATTGCGTAATCATCAGCGAACATCCCTACTTCTGACCTTATGATGGAAAGAAGGTCATTGACGAAGCAGCTGAAGATGGTTGAGCCGAGGACACTACCCTGAAGAACACCTGCAGCAATATCCTGGAGCTGAGATGACTGACCTCCACCAACCACAACCATCCTCCTTTGTGCTAGGTATGACTCCAACCAGTGGAGAGTTTTCCCCCTGATTCCCAGTGACTCCAGTTTTGCTGGGGCTCCTTGATGCCACATTCAGTTAAATGCTGCCTTAATGTCAAAGGCAGTCACTCTCACCTCACCTCTGGAGTTCAGCTCTTTTGTCCATCTTTGAACCAAGGCTGTAATAATGTCAGGAGCTGTCAAACTGAGCATTAGTGAGCAGGTTATTTCTAAGCAAGTGCTGCTTAATAGCACTGTTGAAGACCCCTTCCATCACTTTACTGATGATGGAGAATAGACTGATGGGGCGGTAATTGGCTGGGTTGGATTTGTCCTGCATTTTGTGTAGAGGACATACCTGGGCAATGTTCCACAATGCCTGGTAGATGCCAGTGTTGTAGCTGTACTGGAACAGCTTGGCTAGGGGCACAGCAAGTTCTAGGGCACAAGTCTTCAGTCCTTTTGCTGGAATATTATCAGGGTCCGTAGCCTTTGCATTATCTAGTGCCATTAGCCATTTCTTGATATCATGTGGAATGAATTGAATTGGCTGAAGATTGGCATCTGTGATGCTGGGGACCTCCGGAGGAGGCCAAAATGGATCATCCATTTGGCACCTCTGGCTGAAAATTGTTGCAAATGCATCAGCCTTATATTTTGCACTAATGTGCTGGGTTCCCCCAACATTGAGGATGGGGATATTTGTGGAGCCTCTTCCTCCAGCGAGTTGTTTAATTGTCCACCACCATTCACAATCTGATGTGGCAGGACTGCAGAGCTTAGATTTGATCCATTAGCTGTGGGATCGCTTAGCTCTGTCTATTGCATGCTGCTTATGCTGTTTGGCATGCAATTGGTCTTGCGTTGTAGCTTCACCAGGTTGACACCTTGTTTTTAGGTATGCCTGGTGCTGCTCCTGGCATGTCTTCCTGCACTCATCATTGAACCAGGGTTAACCCCCTGGCTTGGTGGTAATGGTAGAGTGGGGGATATGCCGGGCCATGAGGCTAGATGTGAGCGTTGACTGTTTGTGTCAACAGGTTATTAGACGGCAGCAATATCATAACTGAAGTCCAAACACGGGCACAAACCACCAAAGCAAATGCTGAATGCGTTTCCATCATCCAATCACAGTGACGTTAAAAAGAAACAGCTGCTGTGCAGATCAATTTTGAGTCCTTGGTGTTAATTTCTGTGTCTATCAATATGAGGCCGGGTCTCCATGCATTTCTAAAGAGGTGAGGGATAAGTGGTGCAAACACTGAAGAAAATGAAGAAAGATGAATAGATGAAAGATGATGATGGAAATAGACGATGTGACATGTCTTCTGCCAGTGGTCAGGTAGGACTGGAACAAGGACAACATATTGGAGAGCAAGAGTTTAATTACAAACGAGGAAGATGGAAATGCTTTAGTCATTCCTCTCTAGATAGCTGGCCACTGCTAAAGCAATTTTCAAATAATTTAGTTCCAGATTTAAGGAAAGTGCACCATGTGGTGTGCCCTCTGCAGACCATATGGCGTTTGATATCATATCCACCGTTACTTTTCTTGTCTGCTCTTAAAGTTTAATTAATCCCCTCCGTATAGAGGATAGAAAATGGGATAACCAACAGATGGTGTTAGGATTTGAACTTGGACTAGAGATAACTGCAATCAGTAGAAACTGCAGGTGACATGGCAGCTTCTATTAGTGCTAGAAATGCGGATCCAGTTCTGAAAGGTTTTAACTGAAACCTATTGGAATTTACTGCTTCCTATGCATTAATCTCACAGTTAAATGGAGAGAGGGTCACAGATCAAGTTTTGGGTTTCTCAAGCTATTTTGACATGGAAATTCGCCAAATGCTTTGTTTCCTGCCGAACATACACCACCACAAAATGCATCAAAATAATCTTGGATAATTTGCATTCGACAGGTTTTCCGAAACTTTCAGCACTTAATGGGGGGAGATTGATTCTCGATTAGCTCATAAATTCAGGAAATTAGTTCTGGAAGACAGCAACATGGGGTAGCAAAAGAAGGTAGGAAGGGAGGTGGGAAGAGGAAAACAGGGAAGAAGGGGTGAGATAAAGAAAGCAGGTAAGAAAAAGAGAAAACACTACTATAACAGTTACAACCTGCATTTATACGGCACCTTTAACATAATGAAAAAGGAGGTCTTGTGGCTCGGTAGCTAGTGCCCCTACCTCTGAATCAGAAGTTCCAGGCTCACATCCCACTCCAGGACTTGTCAGCTACAGAAGGGACATTCGTGATGCAGTTCAATACGTCGATAATCAGCCTGCTAATCCTTACAACACACCCCCATTATTCCCCAAAGGGAAAAAAAAATAACGTGCACAAAGATATGAAACAAACATAATAAAACATTCCAAGTTGTTTTACAAGAGTGTTATAAATCAAAATGTTAGCACTTTAAAAAAAAAAACGCATTCTTTCATGGGATTTGGGCATCGCTGACAAGGCCAGCATTTGTTGCCCATCCCTAATTGCCCTTGAATGGAGTGGCTTTCCAGGTCATTTCAGCGAGCAGTTAAGAGTCAATCACATTGCTGTGGGGTTGTAGTCACATGCATGCCAGAGCAGGTAAGGACAGAAGATATTAGTGAACCAGATGGGCTTTTAGGACAATCAGTGGTAATTTCATGGTCGCCATTACTAATCAGTTCCAGATTTTATCATGAATTGGATTTAAATGCCCCCAGCTACCATGGTGGGATTTGAACCTCTGCCCCAAGACCATTAGTCTAGGCCTCTGGATTAGTCTAGTGACATTGTTATGATCCCCAGCTGAGGTTACCCCTGGACAAGCCCCATCCCAGTGTGGAACCCAGCTTGATAGATCCTAACTCTTAATTGATTTTTTTTAGATACGTGGCGAGTAGTTCCTGAGCAGAGTCACAGGAGTCAGCTGATGAACTTTTAACAAAAGAATAAAACATTTATTCAACAAGGAAAAATGAACTATATTATAATACTCCTTCACTCACACCTATACCTTTACAGATAAATACATATTTGTAAGTATAACACAAGTTACGAAAGCTATTTTATACTCTAATGTCCACAGTAAGTACACAGTCCATGTACCAATAGGCACCCTGTGGTCAGACACACCACACTCTGAAACCAAGTGACAGATGCCACCTCACTGATATGGATCTCTCCACAACTCGCCATCAGATGCTTGTCACACCATGAGCCAACCACTCCTTCTTTCACGCAAGGGTTTCCAATTTCCACTCTCCAAGGACTCGCTTTGGAATCTTCTCCCAAACCAACACATTCTCTTAGACGCCTTCCATAAGGGGTCACCTCCAGGGTTTCAACCTCTCCTCCTGATGATCCTCTCCCCTGGGTCACCAAATGCATTCAAGCTTTCTTCCGTGCTTTCTCTCTCTCTCTCTCACCGACTCAGCATTAACAGTACACCCTTGCTTCACATGCCCACAGCAAAGAGTTACAGACCTTCAGTTGTCTTTTTGGACCTTCTTGCCTCCTGCAAGTTATTTTCACTTTAAATTTGTTTTCTGCAGATTTTGCCTCTTCAAATCTGAAGTTGGAGCCTTGCTCTCCGCCCTCACTATTAACTTCACTTACCAGGACCTTTTCCAGGTTTGTGTCCTACCTTTGACTAGAAGGTCTGCTTGGACTTTCACCTGTTTCTCTCCTATGGATTTTGGCATTTTTCTTTAGCTTGGGACTGGATATCTGTTCCTTTTGCTTCAATTTCTCTGCTGTTTCAAAACCAACTTAACTCAAACAGCTTCCAAAATCAAACTGCTGTTTCTAGCTTTCCTGTGTATCTCTGTGGGAGGGACATGCCTCTCTAGATCCATGTTGCTAGGCAACAGCCCAATTCTTCTGCTCTTGTTTATTTACTTTAGCTGCAACAATTGTTAAAAAAAAATTTAGTGGAAATGCAAGAACCTTCTTGAAGTAAAACTAAAACTCAATTTGACCTTTTCTTAACACACGGATACAGAAATACAAATCAAACTTAAACGTTCAACCTAAAGCTCATTCATAACACTCATAAAATACAAATATAACTTACTTAAACAATCTCTATTGTCATGAAAGTATAACAATTCTCATAATATTATTGTGATTTATGGTAAAGGTAGGTTAATAATGGGGTTTGGATAGTTTGTGTGTGTGTGTGTGTATGCGTGGGATTTAATTGAATTGGAGACAACAGGTCTGGAGGTTTTGACTCATTAAAAGAAGCTGGGTTGAAATGCTAAATATGTAAACATGGCTGAAGTTTTAGAATATGAGGTGAGGAGAATTTGCATTTTTAGATAAATCAGCGTAGTTTTGAATTTCAAAGAGATGGTAGGATGTTATACCTAGCCAAGCAGTTTGTTTATTTTTCCCAAAGATTACTGATAATGTTAACACCATGAAAATATTTATATTATGAGAAAAGTAAAGTTCCAAAGACATATGGGAACAATGAAATTTGCATTAAAAGGGGAAAAAAAACATGCATAAAGGAGATTGAGGTGTTGGGCAGAATTTTCCCAAATTTGTACTAAGTGCTGTAGCGGGTGGGTAAAACGACATTTTACCCATCGGTCACAATGGCAGATTTTCATGCTGCATAGTCCCGAAGCTGCCTCATTATTTATGCACTCCCAGGAGGCACGCTGTTTCCATTCACCCACCTACCATCACCCGCTGCTGCATCACATCGGGCGCTATGTTTAATCCAGCTGCAAGCGCTCATCTCAATGCTTCCAACTCACCGCTGCTGCACGGAAGACATGGCCCTGAAACTGAAGAAGAATACAGCCCCCAGTTTAATGGTGGATCTCTCAGGCGATTTTTGGATGCTGTGGGGACCCGCCGGTATGTCCTCTACTCCCGCTCTGGCTCCAAGATAGGCAGCAAAGTGACAAATCTGGCTGGGGAGGTAGTTGCAGCGGCGGTCAGTGCCAAGGTCCTTCAGAAGAGGACATCCACCCAGTGGTGGAAGAGGATGAATGATCTCCATTCCACCAGGGTAAATTTTTTGTCATTCTCAACGCACACGCTTACAAACCCATCACACACCCACAGGGCACTCACCCACTGCCAGTTCAAGGGACATCACCATTCATTCCCTCGCACACTCCGTCATTGTCCTCATCCTGTCCATGGAACCACTCGACACCCACACAATCCAGGCATACTTATCATCTGGCCTGGCATGTGTCCTGCTTAAACTTTCTCCATCTCTATCCATGCAGGACAAGCTGGCACACAACACAAGAGAGAGGTCGCAGGCCAGTGGCTCAATGTGCCCGAAATCAAGGACGTCATGGATTTTGAAAACAGAGCCATCCAGCTGACCGGCAACGACCAGGACAATTCCTGTGCTGAAGGTGAGGTCGGCGCTGCTCTACCAAGTGAGGATCCAGCAGTGCAACATCCATCAGATAACCATACCTTGAGTGATGTGTCCTCTTTCACAGGCCACTGCCATGCACTAATTATCTCTCCTTGCTTTCACAGGCACATCTGCCAAACAGCCGACAGGGTTCTTGACCCAGGGCCTCCGATCAAGCCCCGAAGAAACTTCTCAAGAGGAACTTGAAGGCACCCTCCCTGAAGTCCCGTCACAACACTCACCCCCACCCTCCACCAGCACAGAGACACACACCTCTGTGGGACCTAGCTTTAGAGTAGCCTCGGGATCATAACCTGGTGAGCACATCACACTGTCTGATACGCAGCAGGTGGAGACAGTGACTTCCCAGGTCACCAGCACTCGAAGGACTGCTGGAGGCCAGAAATCTGCTGAGCTAGAGTCAGATGATGAGCCTCTGGACTCTATTATGTCACAGCTGCTGGAGCTGCAAAGACAAGCTCAGGAATATCAGGAAGAGATATCCACTGCACTCCTCAGATTGCAAGGCATGATGGAGGAGTCCATCTGCCTTCAGTCTGAGGTGATAGTGCTGGCATGCCAACGCACCGAGGTCAACACTGTAGGGATAGCAGCCGCTATGGAGACCTTGGTCCAGAACTTCTCTCCTGCACTGCTGCACGGGCTCAACTCCATCGCTGTTGCCCTAGCTAGCCTTCAATAGTGTGTGCACGAGAGGGGTGCTGGGCAACTCGATCTCACTCCAGCTACCCCTGCTCCTCAAGGAGTCAGCCTGGGGCTCCTGAGCACCCATAGGGAGGAGGATCCGCAGGTGCACACTCTGGGCCCACCCATCCAGGTGACTCCGAGAGTGCTCAGCCCATCCGACCCCCCCTCTCCCTGTGACCTCAGCAGCTCCAGCTCTACAGGCCGAGGAGGGTGCCACTGCCACAGAGTAGGGCCCCGAAAGCAGGCCAGGGCCCTCCAAGTCTCGGCCAGGCTCCGTGATCCTGGTGTACTTCTCCTGCAGGATGAAAGTGGTTAGCGTGGGTGTACTAAGAACCTGGTTAAGAGCGACGGGCCCATCAACACTTCCTGGAGAGTGATGACCACCACTTGGATGGCCAGAGATTATTGCCCTGCAAGGCTGCACTGTTAGCTTGAACCATGGGGGAGACTGGTCCAAACCGAGATGATGACATTGCAAAGGGGCTGTGAGCTCCTCCACCAGTGACTGCCCCATGGCCCAGCTTTAGCAAGAAGATTGTACAACGTGTGCAGTCCAACTGTTCTGCTGTCCATGAACGTGCTCATGAATAAGCAGTCTGTGCCGGGGGTGGGGTGTGAGCTGGGTGGTGGAGCTCTGGAGAACTTTGATGCCTTTGCTTGAGTGGGCAGATAAGCTGGGAGCCCGACCCCAATCATATCAATGTGGCTGCACCCGAACTGATTCATTTGCAGAGGAATGGTCACTTTCTACAGGTTTCCCGAATGTGTGGCCACTTCTCTCACCCACCCTACCCCCCACCCCGAATGCTTGTGCGCTATAATCAATGGCAGGACTGCCCTTGCCAACCCCCCCATCCCCGTCACCAGTCACCTCAACGCCAAGGCTGCCACTTCCCCCTGCTCCCCCTCACCCTCACCCTCAAAAGTCGCCTCCGAGGCAGGGCAGCACTTAACCCCAAACCCCCAGCGCCCCTTGAGCCTGCAAAGCAACAGGCGACCCTGGCGAACTCTGCAGAACGTTGCTGTGCACTCACCTCCAGCTCATCCAAAGTGAAGGCCACCAGTGCACGTCGCCTCTGTGCTGTTGTGAAACACGCCGATGTGTTTTGCTGTCGACATGGACGGACGATCCAGCGTGGGTGCAAGAGCCTGGGCGGGATGGCCTGATAATGATACGCTGATGTATAACAGTGAGGTTCCTGAAGACCGATGGCAGGAAACGCGGCCCACCATCGGCGGGCTGAGCGGACAATCGCGACCTGTCTTCCCACCATCGTGAAACCGATCGTGACATATTGTCCGCTCACGGCAACTATTACACCCGCCGCCAGCAGGCACAGAAAATTCTGCTCTGTGTGTTAGAGAAGAACTCATAAGATCTACCTGAAGTGTGAAAAGCCTCCAGTATTTGTGCATTAAGCTGCTGTCTACAGAAACAGAAGCTGGGTAAAGCCAATTTGAATTCTACGTCCAGGGTATTGTGTTGACTTGTCTGTGTCTGTTTAAATCTATTTTCTTTACTGTTGCCTTAATGGGGGTGTAATTGGAAGCCAGATTAATTAGGGGTTTTAGGAGCTATTAAAGCAGCAATTTATAGACTTATGAATGTGCTTGAAATCTTTTGTTAATAAATGTTTAATTTAGTTTTCTGAAAATCTCTGAAGCCGTGGTAGATTTAATACTTCTGAGTTCAAGGCACCCATCCCAAAATAAAATACGAATTGCAAAATCGTTGTGACTGTGTGATCTGCCTGGCACACACCATCTGCCGCGTCATAACACTATTTTCTAACAACATTACCACTACGCCATTTTCTGCCCCCTAAATAAAGGAGAGATTAAGGCAGACACCCAAGTGGTAAGTTTTAAGGAGTATCTTAAAGGAAGAGAGGTTAAGGGAGGAAATTCCAGAGCTCAGGAACTAGATAGCTGAAGGCATGGCCACCAAAGGTGAAGCAGTTAATATCATGGATGCTCAAGAAGCCAGAAATAGAGAACTGCAGATATCACAGAGGGTTGTGCAAAAGAAAGAATGCTGGAAAGGGAATTGCTTTAATACTTCTTATGTAAAATGTAAATCTCAAGGCATTTCACAGAGGAGAGGATATAAAGCTTTTGTGGGATGAGGTTAATAGGGCTGTCCAGAGTATTTTGAGAAGTGTTTTGAAGGTGGGGGAGGAGGGACATAGCAAGAGATAGAGGCAGAATAATTTGGAATGAAATTCTAAAGAGCTGCAGGGTTGCACCCGAAGCATATCAGAAAATATTTGTCATATTAAAACTTACTTTTGATATATGAAAAATCATAATTTGTAAAACACGCTCTGGTGTAGCCATTTACAATGCAGAACATTTCGTCTATATTAAAATTCAGGTTCTAATCTCTGTTAGCAACAGAGATGAAAAGGGTCATCTTCATGCAAGAGTATTTGACAGCATGCTAACGTTTTTGTGATAATGACTCAAAGTGATGCAACTTTAGGACAATTCATGTTACTGAGTCATACATAAATTCAGTATCGTCATTGAGAATCCACACTGGGAGAGACTAGTCAGAGCTAAGGCTACAGTATTGTAATGCTCATTCTCTGACCTGCACTGGCTTTGAGCATGACTTCCACAACAACCTGCCCTCCACACGTGAGCACAGACCCAACTGGGTGCATACCTGGGAATGCTGAAATATGTCTGATGCATCATCAGATACATCTGATGAATCAAATGAAACGATTCCCCAAGTGGAAAACCAGTGTGCAAAGATGTAGAATGCATTCTGAAAATTTCTTTGCCTGCTATTTTACAGCTAAAATTAATGACTTATTGACATAAATAAAGCAGAATAGGGAATAGCTCAAAGACCAATCCCCAATGATGCCATATCAAAGCATGTTACTGCAGTGATTGTAGCTTTAAGGAATATAGTGACTGTAGCTTTAAGACATATTGTGTTGCACAGTATCATGTGGCAGTGTGAACACCATATGCCTCTGTCCCGAAGTACTGGAGAGTTGCCAGCCTCCGATTGGCCGGCAGCTCTCTGAGGCTGGACTTCCTGTCCCCGATGGGAGTAAATCCCATCTCCAGCCAATTAAGGTCCAAGCGCGGGGAACCTTAATGTGGGAGTTTTTCTGGTTGTGGAGCTTGATGGGGGCATGTAACTGCTGCTGCAGCCTGTGAATACAGTTCAATGTTTCTAATGAGGAACCTGCCTGGAAAATCAAGTCCATAACAATTACCTTCTGTCAGAGATCCTTCTTCAACATTTTACAGAGACTATCAGTGCAACGTACCCCAGGGGTTGATTAGAATATGCCAAGACCACATCATCTACTCTTCTTCTACCCAGTTCCCTGTTACCGTATTTTGGTTCCACACTATTTCACTAGAGTATAACAAACATATCAGAGAAATGATTATTGTTTATTTTAATTCCGCCATCAGAGGAAATAGTTTTCACGCATTTACCTTATCAATCATTCCACCATTTTAAACACCCTGATTAGAACACACCTCAATCTTCCATACTCAAACCAGGTTTGTCTTGTCTTCATAATTTAACCAGTATAATTTAATTTAACCAAATAATTCTGCTGAATCTGCTCTATTCTGCCTCCAAGGCCAATGTATCCTTCTTGAGATGTGATATGCAGAACTAAACGCCAGGCTGGATTGTCAAAGAACCGTGGGGCAGGGTTTTACACTTCCCCACTGGTGGGTTTGAAGGTTGTGGGGGAGGCAGGGGGCATCCATCTTTAATAGGCCTCTTGGGCTCATCGATAGGTCCCCCTCCAAGGCGGTCTCCCTACCTCTCAAACCTCAGCTCCCCATCCCCCTTGTCGGGGCTTGCCAGCTCACCGCCTGACGAGACTCCCCAAAGGTAGCTCACCAGCACCTTCTCATGGGCAACTAGGGATGGGCAATAAATGCTGGCCTAGCCAGCGATGCCCATATCCTATGAATGAATAAAAAAATAACACTGACCAAAGTCCTGATCTAACACCGTATGCCTCTGTCCCGAAGTACTGGAGAGTTGCCAGCCTCCGATTGGCCGGCAGCTCTCTGAGGCTGGGCTTCCTGTCCCCGATGGGAGTAAATCCCATCTCCAACCAATTAACGGCTGATTGGCTGGTCAGGACACAGTATGGGTTAGAATTAAAAATCACGGTCCCAGAAGTCGTCTCGGGATCCCAAAGCCTCTGGGCATTTTTGTACTTTCAAAGGGCTGGCAGTGGAAGGGAATGGGAGACCGCTGTCACTGCCACTTTACAGCCTCTTCAACTCATTCAGGAGCTTATCTGTTGGGTATTGAGATATACAAATGTTTTTCCAGAGAGCCCGAACAGTCCTGTGATTGTTAATGCACTGCTCTCACATTCGTCGCTGGGCCCAAGTAAATTTCTGGTGATCGTTCACTCAGGGAGTCCGTGTTGCTGTGGCAACATGCACTTTTACATGTTGTAGTCTAGAGCTATGGATAGTGATGGTAGAGACTCCAGCTTTCTTTCCAACACACCCCTGACCAGGAATATCTCCCACTCTTACTGTCTGCCATTGGGCAGGTCTTGGAAGAAACTATTGGTTGATGCTCAACCTGTTTGACTGCGTTAATAACAAACCTTCCTTGGTCATCAAGTCCTGGGGTTGGACTCGATCCCATAGCTTCTGACTCAGAGGCAGGGTTGCTACCCACGAGGCCTCCAGATAAATTTCCTTGGACTTGTTCTTAAATCTAACCTGTGGGGCCAACAAGCGTCAGGACGATCGCTGCTGCTACCCTTCTTGTTCATGGCTGCTCTCCGACGAATTCTACAATGAGGAGCTGCCCATCCTAATTGGCAAGGCAGCAGCATGGCTGCTGCCTGCCTTTGCTGCTGGCACCAGGGAGGCAGCTCCCGCCTCTTGGAGGTGCTCGGTGCCACTAATTGCTCAGCACGCCCGCCTCCTACAAGCTGATTATGCAATTTGCATTTTAAAATGATATCGCAAGAGTAACGCCGTTGAGGTGCAGGGTCAGGAAGTGAAAGTGTTGTCAGGTTCCTGGCTCCACATTGAAAATGCGGGCCCATAGTGCCTCAGATTGTGTGTGGTCAAGACTTGACAACTGATGCATCACTCCCTCCCCTTTGAATTCCAGCCCCTTCCAGATATAGGTTAAAATTCCATCGCCTTTTTGACTGCTGTCTATATCTGTCCACCACCTTTTAGCGATATGTGTGTACATAGATGCCCAAACCTCTTTGATCCTCAACTGCATCCTAAATGCTGAGGGATCCTGCCCCTATGATACAAATGGCTTCGCTTGCAGGGATTTGGGACAAGGTCATCCACTGGTCATACAGGCAGGTGCAGGGAAAAGTGGTACTAACTCCTTCACATGTTAAATTAATTCAAAATCCAAATACTGTGGATGCTAGAAATCTTAAATAAGAACAGAAAACTCTGGAAATACTCCGACACCATCTGTACAGAGAGGAACAAAGCCAACAGGCCGTAACTAGCAATTGAGTGGCAATTGAGTCAATTGCTACTCCGCTCGAAAGCTCTTATCTGAAAATACAACTTATCCTGTCTTGCCCGACTTCCAACTCAGGCTAGGCAAGAATTGAGCAGCGCTATGCATTCCCAGGGCCTAGCTTTGAGGGCTGCAGAGTCCTATATAAGTAACCAACGTCCCCTTTTTTTTAACAACACTAGTTGCCATAAACCAGGCAAGTTTAAAAGTCCAGCCAGGTTTAAAGGTCTTTGAAAAGGTAAGTGGGTAGGATTTGAGGGGGCGAGGCCAGGTCAGGCTCTTGGGGAAGGTTGGGTTGGGCCTTGACGGGTGGGAGGGTGGGTGTCGCGCCTTGGGGTCTAGCCGGTCATTGGGGGTTATCCTGTTGTGGGGGTGGGGAGGGTCCTGTGTGTGCTCGGGTTTGGGGGGGCGGTCGTTGAGGGAATCCTGTTGGAGGTCGGTGTGGGTCAATGCAATAGTTACTCAGAAACTAAGTGGTTTTAATTCTTCTAACTTTATCAGTATAACTATTGATGTAACACAGTCAGAATCATCTGAGGTTTGCAATTTAAATCGTAATTTTCGGATGGTTCCCAGTGCAGGGCAGTTGCCCATCGGAGGTTTGCACTTCCCAGGCTATTGCCATGAAATCCATACCTGGAGACTTATGGGGTGGAGGGTGGTGATGGGGGTGGTTTCCAAGCACATCTTCGTGGTACCCCCACAGGTACGACGGCCTGCAGCTCAGAAGTTACAGCAACATTTTTTTTATCAGAAAGTCCATCAGAAATGAATTCAAAAGTCTTTCTGATCACTCAATGAGAAGTGGACCTACCTTGGAATTGATCAGGGGGAAAGGGACTGCCAACATGGGGAGGTGCACTGGCAAAATGCAGTTCTGATGAGGAAGTGAGGATCAAGGATTTTATATAAAGATTGAATCATTCAGCTTGGCTTATCGTATCTTTTGCAGATTAATCACATAATTCACAAGCATTTCCTGAATGTTTTTTTTTTAATTCTTGGCTCTTTTAAATAACTATCCAATTAGCTGCACTCCTCTACTTTTTCCTCATAACCTTGCAAATCTTTACCTTTCAAGCATTTATCTAATTTCCTTTTGAAAGTTACTATTTAATCTACTTCAGTTCCCCTTTCAGGCAGTGCATTCCACATCATTAAAACACGCTGCGTAAAATAAGGTTTGTCTTCATCTCCCCTTGTCCATCTGGCAATTATATTCTTTATTTCAGACTATGATGTTTGCAATGCTTCACTTAACCTTCAAGAAATAGACAGACATTTGCTTGGGAAATACAGTATCAGCACACAAATCCTTCACGTTTTTGTGCCTTTGCTTTTCTAAACTGTTTATAAGACCATAAGACATAGGAGCAGAAATTAGGCCATTCGGCTCATCGAGTCGAGTTACTGGCTTAATGCCATGGTTGAAATAGCAGAAAGAGGCTTTTAATTTGCATGCATTGCACATCTGTGTGATCGCATATTTCATGGACATTTCCTGAATATTTTAAACAACTCTTGACCCTGGATTGGAGTTATTGAATTACAAAACAGCAAAGCTGCTCTGGTGGGTTTGCACTGTTATTGCGACCGCGCTGGTGAAACGTGTCATCCAGAAGACCCACATTCTCGTGGTCTCCTTTATTTATAAATTATGCAAACCTTTCCTTCTCTGCCCCACCAAAGCAATGGAAGTTGCTGGACTGACTGGTTTCAATCCTTGCCTCTCCCGGGTGATACCATGTCTCCATGTGGTGTGGGGAACTTTTTGTATTGCGATGTGTACAATGTTAAGATGGTGCACCTGTGGCGGGGTGAGTTGAACAGACCAGTAAGTCTGCTCCTATTCATCATTTGTCATTTCTTTGAGTCCCTGGACTTGGGCCGTTCATTTTCATGTCTTGTCCAGACAAGCAGCTTCCAGGAATAGAAAAAGAAAATGCTGGAAAAGTTCAGCAGGTCTGGCGGCATCTGTAGAGAGAGACACAGTTAACGTTTCAAGTCTGTATGGTTTATTTCAGGTTTCCAGCATCCGCAGTACTTTGCTTTTACCTTATTGCAGTTTCCAGAGCCTTGTGTAGTTCCATATACATTTACAGAAAAGGATGAAAGGTCACCTGACCTATCAACACCATTTTGTTTCAAAAGCAGAATTTCCATTTTTCATTTTGTTTTAACGTAAATTTTTCATTCCAAATAAATCCGCGGGTCAGTATGAGCTCCCAAGGGTATGTTTAAATAATGTGAAAGCAGGTATGAACTGGATGTTGGGTGATTTGTCTAGATTCTTCTTCCAGAGATTAGTGAGCCTCTGAGACATGTTTCCAACCAGAGTGATGGGTGACTCCAGAGGGAGCTGGGCAGTTCCTGATTAGGGCAGAGAACCCTCTCTGTCTGGTCCATGTGATCTCCTGGGCTGGTTCCCATCACCTGAGGGAGTCAGAGAGGAATTTTCCAGGATATTTTTTTCTCTCATTGACCCTGGGTTTTTTCTTTGTTCTTTTACCACACCCAGGTGTTGTAGGTGATGTATGAAAGGGGCAATTGTTTAACTGTGCTACTCAACATGAAACAGGACAAACTTGATGGACCAACTGGTCTGTTCCTGCCCCACAACTTCATATATCTATATGGCTGTAAGCACTCGCATGCCAGACAGCGGCCACTGCCTCCGAACTATTTCTCCCACTTGGACTCCCTCACTGCACCTTATGTCAGAATGAAAAATATGTTAATATTGTGAAAATGTTTAATTTCATAGTTCATCTGTTTTAGAGTTATAACTTTTAGTTTTGGGAATTGAATTTAAATGCAGGTAAACTGAAATATCTTATTGAGAAACTGGTAAACAACCCTGAAATAAGCACAATTCAAACAAGCCTGGGGTAACCTGTGTTTATTTAATAAGGCCATAAATTGGATTATTCATGTATTTCCCATATCAAAAAAAAAACTAAAGGCGACTTTGTAAACTGTGAGGTTAGTTGGTAGAATGAGCAAGTCTGGAAAAAGGGCCATTAGCTCCATTAGGGATATAAATTATTCATGTGGGTCCCAGAATCAAATGGTGGTTTTGATGGCAAAAGATAATTTGTTTAAATTTCTTTTTGTAACATCCCAGGTATGCCATGTTGCTATGGAGATGGGCTATCGGGGAAGTGCCCTTTTATGGTTTGGGATTATGTGTGAGTTTGATCACAGAAACAAGTAGTCAGCAGTCAGCTTTGGTCTTGTGTAGCTTGCAGCTCAACTAAGAGTTGACCAGGTCTGCACCTTAAGCAGAAAAAAATAGTAGCTTTATCATTCACTGCACAGATTGCTCATGCTCAGTTTGGAGACAGGGTTCGTGAGGGGAAAGAGACTGGAAGATTTGTCCAGCTTTGAGCTGGAGGACAACATCTACATAATCCTGACGGTGAAAACAAAACAGTTCATCTTAGGAACAGGCAAAGAAAGAATCTGACGGGAGCTGTAAACCAGCTGTGGGACCAAGACCTGCACACAAAGTGTAGAGGCCATTAGGAACCAGGGCTGGAACTGATTTTTAAATCATGAGCACTAATGCAGTGAGGGTCAAGCTTGAGCAGAGAAGTCCACAATCTCAAAGTTTTGAAAGTAGGTTGGGGGATTGCTTAGCCCAAAAGCTAATGTCAGGGTCCCCATGAAATATTGTACATTAGAGAATAGTTGGAACACAGGAGAAATCAGAATGAATGCTGAAGGGGCTGCGGCACGTCTTGGGTTGGTTCCAAAGGGAGAAGTGAAGGAGCCCTCAAAATCTGGTAATGTATAAAGGTACTCTTGGATAGAATTAGGAAGAAAGCAGGGAATTGGATTTATACTATAAGGGCGGAATCGTCCCGGATTTGCACTAAGTGCGGAAGTGGGCGTGAAAAACTACGGGAAACACACCATCTTGCTGCCAGGTGGCCTCTGATTTTCCCATCACGCTGTTACCTCATTGCTCCCTCACTCTGGGTGCCATATTTAAGCTGCAGCTGCTGCACAGATCTCAATGCTCGCAGCCTAGGACTGCTCCAGTGAAAACATGGCCACAAAAGCCAAGAAGAGTGCAGCCCCCCGCCTCCCACCCACCCCCCGCCTGATTTAGTGATGCGTCCCCGGCGCGCGTTTTGGACGCTGTGGAGGTTGCAATGTCCTCTACCCCTGCTCTGGCCACAGGAGGCCCATCAGTCTCACTGCTCTGCCTTGGGAGACGGTGGCAGAGGTGGTCAGTGCCAACGCTGCTCACAAGAGGTCGGCCATCCAGCCTAGAAAACAGATGAAATTATCTCATTTGTGCCTCCAGGGTAAGTCAGCTATCTCATCAATCTCAACTCACCCACTCACAAGGCCATCACACATTCACTCGGATCTCACACATTGCCAGCTTAAGGCACCTCACCACTCGTTCTGTCACACACACCCTCATGTGGCCATCTGGCCTCATCTCCTCAGGAGATCGCATCCTGATCCCGTCCATGGCTTCACTCAGCACACACATGCATGCCTGGCATCCTTCTCGTTTGGCCTGGCATGTGCCTTGCTCACACTCTCTCCGTCTGTCTTTATGCAGGGCGCGATCACACACAATCAATGGGACAGGTCCTCCAGACTGGAGGGAGGGCGGAGTGCCGGACATCAAGATCCTCACTCTGTTCAAGAGTCATGTGTTGCAGCTGGCCAGGGAGGACGTCTACTGATTCGACGGCGATGGTGAGGTCGGTGGCAAGCATCCACTTGAGGATCCTGCATCGGATCATCCCTCTGTCAATGCCAGTCTGAGTCCACTGTTCTGTGTGTAACATGGCTGCCAAGCATTAATAATCTCCACTTTCTCTCCTAGACACAGCTGCCACGTCACCCTTGGGCAAACTTGACCCCAGCCCCAGCAACGAGAGAGCCTCGGATAAGGACCCTGAGGGCAGCAATGTCGAAAACCTATCACGGTGCTCACCCACACCCCCCACCAGCACAGCGACAAACACCTGTTTTGGACCTAGATGTAGAGCAGCCTGGGGATCCCAACCTGGTGATCACAGCACACAATCTGTTCCACAACAGGCAGAGGCAGGGACACCCGAGGATGCTGGCACTCAGTGGACTGAAGGAGAAAAGGAATCTGCTGAGTCCAAGTCAGATGATGAGCCTCTGGACACCAATTAGTTGGTGGAGCTGCAAAGACAATCATGGGAACATCAGGATGCACTCCTCAGATCGCAAGGGACGATGGAGGAGTCCGTCCGGCTTCAGTCTGAAGTGATAGCGCTGGCATGCCAATGCACTGAGGTCAACACTGGCAGGATGGTGGCTACCATAGAGATCTTGGTCCAGGACATCGGTCCTGCACTGCTGTGTGGGCTGATCTCCATCACTGATGCCATAGCTGGCCTCCAGCAGTGTCAATTTAAGAGGGGTGAGGGGTAGCTCAATCTCACTCCAATCTTTCTCCCTCTCCTCAATGAGTCAGCCAGGGGTTGTCGAGCACCCACAGGGAGGAGGACCATCAGCTCGACACCCTGGGCCACCACCCAGGTGTTCGGCCGATCCAAATCCCCTCTTCCTGTGACCCCATCGTCTCCAGCTCCAGAGGCCCACAGCAGGACACACAAAGCAGGCTGAAGCCCTCCAGGACTCGGCCCTCCAGAGGATGTTCGCCAAGGTCTTCACAGACGGTGCGTAGCAGTCAGCAAGCTGCCTCGACCTCCTCTGTGGATGTTCGGGGTGCACCAAGACAGCGGCAAGGTTAGGAAGGTGTAGAAGGTAAGAAGATGCCATTGCACCATGTGGGCATATGTGTCCTAAGGATCTCTCTTGGTTAAGTCTCCTTCTCTGGCTGCGTCTCATGGTTCTTTCATGCATGCCGCAGAGTGCTGGCCACCACTTGGATGGCCAGTGTGTAGCATGCTTCATGGCTGCCAGAAACCCCACCCACCTCCGCCAACCTGACTTGACCGACTGGTGGCAGCTTCACCCATTGGACTGCATGCTGTGCCCTCAGCTCAGGCACAGGCATTCTCCTAACCTGTACTGCAAGACTGCACTGTTAGCTTGAACCATGGGGGAGACTGGTCCAAACCTTAATAAAGACATTGTAAGGGGCTGTGAGCACCTCCACCAGTGACTGCGCCATGGACACCTTTCGCAAGGGGATTGTACAACTTGCCTAGTCGGCCAATTGTTTTGCAGCCCCTTAAAATGCACATTAATTTGCAGCCTGTGCCTGAGGGTTGAAAAGTCCTGGAGCATTTAATGGCACATTCATGCTCATGTGTTGCTTGAGTGGACAGAAATGATTAGGAGACCAGACTCCAAGCCTGTCAATGGAGCTGCTGCTGAACGGTCCCAGCTGAGAAAGAATGCTCACTTTTGACAAGCTTTTCCAAATGTGTGGCGGCTTCCCTCCCCCTCCCCCCACCCCACACTCCCCCGTCCCCCCCCACAGATTTGTGTACTCCCATCAGTCTGTGCTGCCTTGACGCCCACCACACCCTCCCCCCCACACCCCTGGCCCACCTGCACTGGAGCCATTGCCCCGGCATCGCACTGGAAGCCAGCCAGGACAAAGTGACTTTCCTGTGCCCTCCACCACTGAATGCACAGCACCTCTTCCTAGGGGCGAACCTCGCGAGCGCTGCACAAGGTTGTGTGCGCTTACCTCCGAGTTCCCCTCGAAGTTCAGCTTTCCAGGTGCACGCCTCTTAAAGGCAGTTGTAAATCGCGCCGTTCTGAAGGCACGCCGACGTGGGCGGTAAATTTGTCGTGGGGTGGGGGCTGATTCCAGTGCGCGGGCACAATGATGGGGATCAAGTGCATTAAAATTAAGTTCCCAACGTTGGACGGTGGGAATCGAGGCCTACCATTGACAGGTGGAGCGGACAATCACAATCTGGTTGCGTGATGGCGTGAAACCGATTTTTGGCCTCCTCGCCACAATGTCCGCTCACGCGGCCAAACACGCCGGACACTAATGGAAGCAGAAAATTCCAGCCTAATTCTTGACAAACTATAGTGTTGTTAGTAGTCCTTGCGTTGTTTATTTTTATATAAAGTTAGTTTTTGTTTAAAAACGCGAAATCTTGCAGCATAATTTATCTCAGTTGATCCCTGGGCATTTGAATTTCCCTTTAAACATTAACGGTCTCTACAGTGATGGTAACACTATGCCGCCTGACACACACGTATCAAAACCCCTTGCCCATAGCGCATTTTAAATCACTCCCTACGCAAAAATCTGGAACACAACAGGATGGAGGCGCATGCTTCCTAATAAACACTTGGGCATTGCCACCTTAGCAAGAACAGAGCTGAGCAGCAGAGATTCTGTGGCTGGAGGCTTGGCTTAGCAGCTTGTTTGTGCATCTTTGCTTCCTGTTCTCTTTCTGCACGCAAACACGGTTTATAAAATGCGTTGGAATGTCCTGACGTCACGAATGATGCTACATAAATTCAAACCTCTTTTATTTTAGTGGGTTAAATTGCAGCAATTTGTTTTTAAAGACTGATTAACTGTTATCCATTGTCCACTTTTGGCTTTGCCCAGTCCTGTTAAAAAGGGGTCGCTTGTCTTCCAGTTTCGGTTTGAGTGAGGAATCTACAGCTGAGATATTAACCTGTCTGGCCTTGTTTCTGTTGCTACTGCATGTTTCCCATCTGCTTTTTTTCAGCTGCAGTGCTGGGCCTGTAACAGTGAGAGCAAAGAAGGGGAATTGTGAGGTGCTGGTCCACTATTTCCTGATCTGCCTTTTTGTGGTGGGCCAAATCGCTCATTCGAATGCACATGAGCAAAATGAGCCCCAAATTATTCCTCTCTTCTCACGGCGGCAGCACAGAGTTCAGTCGGCGAATCAGGTACAGGTGGAGCACCCCAAATCCGGCAACCTCAGGACTGAGTCCATGCCGGATTTCCAAACTTGCCAGTTTTCGGGAAAAAAAATCGGAACAGCTTACTTCAAAATCGTAATGTCTTAATTCAATGAATACGGGGACGCAGGAAAAGCAACTAATATGATTGCAAAGCACTTAAGGTTAATGGCCTTCTCCATGCTGATACCAACTCATTTCTCACGCATTGGATTTAATAACTGGAGAGGTGGTGGTGTAGCGGTGTTGTCACTGGACTTAGCACTCCAGATACCCAGGGTAAAGCTCTGGGGACCCAGGTTTGAATCCCATCATGGCCGATGGTGAAATTTGAATTCAGTAAAAAATATAGAAGTGAAAGTCTAATGATCATGAAGCCATTGCTGGTTGTCATAAAAATCCATCTGATTCACTGATGCCCATTAGGGAAGGAAATCTGCTGGCCTACATGTGACTCCAAACCCTCTCAAATGGCCTTGCAAGCCACTCAGTTCAAGGGTAATAAGGGATAGGTAGTGAATGCCCACATCCCATGAACAAATAAAAAAAGCTATGTCATGTCCTGATATCAGCGCACCCTGTTTAAAATGAGAAAAGATCAATCAAATTGAAATGATGATAAAAATACCCTAGTTACAATTGAAAACTACTTCTTTCTTTTATTCATGCAAGATTGAACAGTGCTTTTTTAATAACTCTCTTTGGACTGACTTGGACCAGCTGCTAGAAGCCCCTTGGAACCTAAAGGCTTTTCGGAATCAAGTGCAATGTTTGAATTTAAGCCTGCGGGCTTCTACTTGGGTAGCCTCAATGGCATCAAAGTTCAATTCAGGTACCTTGTACTGTAGCAAGATTTGGCACTTGTCCTGATCTTAAGTTCACAGAATCACAGAATCACACAGAATCACACAGTGCAGAAGAGGCCCTTCGGCCCATTGAGTCTGCACCAACACGTGAGAAACACCTGACCTACCTACCTAATCCCATTTACCAGCACTTGGCCCATAGTCCTGAATGTTATGATGTGCCACGTGCTCATCCAGGTACTTTTTAAAGGATGTGAGGCAACCCTCCCAGGCAGCACATTCCAGACCGTCACCATCCTCTGGGTAAAAAGGTTTTTCCTCACATCCCCCCTAAACCTCCTGCCCCTCACCTTGGACTTGTGTCCCCTCATGACTTATCTTTCAACTAAGGGGAACAGCTGCTCCCTATCCACCCTGTCCATGCTCCTCATAATCTTGTACACCTCGATCAGGTCACCCCTCAGTCTTCTCTGCTCCAACAAAAACAACCCAAGTCTATCCAACCTCTCTTAACAACTTAAATGTTTTATCTCCCAGGCAACATCCTGGTGAATCTCCTCTGCACCCCCTCCAGTGCAATCACATCCTTCCTATAATGTGGCAATCAGAACTGCACACATTACTCCAGCTGTGGCCTCACCAAGGTTGTATACAACTCCAACATGACCTCCCTACTTTTGTAATCTATGCCTCGATTGATAAAGGCCAGTGTCCTATATGCCTTTTTCGCCACCCCACTAACATGTCCCTATGCCTTCAGAGATCTATGGACACACACGCCAAGGTCCTTTTGTTCCTCAGAACTTCCTAGTGTCATGCCGTTCATTGAATACTTCCTTGTCAAATACTCCTTCCAAAGTGTATCACCTCACACTTTTCAGGGTTAAATTCCATCTGCCACTTATCTGCCCATTTGACCACCCCGTCTATATCTTCCTGTAGCCCAAGACACTCAACCTCACTGTTAACCACCCAGCCAATCTTTGTGTCATCTGCAAATTTACTAATCCTGCCCCCCACATAGTCATCTATGTCATTTATGTGAATGACAAATAATAGGGGACCCAGCACAGATCCCCATGGTACGCCACTGGACACTGGCTTCCAGTCACTAATGCATCCTTCTGTCATCACCCTCTGCCTCCAACAAATAAGCCAATTTTGAATCCACCTTATCAAATTACCCTGTATCCCATGTGCATTTGCCTTCTTTATAAATCTCCCATGTGGGACCTTGTCAAAGGCTTTGCTGAAATCCATATAAACTACATCAACTGCACTACCCTCATCTATACACCCGGTTACCTCCTCAAAAAATTCAATCAAATTTGTTAGGCATGACCTCCCTCTGACAAAGCCATGCTGACTTACCCTGATCAAGCTTTGCCTCTCCAAGTGAAGATAAATTCTCTTCTTCAGAATTTTCTCCAATATTTTCCCTACCACTGACGTGAGACTCATTGGCCTGTAGTTCCCTGTCTTATCTCTAGAAGCCTTTTTAAGTAGCGGAACCATATTCGCTGTTCTCCAGTCCTCTGGCACCTCTCCGGTGGCCAGAGAGGGATTAAAAATTTGGGTCAGAGCCCCTGCGATCTCCTCCCTTGCCTTCCTCAGCAGCCTGGGATACATATCATCCGGACCTGGAGATTTGTCCACTTTTAAGCCTTTCAACACCTCCAATACCTTGTCACTCCCTATATCAATTTGCGCAAGAACCTCGTAGTCTCTCTCCCTGAGTTCCATACCTTCATCCTCATTCTCTTGGGTGAAGACAGATGTGAAGTAGTCGTACAACACTCTACCAAAGTCCTCTGGCTCCACCCATAGATTGCCCCCTTGGTCCCTAATGGGCCCTACTCTTTCCCTGGTTATCTTCTTCCCATTGATATACTTATAGAATATCTTGGGATTTTCCCTACTTTTACCAGCCAGAGCTTTCTCATATACCCTCTTTGCTCTCCTAATTGCTTTCTTAAGCTGCACCCTGCACGTTCTGTACTCCACTAATGCCTCCGCTGATTTGCTTCCCTTGTACCTGGTAAAAACCTCTCTTTTCCTTCTCATCATATCCTGAATATCTCTGGTCATCCATGGTTCTCTGGGCTTGTCACTCCTTCCTATCACCCTAGAGGGAACATGTTGACCCTGTACCCTCCCCATTTCCTTTTTGAACACCCCCCACTGTTCCTCTGTAGATTTCCCCACAAGTAGCTGTTCTCAGTCTACCTTGGCCAGATCCTGCCTTATTTTACGAAAATCCACTCTCCCCCAATCCAAAACATCTTTTTGCAACTTGTCTATTTCTTTGTCCATAACAAACTTAAGTTCAGTACATGGCTCAATATTCTACTTTATTGGATTCTGCAGGTGTCTTTTGTTCTTTATGGGTGAGTTCACCCATCTCTGCCACATCTGCACTCACTTAACTCAAATCGAAATCATTCTCATCAACGGTCTTGCCAGCTCTGGGAAAAGTTTATCCACCTTCACTGGTAAGGTTTTAGGCCACTTGATGGATCTATTGCTCTTGATTTGTACGACTAAGGATCCGGATTGCACACTTGTTTCAGGGTGACTGAGTTGGTACGGAGACAGAGAACATCCGGAGATTGTTGCTAGAATAAACACATGCTGTTTATTTTACAAACTAAACTCAGCAGCTACACTTGTGTGCTCACAACGTAAAACTCTGTCTTCACTCATCAGTGACTAACTCAAGGCTCTCCCACATAGAGGTAGCCCCAGCTACTCTGCTATTGGGCAATAAGATCATGTGACCTTACATTACAATGCTTGTCTTAAAGATATGTTACATATCAGATTGCGACATCCCTCCCCCTTTACTGAAAATACATTTTACATTTTTTTAATATATCAAGTTATTCACACAGATCAATTATTTACAAAGTCAGTCTCTCTGGGGGTTTCCTTATGCGTGTAGAACGTCTCAGCTCTACAGCTTCTGAAGTTTGCTTTGGAATCTCCCTGACTGAAGTCGCCTGAGCATCTGGTTCTGTAGCAGGTACCTGGAAATTTGTTTCTTCGACTCTTTCAGGTACAGTCGGCCCTTCAAATATATTTGTACTTGGCTGAGTTCTTTCAACAGGAAATGTTAATTCAGTTTCGAGTGCTGGTGGAATCACTTCTGGATATTTGGTTTCTCCACTTAGTATGTGATTCACATGTCTGCTTACTATTCGACTCTGACTTTCACGTGGTAGGAGAGAGGTCCCATTACCGGACTTATTTCACCGAACAACCGTGCTGGTCCTTCTCTAAAATTTCTCACAAATACCTTCTCTCCTACATTAAATGTTCTGTACCGACTGTGACAGTCATGTCCCATTTTCTGACTTTCCTGCCTTCTTTCTACCCTCCCCTGCAAGTTTGGCATAATTAGGCTCAGTCTCGGCCGGAGATGGTGCTTCATCAACAATTCCGCAGGTGTGACACCTGTTGTTGAATGAGGGGTGGTTCTATAATGGAAAAGCTCTATAACGGAAAATGTAGTCACTGTCGAGTCTCTGGATAATTTCTTCATTCCAGATTTGAATGCCTGAACTGCTGTCTTGGTGAGTCCATTTGAAGAAGGGTGGTATGGAGATGCTTTCACATGAACAATACCATTGAGGCTTGTAACTTGGTTAAGTTTAGCATTTGTGAATACTGTTCCATTATTTGATGTTTGCACTTCAGGTGATCCATCTGTAGTCACAGCTTATCAATGTAGATGTGGGTGACCTCACTTTTTATATGTCCATCCATTTTTGAATGAACATCTATGATAAGGAGAAACATTGTCCCCATAAAAGGCCCCGCGTAGCTGATGTGTACTCGCCACCAATGGCCTTCCTGGCCACTTCCAGGGGTGTAATGGGGCTGTTGCAGGTAATTTTTGTACTTGTTGACACTGTATACAACTTCTTACTAAGTTTTCTATTTCTCCGTCCATTCCTGGCCACCACATATAGCTGTGTGCTATTGCCTTCATTTTGGGAATTCCGGGGTGTGCACTGTGAACTTCAGATAACAATGGCTTTCGTCCTTTTGGAGGAACAATCACTTGAGCTCCCCACAATAAAATACCTTCTTGGCTGGTTATCTTGTGACTTCTCTGGGAACACGGTTTCATGTCATCAGACTCTTGTGTTTGTGGCCAGCCATAAAGAGCTTGATTTCTCACTTTGGATATGACTGGGTCTCGGTTTGTCCAATCTTTAATTTGTTTAGCGCGTATCGGTGATGAGTCCAGGGAGTTCAACAGCAAAATGTATTCCTGAGGAATTGGAACACCCTAATTTTTTTACTTGCAAGGGTGAACGACTGAGTGCATCTGCAACTAAAATTTGGCTTCCGGGCCTATGAATAAAAGTATTCTCACACGCTGCCAAGATCAACGCCCATCTTTGTACTCTTGCTGAAGCTATAGGAGGCATAGCCTTGTTGTCACTGAATAGTCCTAATAATGGCTTGTGGTCCATTATGATAGTAAAATGACGATAATGTACATATTGATGAAACTTCTTAACACCAAAAAATGATCGCCAGACCTTCTTTTTCAATTTGTGAGCGCTTTTTCTCTGCAGTACCGAGTGTTCTCGACACATATCCCATGGGTCATTCTGATCCATCATCCATTTGATGCTCCCACTCCATAAGGTGATGTGTAACACGTTAATATCAACTCTTTCTTTGGGTCAAAATGCACCAGCTGTTTAGAACATTGTGGCAGCTGTTTCACGTTTGCGAAAGCTTCTTCCTGTGATGTTTGCCAAGAACATCGCTGGTTTTGCTTGAGCCAGTAATACAGGGGTTGCCAGTTCTGTCAACAAATTAGGCAAGAAGCATCCATGGCAATTGATTATCCCCAAGAATGATTTCAGTTCAGCTGTATTCTTTGGCACTGGGGCTTCTTTAATGGCTTCCACTTTTTCTTCAACTGGACGTAGGCCTTGTGAATTTACCTTGTAAGCCTCAGGTAAGTTACTTCCTTTGTCTGTAATGTTTAATTTTTTCCTTTTTCAATCTCCAACCTGCAAAAAACATTGCAGAACTTCTTCCAAGTTCATCAAATGTTCCTTTTCAGTGAGTCCAGTCATGAGAATGTCATCCAAATAAACCACAATATGGGCCAATCCCTGTAGCAAACTCTCCATGGTTCTTTGGAATATGGCGCAAGCAGGAGATACACAAATGGCAAACGGGTGTATTGGTCCAATCCCTTATGTGTATTTATGGTGAACAAACTTCCAGGATGCCTTCTCTAATTCTAATTGCTGGTAGGCGTGGCTCATATCTAACTTTGTGTAGACCTTTCCACCTGCCAGTTTAGCGTATAAAGCTTCAATTTGGGGTGTCTGTTCAATTTTGCCACTATATTAACTGTTGATTTATTGTCCCCACATATTCTAATGCTTTACCCAGCTTTGAGAACAGGTACAATTGGTGCTGCCCGCTCTGGAAATTGTACTGGTTGTATCTCTCCCAGATTTTCTCATCTGTCCAGTTCAGCATCTGCCTTATCCCGCATTGCATAAGGTACTAGTCCTGGCCTTCATGAATCTTGGTGCTGCCTCTGGATCTACATGAGTTTTTGCTTGTAGCCCTTCAATTTTTCCAAATTCTTCCTTGAAAACTGAGGCATATTTTTGTAGTAGCTGTGATAACACATTAGTTCTCAGTTGGAAGATTTCAGTCCGTTCCAATATAATTTCTTGCAGCCAGTTTTGTCCAAGGGGACGCGGGGCAGAATCTTCTGCTTGATGCACGGGGTTCTGGCCCCGCACCTCAGCGTGTAAAAGGACGCGCAGTGATGTCGGGTGAGCGTCCCGATGTCACCGCGCGCCATCGCGATATTTCGCTGGGCGGGCGTGCAATGAAGTTCGATGTGCGCCCGCCATTAATTAACGGGCCAGTTAAGGCCCTTAAATCAGCAATCGACGCTGATTTTCTGGCGTCCGTGTGATCTTTGGCTCGGCGCACGGGTGCAACGGGCAGGCGGGTAAGAAACTTTTTAATAAAACTCATCCGCGGGCAGGATGAGAGGGCTCAGTGGGGTTGTCAATCTGGTCTGTGAGTATTTATTGCAGAGAGTTTTTTAAACTTGCCTGTGTGATCTGTAGCAGTTCAGAATGAACTCCAGCAGCTTTCTCTGTACTTTGAAACTTCAGCTCAGCTCTCTGCAGTCAGGAATCTTTATCGGGCCTGCAGCTTTCCGGAGGCCTCTCTTTAGCCTGGGTATGGGTTCTGACATCTCCACTGGAGGCAGCTCCTCTGAGGAGGTAGGAAGGGCTAGAATAAGGAGGAGGCCAGGATGCACAATCAGCCTCCAGGGGAGCCACCTTTGGGAGTACAGGTGCAGGCACAAGGGGCTGGGTTAAATGCCCAATGCCAACGTGGTACTCACACTTCCTCAGTGCAACAAATTGTTAAAGCGCTTATGGCACTGGATCCAGGTGCGCCGCACCACATCGCGGGAGCTCACCACCTCCGCCACCTCCTCCCAGGCACGTTTCATCATGTGGGGAGGCCTCCTCCTCCCATCCTGGGGAACCAGCACCTCCCACCGTGCAGCCACCTCCTCGAGGGGGGCAGCAAGGCAATCATCAGGAAAGCAAGGGGCACATTGGCCCCCTGCTGGCTTCCCCTGCAGCCTGGCCCTGCTCCTGGGGCTGACCCTGCAGCCTGGCCCTGCTCCTGGGGCTGACCCTGCAGCCTGGCCCTGCTCCTGGGGCTGACCCTGCAGCCTGGCCCTGCTCCTGGGGCTGACCCTGCAGCCTGGCCCTGCTCCTGGGGCTGACCCTGCAGCCTGCCCCGCTCAGCCGGCCCCCTGTGGTGTGACCTGGAAGTGGCCATTGTGAGCAGCTTACAGGAGGTTGCCAGGCCTTCTTTTAAACAGACTGCCGGGTCGCCATTGGACCTGGTGGTCTGTGCACGCCCACCGCAGCCCGCACACCCCCACTATCCACAGGAGTCGGAAATGCGCTGGGCGGGCCTTAATTGGCCCGCCCGCGCAAAATGGTGGCGCGGCCCCGATCGCGGGTGCTGATGGGGTCCATGCCCGTCCACGTCCTCTCCTGCTCCATCCACCTGCCAAATGGAAAATTTTGGCCTAGGTCTCTCACCTGCTACGACCACCAAGAATAATCTCACTGTTTGAGCTTCAGAATGTGCTGTGACTTTACATACACCATTGGCTTCCATGTCGTCTCCTGTGTAAGTTTTTAATTTTTCATCAGTTTCTTCTGAATTCAGCTTACATTCTCCATGATACAGGTATTTGAACGTACGCTCACCTATCACCACAGTGGCTGCTCTGGCATCCACCCCCATTCTGAGAGGTTTCTCATTCACTGTCATGGTTACATAGATAGGTTCTGTTCTTCCTACCTTTAAATTGTACAGCGAAATAGATATCAACATCTCTTACTTCAGGCTTTTCACCACTATTTATCTCATTGAATTTTTGCTATTGTCTGAAAGTCTGCCTGATTCTATCTTTACAATGTCTCACGAGGCGTCCATTTCGATGGCAGAAGAAGCATTCAATCTTTTACACTGGGTTTCATTACAGAGCTGTCTGCTTCCACCTCTATCACTATCATGCCAAGGTTTTGCTGCTAACTTATCCCTTGTAATTTTTCTGCTAACGGTAGCTGCTTCCCGCTTCGAAACAAAGCTCTGTACTTTGGCGCTCTTTTTGGTTGAGGGTCTCTGCCCAACATGGAGGACGGCACCATCTTGCATTCCTCGAATGGCTTCTGAGTCTCGCAATGCACCTTCCATTGCAAGAGCGATTTCCAATGCCCTCTGAATATCTAGATTTGTTTCAGCCAACAGTCTCTTCTGAATCGCATTTTCGTTTGTGCTGCACACCAAAAGATCTCTAAGCATATAATTAATAGATGTACCAAACTTGCAATATTCAGTTAATTGCTTCAGACTTGCCACATAACAAGCGGCTGTCTCTCCCGCAGCTCCATTTCTTGAGTTAAATCTAAACCATTGCATCATCACCGATGGCTTGGGCTGGTAATGATTCTTTACGAGGTTCACTAAAACATCAAAAGTTTGAGTCTGGGGCACTGGGCGCTAACAGATTCTGAATTAGTCCGTATGTCTTACTCCCACATGTGGACAGAAGGATTGCACGCCTCTTCTCCTCCCCTGCAATGTCGGTTCACCTGGAAGAAGAACGCAAGGCGTTCAACATAGTGAGACCAGTCGTCCGAAGTTGGGTTGAAATGCTCCACTCTGCCAAATTGTGGCATGCTCCGAAGCAATTAATTGGATGCTCAGAAAGAAATTTTCTTTTACATACGACTACCGTGCGAGGTACTTTGACCCGATTTCAGTTCTTCTGGATTCTTTCATTTTTTTCTCTCACTTTTTACCTCGTTTTTTTTCTGTGGTGTTTTTGTGCTTTTACTAGAGTTGCCAGCTTGTTGGATCCAGTGCCCCTGGTTTATTGGAGCTAAAGGATCCAGATTGCACGTTTGTTTTGGGGTGGCCGAGTTGGTACAGAGACAGAGAACATCCGGAAACTGTTGTTAATATAAACACGCGCTGTTTATTTACAAACTAAACTCAGCGGCTACATGTGTGTGCTCACAACATAAAACTCGGTATTCACTCATTAGTGACTAACTCAAGGCTCTACTTCAGAGAGGTAGCCCCCTGCTACTCTGCTATTGGATAGTAAGATCAAGTGACCTTACATTACAATACTTGTCTTAAAGATATATTACATATCAGATTACTGAAACACTACCCTGAGGAACTCCCGCGGTGATGTGCTGGAATTGAAATGATTGACCTCCAACAACCACATCCATCTTCTTTTGTGCTAGGTGTGACTCCAACCAGCGCAGAATTTTCCCACTGATTCCCACTGACTTCAGTTTTGCTGGGGCTCCTTGATGCCACACTCGGTCAAATGCTGCCTTGATATCAAGGGCAGTCACTCTCACCTCACCTCTGGAGCTCAGCACTTTTGTCCATGTTTGAACCAAGGCTGTAAAAGGTAAGATAAGTAAGGCTGACTCACAGGCTGCATTGGATTATGGGTGTGCTAGTGAAGCTAGAGAACTGCGGCTTTTATGTGTGTTGAAAAAAACTGGAACCTTAATTCAGTGAATATGGGACACATGAACTCAAGATAATAAATTCCTTTAGGATACATATTGAAGTGTTTTCTATCCATTTGAGTTTCTAAAACACTATTCTGCCAAAGAGCTTCAGCTGTTTCTTTTTTCTATTGATGCTTACAAAGCTGGGCCTGACATTTTGCTTTTAATTTTAGGTAGACGGTCCCTACTTTTGGTACGAGCTGATGAATTCTTGCTTTTAACTTTTGTACTTTTCTCCTCTATGGGTCCTCGACATTCAGCCATCTTCACTTGAAAGCTAAGGTAAGTATGGCTGGCCTGCAGGTTGTGAATCACGGGCTGGATTTAAAGTGAGGTAAAGTACGGAAGGGGTAGTTCAGGTAGTTTACCTGTACTATGGCTCCAATCCAGGGGAAACTGCACATGAAAAATGTAATGCTAGGATGGTACTTTTCCACTTTTCAAAACACCTTTACTCAGACCAAGGGTTGTGCTTAATGTTGAGCTTGAGGGAGAGGGTTCAGCTGGTGATGGGCCAGCAATAGGATTTTCAAGCTTGGAAATTGCTGTTGAGGGCATGTCAATAACATTCCTTTTTTAAAGAAATCAGCGAATTTAATTTGCTTCATGAGCTTAGGCTTCGCTTTGAAGGCTTTGTTTTTCTTGAATCTTGTAAAGCAGCATTATCTTTTGTTCCATTATACAGCTATGTGGCTCGAGGGCATTCATTAAATCCTCACACATTTTTATCCATTTGTCTATGGACACTGCCTCTATTTGATCACCAATGTCATCGTTGTCATCCTCACCGTCCTTATCTGTTTCCCCTGGATATAAAACCATTTCCACAATTTCACCATCTGTGTGAGCAATGGGAGAGTGTCATTGTCTATCTTCATAACTTCTCCGTTATGTTGCTCATTCAGTGAATGTGCAGCTTGAGTAGGCATCCCTCTCGCATAATCTAACAATTCCAAAACCATTTTCTTCGCATTAAGTACACCGAATCCATCAAAATTAGCATCAGCGCCATCAGCAAACATAGCTGCCCGACCACATGTTGTGCCATTTGGTTCCTTGCATGCGCTCCAACCCAGGCAGCGTCTTTCATTGAAAATGCTGTCTGAAACGCGGCTATCCCAGGCCTCAGTTCACAGCGCTAAGCATTTGCCTCATAAATTCATCTTTGCACTTAGACTTCATGGACTTTAAATTTCCTGATCCATTGCCTGTATAGTTTATGTTACGTTCAGGGGTAAATAAAAACGCCAAACACGTTGCCTTTCACAAAACGTTCAGCACCAGGGTGTGCCGAGCAATTGTCTCAAGCAACAATTATATATTTCCATAATATATAGGCAAAATACTACGGATGCTGGAAATCTAGAACAAAAACAAAAATACCTGGAAAAACTCAGCAGGTCTGACAGCATCTGCGGAGAGGGATACAGTTGATGTTTCGAGTCCGTCTGACCCTTCATCAGAACTAAGACATATAGAAATGAGATGAAATATAAGCTGGTAGAAGGGGGTTGAGACAGGAGAGCTGGAAAGAGGGCCAGTGATAGGCGGAGGCCAAGAAGAGACTGCCAAAGGTGTCAAAGACAAAAGGACAAAGGGGTGTTGATGGTGGTGATATTATCTAAAGGATGTGCTAATACTATATATTGCTGTTTTCATCGAGCCCAGCAGCCCTATAATGAGTACGAGCCTCGGGAACAAAGTCCTTCTGAAACCAGTCCAAACAAATTCCCCTGGTTATCTTGCTCTATTGTAGCATAATAATGCACTGGAAATATTCGTACTTCCTTGAAACATCTTGGGCGCTGTTTTGTTTCCCCAATATGCACCAGCTTATACCTGTGTGTCCCAGCTGCATTAGAACAACCAAGCACAGTAAACCTATCCTTTGGGCCTTTTACATCTGTTGGCACTGTCACATCATCTGTTGTTAAGCTTTTCCTTCACTGAGAGCTACTGCCCTTGACAGCAAGGCAGCATTTGACCGAGTGTGGCATCAAGGAGCCCTAGCAAAACTGGAGTCAATGGGAATCAGGGGGAAAACTCTCCACTGGTTGGAGTCATAGCTAGCACAAAGGAAGATGGTTGTGGATGTTGGAGGTCAATCATCTCAGCTCCAGGACATCACTGCAGGAGTTCCCCAGGGTAGTGTCGTCGGATACTGAAGCAGACCATGTCCAAATGCAGCAAGACCTGGGCAATATCCAGGCTTGGGTTGACAAGTGGCAAGTGACTCTTTCCAACAAGAGAAAATCTAACCATCGCCCCTTGACATTCAAAGGCATTACCATCACTGAATCCCCTGCTATCAACATCCTGGGGGTTACCATTGACCAGAAACTGAACTGGACCAGCCATATAAATACTGTGGCTACAAGCGCAGGTCAGAGGTTAGGAATCCTGCAGCGAGTAACTCACCTCTTGACTCTCAAAAGCCTGTCCACCATCTACAAGGCACAAGTCAGGAGTGTGATTTTTTAAAAATTCATTTATGTATACGAGCGTTGCTGGCTGGGCCAGCATTTATTGCCCATCCCTAATTTCACTTGTTCAGAGTCAACCATTTTACTGTGGGTCTGGAGTCACATGTAGGCCAGACCAGCTGGTTTCATTCCCTAAAGGACAGGGATGTGTTTACAACAATCGGCAGTGTTTTGTGGTCATCATTTTTTAAATTATTGATTCAAATTTCACCATCTGCCATGGTGGGATTCAAACCCGGGTCCCCAGAGCATTAGCGTGGGTCTCTGGCATACCAGCCCAGTGACAATACAATGCCACTATGCCACCACCTCCACTTACTCTCCACTTGCCTGAATGAGTGCAACTACAACAACATTCAAGAAGCTTGACACCATTCAGGATAAAGCAGCCTGCTTGATTGACACCCCTTTTACAACCATTCACTCCTTCCATGACCAATGAACAATGGCAGCAGTGCGTACCACCTACAAAATGTATTGCAGAAACTCACCAAGGCATCTTAGGCAGCACCTTCCAAACCCTCGGCTTCTACCATCTAGAAGGACAAGGGCAGTAGATACATGGGAACATCACCACCTGGAAGTTCCCTTCCAAGCCACTCATTATCCTGACTTGGAAATATACCACCACTGTCGCTGGGTCAAAATCCTGGAACTCTCTGCCTAACAGCACCGTGGCCGTACCTACACCACAGGGCTGCAATGATTCAAGAAGGCAGCTCATGACCGCCTCCCCAGGGGAAATTAGGGATGTGCAATAAATGCTGGCCTGGCGAGCGACACCCATATCCCATAAATGAATTTAAAAATGTATTGTTGAAAAAAGAGACATGTCAAAGCTTTTCATCTTGAACTCATCAGGAAACTTTGCAAGAATACCACTGTTAGGGTAAAACAACAATTTATACTGTATGTGAAGAAAGTGCTAATTGGTTGGCAGGTGTTCACTGATAGGTAGAGGCGTTGCCATGGAGAAAGCATAAGTGATGGTGATTGACAGTTAACTGTCAAGCATGGTTTGAAATTTAAACCAGGCAGCTTGACCCTGATTGGTCAAGGCATTGCTCTGAGGAATGAGTCACAGAATGGCTGTCACTGATTTTGTTTAGCTGAAACTGGTGCAATGTGTGTACATGTCCTTTCTGTCTGCAAAGTGCAGGGCCCCGTGTATTAATATATGTAGCTTCCAGGACACACAATTGCTCCACACTGAGAGCCTGATTGACAATCTTTAATTAGCTTTCAGCGTAATTCTTAGCACACTGAGGATTATTTAGCAAATGTGGCCAATCACGGAATCACATCTAATGTTGGACACTGTGTTTTGAGTTTTGCAAGCAGGGGCTGGTTGGGTACGGTCTGTACCCTGCCTGTTGCGAAGAGTGGCTGGGACATGCTGTTTGTTACGATCTACCAGTCTTTGGGGCATACGGCCTAGCTTCACATTGGCACTGAAATTCACATAGCACATTACTTATTTGTGTAATAGGCAGAATGTCTTTTTGGCTCAATGACAGCCTCCTGTTAGTGGCGAATGTCACTGGTGTTGCTACTGAATAGCAGCAGCGTGAAACAGCTAGTTTCACCTGTTGGTCAAATTTTTGAGATACTTTGCCCTTCCAGGGTAATCTGAGGTGGACTGGGCATTTTACAATGCTCAGGTCAATGCTGGGTCAAAAGTGGCGACCTGAGGCGAGTTCATGAGTTTGCCTGATATACAGTGTGAAACGATCTGATCAGGGTAAGCCATTATCCTGCAGGATGCCTTTGATTTGCCCTATTTCAGCACCAAGCTCTAGTGTCAAAATAGGGACGTTTCATTGGCATGATATTTTTGTTGGACTGAAAGGTTTTCATCAGCAGCTAATTTGGCAAACTTATTAAATGTAAATTCGAGCTGCCTTCTGATCTGCTGAGGCTTTATCTGCACACACATTTTAATTGCCTTATTCCAAGGCGTCTTTTAAATTTGGTTAACCAACCTGAACTGTATTTGCTTGAGTTGAAATATTCAGTTCAGCAGTGAAAATTGTGACTTGCCTAATCAACAGTGATGCAGTCAATGACACCCTCTCACTCCTCCTCTGTCGAATCCAATCCATCATCGCTCTGTCAAACTCATCATAGCCTTTCACTTATTTCTTTCTGAACGTCACTTTCTGCGTAAAACATCAAGATTTGGTCTTTCTCTTCTTTAAACCTTAATTGTCGGAGGTACCAGCCCTATACTCTTCGCTGGGCTTTTGCACTGGCGTATCCCCACCTCGTTTCTGCAATCATTTCACTTTTCTGGCTATTGACAGTGAATTATGCCTCCCTTTTGTATAGCTACCCATGGGGGTATCTGCTGCTTTTTTTGACATGATTGTTTTAAATGTATTGCCGTGCACAGTGTATCACCCGTCACTACCTGTATAAAGACTTGGGGCTGAAATTTACGCCGATTGGGTGGGCGCACGCCCGACCCCCATCGACGTGAGATGACGTCGGGTGAGCGTCCCAATGTCATCCTGCGCCCACGCGATACTTTGGTCAGCGGGCGCGTGCGGGTGTCGGAGCCGCGCCCGCCATCAATTAAAAGGCCCCTTAAGGCCATTAAAAAGGCAACTGATCAAGATTTCACGTTGCCCGTGCGATTTCAAGCTCATCACACAGGCAAAACGGGCAGGCGGGCAGCCAACATCTTGCAAAACCTCACCCAAGGGTGGGATAAGAAGGGTCAGCAGCATTGCCAGTGTGAGTCGTGAGGAGTTTTGGAGATAGTTTGCTGCTGGTTGCTTATTGGTACTTGGCAGCTTCATCTCTGTTCGAGTCTTCATTCTTAGCATTTCCAGGCTTCATTTCAGGACTCATTGGTGTCTCCAAGGCCTCCAGACGATTTTGACCATGTGGACCTTTCCAGATATCAGACAGCCTTCTGTTACCCTGGTAATGGGGGTTGTGGTCTACACTGGAGGCACCTCCTCTGAGGAGGAAGAGAGGGGCAGAAGGGAGAGGAGGCCACATGTCCCAATTCAGCTTCCAGGGGAGCGACCTGTGGGAGGAGAGGTGCAGGTACAAGGGGTGCAGGGCCAGCAGGTAGTTCAGGGTGGAAGGGGCTGCAGAAGATGCCACTATCCTGCTGCCAAGGTTTACAGGTGGCAATGCAGCTACCTCAACATGTCCGACGTGCAATGCCGAAGGAGGCTCCGCCTCTCGAGGGAGACAGTGACCTCCATTTACCGGATGATTGGGCCTGAGGTCAACTCTGACTGTGTGGGTGGACACCCCATGCCAGTGGCTCTGAAGGTCACAGTGGATCTCAACTTCTATGCCTCCGGCTCTTTCCAGGGGTCAGTGGGGGTTCAGTGTGGAGTCTCCCAATCAGCTGTCCACAGTTGTGTCAAGCTGGTAACAGAAGCTCTGTTCAGGCGGGTATTGATTTCCCTTCATTTCCATACAGACGAGGCCAGCCAGGCTGAGTGAGCCAGAGGATTTGCAGCGATTGCTGGATCCCCCCACATGCAGGGCGCCACCGACTGCAAACGTGTGGCCACCAAGGCATCAGCAGGTCAGTCGGGGGCTTTGTTAAAAGGAAAGGATTCCGCTCCATGAACATGCAGATAGTTTGTGACCATAAGATGCAAGTCTGTGCAAGGGTACCTGGCAGCTCCCATGACACTTATATCCTCAGACACTCCTAAGGCTCTTCAGTGCTTCAGCCTGACTGGATGGATGGCTGCTGGGTGGTAAGGTCTATCTGTTGAAAAGATAGCTCATGATGCCTCTCCCCCACCCAAGAACAGAGGCAGAGCAGCGTTATAATAGGAGTCATGCCTCCACAAGGGCGATGATGGAGAAGACCATAGGTCTTCTGAAGATGCATTTCCGATGCCTGGACCGTTCAGGGGAAGCACTACAATACCCTCCAGAGCGGGTGTCACTGATAGTGGCTGCATTCTCCACAATCTGGCACTGGCAAGGGGGGACCCACTGGAGGAAGAGGATCTTGAGGCAGCTGCACAGGCCACAGAGGATGAACCCAGTTGTGAGTCAGAAGAGGAGCACGGTGAGGGCATGGAGGCAAACCTCTGTAACCTTCAAGGAGGCTGGGACATGAGGGACGCCTTGATCCAATGTTCCTTCAGCTGGGCTGCCAAAGATCCGCTCCCACCTCATGTCAGGGCTGCCGCCTCTATCCTGAATGTCCGAAATGCCCCTGTCGTGTGAACCTAAAGTCCACTCAGTGCCCGTGCAATAAAGTTTAGAGCCATTCACGTCCAGCACCAAAAATAAAAGGTGAAGCATACTCAGGCCATCGCAACAAAAGCAAATTTAATGTTATTGTCACATTCAAATCACATTGACATGACCATTACTGGTGTTGATGTCGACAACATATAAACATATAAACCCCACCCCCCCTCAACTCCCCACCCCCTCGCTGGCAGCGACATTGGGGGCAGCCTGCTGACTGCTGTCTTGTTGGCCTTGATGACCTTGACAGTCACCCTCTGGCCTGTGGAGCCTGTGCTGGCCCTGCCTGGGAAGGAGCGGCCATTGCCGTGATTGGCATTTTCCCAGTCATTGCAGCCTCATTAGATGCCCACGGCCACTAGCAGAGGGGCGGAGGAGCTGCTGCCATCATCTGTAATGCCCTGAGAGGAGCCCGCAGAGACGACAGGCAGCTCGTGCACCAACGTGAGGTCGCTCTTGACCTCCCTGCTTACCATTAATGGACGGGCACCTAGCTGGGATACTGGGTGCCTCATCCATCTCCCACACTGGCACTGGCCACCTGAGGTCATTGCCTGTGTGAGGGCTTGCAGGTCTGAGCAGGGAACCCCAGGAACCTCTGATTCTGTCTTTGGAGCTGCCTCTCCATGAGAATCGCAACTCTCTCAATGGAGGAGGCAGTGCCCTCGGCCATGAGGGTCAACATAGTGCTCATGCTCCGCATGGACTCCTCCACAACAGAGACCATGACACACAGACCCTCATGGATCTCCACCAGATCCTCCCGCACATCACACAGGACACCCAGCATCTGCTGCCTAATGGATGACTCCAGAGGCTCATCATCAGCCTTCGACCCAGCATCGTCCTGGTCTCCAGCAGTCCTATGACTGCCCACTCCCTGTGCACTCTCTGCCTGCGCCTGCACCTGAAGCGATGTGAAGTGCCCTCACCAATGTGCACCGTCAATGTAGCTGATGATCTAATGCCCACCGAGGTTCTGGTATCTGCGCTGGTGCCTGGTTCAGAGTGCGGGTGTGATGCAGGTGCAGTTGAAGCCCGGAAGTCCTCTGATAGAAGGGGTGGCCCTTCTGGATCATGTGGATGTGTGTGTGCTGGTGAGTCTAAGGGAGAACAAGAACATGTCATTAGTTAAAGTCATTACACTGTCACTGTGCATGCCAGGCACACTGGCAAGACAACGGAGCTCTGCATCATGGTACCATTGCCTTTCAATAATCAATGGGGACTCCAGGTTTGAGGCTCCCAACAATTAAGAAACTACACAAGAATGTTTGCACAATCCGAAACTTTCGCCTCTGTGCCCTGCACTCTGACCTTTGTCTGGCACTCTCGCCTCTCCACGCCCGGTTGCACGGGGAGCGTGCCAGCTCTCCAACTCCAGGGCGTCCTGCTCGAACCTGGTCAGCAGCAGCAGGTTGGGTGGGCTTCTGCCTGTCTGTGACCTCTCCAAATGGTTATCGCTTGCCTTCTCTTGAAAGGACAGGGGAGCATTTATTAGTCCACTCTCTACCCACAGCGTCCTTGTGGCCTGGCCAACCCCAGCTGAGGAGCACCTTGCGGGGCACATCCGAGTCGTAGCCCTCGAGCCGCAAGGCACTCAGTCCAAGCTGCCAGGTCTCACCCCCTTGATCAGCTCCAGCATCATTGACAGTTGGCACTCAGACTCTAGCACCCCTGAGTTCCATGAGATCACATCCAGCCCTTAACACTTCACCACACTGATCCATGCCAACATGGTACTCACCCTTCCTGAGTGCAGCAGGTCATTGAACCTCTTGTGGCACTGCACCCATGTGTGCCGCACAACATCATGGCTGCTGACCTGGGCTGCCACATCCTCCCAGGCTTTCTTTGTCAGGTGTGGCTGCCTCCTCCTTCCATCCCTTGGTACAAGGGTGTCCCTCCTGGCAGCCACCTCCTCCAGGTCGACTGCGAGGTAGTCGTCTGGAAAGCGGGGGCCCGAGTGTCCACACAACCTGCCCTCCCGCCTGGCGTCTCCAGCTGCTATCGAGTCTATAAGTACCGTCTACGCAATGCGGACTATACGCTTCTTCACCAGCAGCCTTCAAGGGGCTGCCTGCGCTGGTTTTAAACTAGCCGCCGGGTCGCCATTGGAACCGGCGGCCGACAAGCCCCCGCCCCCGCCCGGCCCTTCCCGTCCATTGCGAAGCCGTGTTTTACGCTGGGCAGGCCTTAACTAGCCAGCCAATGTGAAATTGCGTTCGTGGGCCGATCACGGCCGGGGGCCAGTTTCTTGGCTGCTCCGGGACCCTCCGATGGCGCCCGCCCGCTGAGCTGAAAATTCAGCCCTTGTATTTTTTTTCTCCTGCACAGAGTTATCCATTTTATTAGCCGTTGGGGTCAGGTTGAACACTCTTGTGTGTTGGATCAAGCGGATCAGTCCGAGCTGAGTCAGATGGGGTCAGGGTTCGCTGGATAACGGGAAATGTCAGGCCAAGTCATGTGTGGAGAGAGAGACAGAATCAACGTTTCGAGTCTAATATGACTTTTCCTTGGACCTGAACTTTATTGCTTGAGAAGGCAGTGTGGAGCCACCTTCTTGAGTGCCATTTAATAGCTTGCTAGGCCATTTCAGCAGGTCAGCCACATTGCCAGGTCAGGAGTTGCATCTAGGACAGATAAGGATTTGAGATTTCCTTCCCTAAAGGGTATCGATTCAGCAAAGCCCATCAGTACTCGGCAACTCCCCGAGCTTTTCCGAATTGGATCATGGGAAAAAAATGTCAGTTTTTCAGACATCGTTGGTTTTTGGCTAGCTGGATTTGAGCTACTCTCCTTGTACTTGTAAATTCTTACAAACTGCATAGGGAGCAAATTTGCAAGAGGGATAAAGAATAAGGAAAAAAAATCGGAAGCAACTGAGTCATTGGAAAAAGAGCCAAGATTTGCAAGAGATATTCAAGCAAGCCATCAAAGGCCTCCTACACCATTTACCATTCAACTAGTTCTGTGACTTTCCTCCTTGTCTGTCTTTGTCTAAAGCAATGTCTGGTATCACCTGGGCATTGAGGCACAATGATTATATTGTCAACTCTGCTTTTATTACTCTGGATCTTTGCTTATCTTGATTTGTAACATCACCCATTGCAAGTCTGTTGGCGTAGCTTTGAGGTCCACCCTGCTCCTTGTGGAATGTCAGATAGTTAGATTCAAAGTATATTCACTTCTCATGTATTTTCTTTTTTGTTAAGAAAAATGAGGCGCCATTTCAGCACTCAGTGAGAAAGCAGATTAAGTAGCAAAAATAGCATCAGGGAATCCAGGAGTTCACAGAATATGAGTCTAAAGCCCACCATGACATTTTAAGGTCAAAAATGTTGTTGCCTTTTTCTCAATCCTAAGGACTCCAGTATTCCATTGACAGTGTTAGGGAGGGAATTCCAGAAATGGCACCCGTGTGTTGAGTTCATTAAAACAACAAAAGAGTAATCTGCTTAGGGGAATGGTAACAGAGTGACTGTGTTACTGAGCAAGTAATTCCAGAGGTATGGACTAACGTTCCAGGGATAGGACTTCAATCTCACCCTGGCGGTGGTGGAATTTAAATTCAATTAAATGCATTTGGAATTAATAGATCCGTATCAATAATGGTGAATGGATTGTTGTAAAAACGCATTTGCTGCTTCAATATCCTTTAGAGAAGGAAATCTCCCATCCTTACCTGGCCTTTATGCAACTGTTATGAAAGTGTAATAATATTCATAATATTTTTCTGGTTAATGGTGAAGTAGGTTTATGGGTGTAAGTATAGTTGGATCTGTCTTTGTGATTTAATTACATTTGGAGTCAAGTCGACAGCAATCTTGAAATCATCAAAAGAAGCTAGGTGTAGAAATGTGTTTGACATGCTAATGAGTAAACATGGATGCTGGCTTAGCTTGTAAACTGTGAAGGGAATTTGCATTTTTAGATAAGTGAAGGGGTTGCTTCGATTCCAAAGGGATGTTAGCCGGTTTACAACCAGCCAGATAAGCAAGGCTAAGGAGTTTGTTTATTTTCCCAAAGGTTACTGACAATATTGGCAAGTTTTTAATATTATGAGAAAAATACAGTTACAAAGACATATGGAACAATAGAAATTACATATTAAAGAGAGAGAAACATATATTAAGGTGAATGAAAGGCTATGTGGGGAGAGGGTCATGTAAGATCTAACAGGAGTGTATGAAACAGCCTTCAAGAAGCCTCCAGCCATTTGTGCAGAAGTTTGTTATGTCCTGTAACTAAAGTTGGAGAAAGCCATTTGAAATTCCACTGTCAAGTGGGTACTGTGTTAACTTGTTGGCTTTGTTTTAAATCTAAAATCTATTTTGAACTATTGCTTAAACTGAGTGTGTAACTGGGAGTCAGGTTAATTAGGGATTTTAGGAGTTGTTATACTAGTAAGTAGTTACAGTCTCATGTATGTACTTGAAATCTTTTATTTTGTTAATAAATATTTTAATTTAATTTTTTAAATCTCTAAAGGTCTTGTTGGTGGACTTATTACTTCAGAATTCAGTGCACACCTCTTGTAATAAATACAAATTGTAAAACTGTTACAATAGCGCGACCGAGTTTCCCTTGTGGAGTTGGTCCGCCTGGAACACACATCATCTGCCACACCATAACAGCAACTCCTGACCTAGTAATGTAGTTGACCTGCTGAAATAGCCTAGCAAACTATTAAATTGTATTCCAAGAAGGCATCTCACCACTGCCTTCTCAAGGGAAATAAGAGATGGACAATAAAGTTCTGTTCGAAAGCAGAGTCGAAGCGTTAACTTTGTTTCTCTCGCCACAGATGCTGCCAGAACTGTTGAGATTTTCCAGCACTTTTCCGTTTTTATTTCAGATTTCCAGCATCTGCAGTATTTTGCTTTTATAATATGGGCAGTTAAGGCTGACCTTGCCTCTGTTGTTCACTTCTCCTGTGAATGAATTAAATAAAATGACATTGGCTCCCTGGCTTTTTGTGCTGTTGTTCATTTTTCATTAAAGGATTGGCAGGGATTCTGACCAGCAAGTCCTAGCAATCTCTGTGTGAATTTCCTTTGTTGCTAAACTCAAGAAAAGAGGAAATTATACTCCCTTCTTAACTTTGACAACCGAGCATTGCTCATTAAAATTTGAAAGCCAGGAGTTTGAAACATGTCCTGGCGATAAGGCAAACATTGACACAACAACTTACATTGATATGGAACCTTTAATGTAATAAAATGTCCCAAGATGCTTCAGGGGAGTGTAAATCAGAACGTTTGACACTGAGCTACATGAAGAGATATCAGGAGAGGTGCCCAAACGCTTTGTCAAAATAGCTTTTAAGGAATGATTTAATGGAGAAGTGAGAGATAAAGAGGCGGAGGAGTTTAGGAAAGGAATTCCAGAGATAAGGACCCAGGCAGCTGAATTGGGTGGAGACACAATGATGGGTATTGGGGATGTGTAAAAGGCCAAAATGTGCAAAAGGCCAGTAGTGTGAGAGAGCACTCCCCACTTGCCTGAATGAGTACAGCTCCCACAACACTCAAGAAGCTTGACACTGTCCAGGACAAAGCAGTCCACTTGATTGGCATCATATCCACCACTGCTGTACAGTGGCAGCAGTGTGTATCACTACAAGATGCACTGCAGGAATTCACCACGGCTCCTTCGACAGCACCTTCCAAACCCACCATCACTACCATCTAGAAGGACAAGGGCAGCAGATAGATGGGAACACCAGCACTTGGAAGTTCCCCTCCAAGTCACTCACCATCCTGACTTAAAAGTATATCGCCGTTCCTTCACTGTCACTGGGTCAAAATCCTGGAACTCCCTCCCTAACAGCACTGTGGGTGTACCTACACCACATGGACTGCAGCGGTTCAAGAAGACAACTCACCACCACCTTCTCAAGGGCAGCAAGGGATTGGCAATAAATGTTGGCGCAGCTGGTGAAGCTCACGTCCCGTGAATGAATAAAAAAATTGGAGAAGTACAGAGTTTTTAAGGTGGTTTTAAATTTAGAGGAGGATAGCGAAGGGGTGAAACCATGGAGGGATTGACACAGGCATATTGTAGGAGTTGTATGGCATTGTAGTGCAGGCAACAGGGGTCTTGCCCACCACTCGGAAAGTCAATGAAAGCCTTGCGTCACCTTCTTTAGGGAAGGCCCACTATATTAAGTGCCAATAAGCTATTTAAATGGCCAGAAGCGGGCCGTCACCGAGACCAAGAACCCCTGGCCGAAGTCCAGCCCTGGAGAGCTGCTGGCCAATCAGATTCCGGTAGCTGTCCACTGCCAGCAGACACCCACCAGAGGCCCAAGATCAGCGAGAGACCCAGGCAACAGGTGAGAGCTGGTGGGATGGGGGTTGCTGGGTACGGTTTGCCGGAGGTCGGCAGCAAGGGCAGCAGGTGGCTTACAGCAGCCCTTCCTTCCCATTGCCAGGTCCCTCGATCAGGCACTGGAAGACTGAGTGAGGGTCATCATATTGAACTGACAGACTGACGGTTTTAGGAAGGCCCACAACCTCAAACTCCAGGCTTCTCAGAAAGAGATGCGCTGCCAAGTGTTTAAGAGACATTATAAATGGATAAAGGGCAACTGCACAGTTAACGTTGAACATATTCGGTGTATTTTATAACTGTTTTGCATTAACAATATTAGAAATGTTTATTAGTGCTAAGCTGAATGAGAAGAAAAGATGGTGGTCAAAGCATATTTCAAAAATATTTGGAGTTATTTCGTTAAAAGTTGATTTCCTCTTGTTCCGTTGCTAGCTATTTCACTATTGTTGAATTTGATTGAAAGTTTCCATTTATCCCTGATGTAGCTTCCATAGCAGTGTGAGAAGCTTTGCATTATTTAAACAGATGTTGGAATCCTCTCGGACTTTCCATAGATGAGGCTTCCCATGGAGAATACCCTGCTTCGACTGCCAGAAAACAAACTTCACCGTGTTTTGGCAGGTGGCTGGTAAATGCCAAACTACCCAAATCCCAGAGGGGAATTTGAAGCAGCAGCCACAACTATTTGCAAATTGTACTGATTTCGAGATGCGGGCTTTGAATTCAGTGAAAAGGAGGCCACCAAGTCTCATGGGTTTCTTACAAAACTAAATTAAGCCTTTATTAACAGAAGAAATGATTTTAAGCACATACATAGATCAACAAATTTCTACTATGATAACTTCTAAACCCCCTAATTAATCTAAATCCTAGTTACACCTCCGTTAAGGCAACAATGAGACATATAGATTTTAGAACCCAGACAAAATAACACACAATATCCTGAACAGTTAAATTCAAAGAAAATTCTTCTCAGCTTCAGTTCCTTGTAGACAGTAGCTTGAGGCTTAGATGCTGGACGCTTTTCACACTTGTGTCAGATCGTGCAATGCCTGCTTTTACATACAGCCTTTTCTCCTTTATACACGTTTTCCCCTTTGAATACAAATTCCCATTGTTTCACTATGAGCTGAATTTGCCCAGAATTGCACTAAGTGCAGTAGCGGGGCAGTAAAATGGTGTCCTACCCGCCGATGGGAATGACGGGTTTTCACGCCGTATCTTCCCGAGCCCGCCTCCTTATATATTTGCTCCCGCAAAACACGCTGTTTACATGGTGGGCGGGCTCTCAATCACCCACTCGTCATCACCCCACTGTTGCATCACGCCGGCCGCCATCTTTAAAAGGCAGCCGCCAACAAAATGCTCATTGCCACCAGCTCACCACCGCTGCCTGGGAGACATGGCCTGCAAAGGCAAAAAAACTGCAGCCCCAGTTTCAACGACGGGTCCCTCAAGCGACTGTTGGATGCCATGGAGACCCACCAGCATGTGCTCTACCCCCGCTCTGGCCGCATGATGGGTAGCAATGTCACCAATCTGGCTTGGGAGGTGGTGCCAGCTGTGGTCAGCACCAATGCCCTTTAGAATTGGATAGTCACCCATTGCTGAAAATGATGAAGATTCAAGCTCCGAAGAAACCTCTGAAGAGGAATCTGAAGGCACCCTTCCTGATGTCCAGTCACAGCGCTCACCTACACCCTCCACCAGCGCAGAGACACACACACTTCAGTGGGACCTAGCTTTAAAGTAGCCTCAGGACCACAATCCAGTGAGTACATCGCATTTTCTGATCCACAGCAGGCAGCGGAAGGGACATCCCAGGTCCCCGGCATTCGGAGGACTGCTGGAGGCCAGAACATTGCTGAGGCCAAGCCAGATGATGAGCCTCTGGACTCAGTCATGTCACAGTTGCTGGAGCTGCTAAGGCAAGCTAGGGAACATCAGGAAGGGACGTCCGCTACACTCCTCAAATTGCATGGCATGATGGAGGAGTCTGCCCGTCTTCAGGCTGAGGTGATAGCGCCGGCATTGCAATGCACCAAGGTCAACACTGGCAGGATGGCGGCTGCCATGGGGACCTTGGTCCAGGGCGTCACTCCTGCACTGCTGCGTGGGCTCAACTCCATCACTGATGCCATAGCTGGCCTCCAACAATGCGTACGCGAGAGGGATGTGGGGCAGCTCGATCTCACTCCAGCTACCCCTTCCACTCACGGAGTCAGCCAGGGGTCCTTGGGCACCCATAAGGAGGAGGATCAGCAGTTGCACACTCCAGGGCCATCCACCCAGATGACTCTGGGAGTGACTGGCCCATCTGACTTCCCTCTCCCTGTGACCTCTGCAGATCCAGCTTCACAGGTCAAGGAGATGCCACTGCCACACAGCAGGACCCCGAAAGCAGGCCGGGGCCCTCCAAGCATCGGCCCTCCAGAGGACGCCCGCCAAAGTTATCACAGACAGGGCATCACAGTCAGCAGGCTGCCTCCAGCTTCGCCGTGGATGTCCGGGGAGCACCAAGACACAGTGTCAGGATTAGGAAAGTTAAGGAGAATTAACTCTTTTAGAGTCAACTAAATTAACAAAAATAGGGACAAAATAAACACAGCTCTGAAAGTAGTGTAGCTGCAAAACCAAAGACAAAGTTGTTGTACAGCCTGGGCACGAGTGTTTAATCACTTGTACGTAATGTTCACTATCATCAATAAACTCCTAAAAATGTTCCCCTGCCTATGGCTCCTTGTTCTGATGAGCAGTGTTCTGTCACTTTGATGTGAAACCTTCCTGCGCAAGATAAAGGCAGGTGTCTCAGTCCAGGGCCTCTTCCCTGTGCTCTGTGTGGCCTTCAGACCACAGTGATGGTCCAGCCTCACACTCCCTGGAAACATTACTGATGCCTGCACCTCGACAGTGCTGGTCATTGCTGCCAGAATGTAGTTGGCAGGCGCCACAGAGTTCTCTCATACCCTTTGTGTGCTCTCAGCACATTTAAGATGGGGCTGGCCCCCATCACCCCTGCTGCCCCTTCTTCATGAGGTTGCTGCTCCTGCCTTTGCGCAGCCAGGAGCCTCAGTCATTCTCTCCTCCGCCTTCTACAGTCTCTGTAGGCTATCAGGCATACAGCTAGGTCACCAGGATCTATGATCCAGACGTGGTCCTCCTGCAGCATGAAAGTGAGAGAGAGAGACGTGGTTATCATGGCTGTACTTAGCATCTTTCCTGGCCCTGTATGACCACCCCTTAATGCTCCCCAGAGAGTGCAGGTCACCCCCCGGATGGCCAGAGATGAGTGTGCTGCATGGCTGCCCTGTCAGCCTACGACATGGGGGACACTGGTCCAAACCAGGATGATGGGATTGCAAGGGGCTGTGAGCACCTTCAGCAGTGACTGCTACATGGCCAGTGTTGGCGAGGAGATTGTACAATGTGTGCAGTTCAACTGCTCTGCAGTCCTACAAAGTGGTGGCGGACTCAAAGTCTATGCCGGGATGTGCGGAGTGGGGTAAGGTTTGGAGCGCTTTGGTGGTTCTTTGGTGCCCCCACGATGCTTGCATGGCCAGGCAGACTAGGAGCCTGACCCCAGTCATATCACTGTGGCTGTGTCTGATCTGTCCTGGTTGCAGAGGCATGGTCACTTTATACAGGTGAACCTAATGCGTTGCCATTTCCCTCGCTTACCCTGCCCCCCCACGTGATTGACTGTGCGCGGGATGCAGCACCAGGGCAGCACTTGACCCCCCACCCCGCCTCAGCAGTCGCCTCTGAGGCTGGCCAGCGCTTGCCGCCAGACACCCTCCACCCCTCAGCGGTTGCCTGCGGGGCCAGACATCAGTTTCCCCTGACCCCGCCCACCCCCAGTGCCCCTAAGGCCTGTATATACCAGGCGAGCTGTGGAGAACGCTGCTGTTCACTCACCTCAGTTCCCCCAAAGTGAAGGCCGCCAAGTGCACGTCGCCTGCGTGCTGTTGTGAAACACGTCGGCGTGCTTTCCCACCAACGTGGACGGATGATAGGTGGGGTTCCAAGAGCCTGGCGGGATGGCCTTTTAATTATATGCTAATGTATTACAATTAGTTCCCTGCTGACCAATGGCGGGAAACATGGCCTGCCATCGGTGGGCTGAGCGGAAGATTAAGACCTGCCTTCACGCCGTCGTGAAATGGGTCCCGCCATATTTTCCAAGCATGCTACCTATCACACACGCCGCCAGTGGGCTCAGAAAATTCCGCCCTATGTCTTTGGACTTTTTCCTCCCTAATAATAAAAATCTATCATAGTACCAATTTTTACCAGTAATCTTTGAGAAAAATAAACACACTGTTTCTTAACTTCTCCTGGCTAGGTGAAATATTTCATTCCCCCCACTTTTTTTGAATTCAAGCTAGTTTGATTTATTTAAAAATGCAAACGTTTCCTTTACACCTCACATTTTAAAAAAAAACCATGTTTACCTACGTAACATTTCAAACCTAGCTGATCTTCTGATACATCAAAGCCTTCAGACCAGCTTCTTTTAATTCAATTAAGTCCCACACACACACATAGACACAGAACCCACTATTAATCTACTTTACAGTAAGTTCCAGTAATGTTATGAAAATTATTATATCTTCCTGACATCCCCCTCCTCATTAAAAAATGGGCCATCATAATTTTAAAAGATGGCTTCAATTTCTGAATCCATCTTACATTACCTCCTATACTTATTACAAGATTACATTACCAGATGCATGTATTAACATAACAATATATATACAGACCCTTGGTATCAACAGAAATCATTCCAGTCCTGTGTCCAGGTTTTAAATGTGCAATTTTCCCTTTAAGCTTCAAACCCTTGATATTGCATCTGCAATCAGATTTTCTCGTCCCGCCACATGAATAATCTGTAGATTAAATGGTTGCAGTAATAAACTTTATCTGAACAGCCTTGCACTTCTGTCTCGAAATTTGTCCAGAAATTTTACAGGATTGGGGTCTGCATAAACAATTGTTTCTGACAAATTGTTTGTAACCTAAATTTCAAAATGCTGCAATGCTAACACCAAACCCAAAGCTTCCTTTTCGATTGTTGAATATCTTCTCTGTTGTACATTCAGCTTCCGTGTAAAATATCCCATCGGTTTCTCAATTCCAGAGTCATCGTTTTGTAACAGTCCATCCCAGTGTCTATATCGCTTACATCAACGGCCAACTTAAATTGCTTGGCATAATCAGGTACTGGTGTTCTAGTTAATACTGTTTTCAAACTATCAAATGCCTTCTGACACTCCTGTGTTCATTGGAACTTCTGGTTCTTTTTTAATAGTTCAGTCAGTGGAGCAACCATACTGCTAAAATTTGGTACAAATTTCCGATAAAACCCCACATGCCCAAAAATCTCAAAACTTCTCATTTTGTTGTAGGCACTGGGAAATCCACAATAGCTTTGACTTTCACATCTCTCGGAGCCACCTTACCATGTCCAATGGTATGGTCTAGATATGTAACTTGTACTTTTGCAAATTCACTTTCAGTCAAGTTCACCAACAAATCAGCTTCTTGTAATCGAGTAAGTAATTCTTCCAGATGGTGTAAATGCTCCTCCCACGCCTCACTGAAAACCATCAATATAAACAGCACAATTACTCACACCTGCAAATACTTTGTTTGTCAGTCTTTGAAATGTTGCAGGTGCATTTTTCATACCAAATGGCATGACTTTAAACTGATATAGCCCATCTGGCATCACAAAAGCTGATACCTCCTTTGCTCCCTCCAATAACAGTACTTTCCAATATCCTCTTGGCAAGTCAATTTTGTGAGAAATTTTGATTGTCCCATTTTCTCAATACAATCTTCCAACTATGGTAGAGGATAAGAATCCACGTTTGTCACCACAATCATCTTTTGATAGCCCACAAACAATCTTTGTCTTCCATCTGGTTTTGGTACCAGCACAATAAGCAAACTCCAGTTCCTGCAACTAGACTCAATTATATCATTTTGAAGCATGAATTCAATTTCTTTCTGTACCTGTGATAACTTTGCCGCATTTAATCTATAAGGATATTGCTTTAGTGAAGGTGAAACTTCTACACATACATCATGTATAGCTGAATTAATCTTTTCCAGATTATTCCCACAAATATCTTTGTGGGACTGCAACAGCTTCACCAAATCACTTTGACACTTGTCTAGAAGGTAACTCAATATTACAGTTCAATTTTGAAGTACCCCCTCATTATCCAATTTGATTAGAGAAAAATCAATTTCAGAATCCTGCATTTCTACCTCTTTCTCATTATCTACCACCACTAATACCTCCTTTTCCTCCTTTTCCCTGCCAAAGTACTTTTTAAGCATATTTACTTGACACACCCTCTGTGTCTTGCTTCTATCTGCAGTATTTATTAAATAATTTACTTCATTCAGTTTCCTTTCAATCCTGTAAGGCCCACTAAACCTTGCCTTTAATGAGTCACCCAGTATTGATAACACAACTAGCGCTTTCTCTCCAGCAACAAAACAATGAGCTGTATCTTTCCTGTATGCCTTCACTTTCATCACTTGCTGAGATATCTTTAATTGTTCCCTAGCCAGCCTACGTGCTCTTTTCAATCTCCCTCTGAAGTTTAATGCATAATCCAGGAGAGTAGTTTCTGAATTTTGACCCGCCAATTTCTCATGAATCAATTTCAGTGGTCCCCTTATCTCATGACCATAAAGTAGTTCAAAATGACTAAAACCAGTTGTTGCATTAGGAGCATAATTAATAACAAATAACAAGAATGGAATTCCCCATCCCAATCTTGTGGATAATCCTGACTATGTGCCCTCATCATAGTTTTTAAAGTTTGATGCCATCTTTGCAAAGCCCCTTGTGGCTCAAGATGATAAGCTGCTGATGTCAACTGTTTTACCCCAAACTGTTTATTGCTTCCTTAAATAGCTGTGACATAAAATTTGAACCCTGATCTGATTGTATTTCTTTAAGTAAGCCATATCTTGTAAAAAAAATGTAGTTAACTCTTCCACAATTTTCTTTGTTGTAATATTTCTCAAAGGTATTGCTTCAGGAAACCTAGCAGGCACATTCATTATTGTCAGTAAATACTGATTTCCACTTTTAGTCTTAGGGAGGAGTCCTACAAAATCAATCACGACCCTGGTAAAAGGTTCTTCAAATGCTGGAATTGGGATTAAAAGTGTCGGCTTAATCACTGCTTGTAGTTTTCCCATCACCTGACATGTTCTACAGAATTTGGCTACATTCTTATGCAATCAAGGCCAATAAAAATGTTTTTGTATGTTTGCCCATGTCTTTCTAATTGCTAAATGTCCCTCCATTGGAATTTCATGAGCTATCCTCAGGATCTCATTTCTATGAAGCAGTAATTTTATTATCACACAATCTGTAAACAATCCAGGATTCTCTCGCTGCAACACTTCTGTAAAAAACACTTCTACAGGCTGGTAACCTACAATAGGCATCACCTACATCTGTGGTACAGCCAAATGATTTCCCAGAATAAATTGAAACTCTGCAATGGACAATTTTTCCATTAATCCAACAATAACCTCTTCTATTTTCTACTTACTCTTTAAATTTACCTTCCACAATGGAGTAAGTTCAGCATCTCCATGAACCCCACTTATTATCACCTGCTCCTGCAATACTCTCTCTGAACAACAAATGTCACTATCCCACAAAATTAAGGATTGACTAGCCCCTGTGTCTCTTAAAATTTTAACATCTTTATCTACTCCACCCTGTACACATGGAAAGACTCTCCTTCACACACAAAATCTTTAATCATTTCTGCAACCTGCTCCTCCGAATTCGCTTGGGTAAATTGTGAACACATTCACACTTCTTTACCTATCACTGATTCTTCCTGTTTTACGTGTACATAAACCATTGATTTTTCCTGTGCCTGGATCTCAGAATCCGCAGTAATTTTACTTCCAGTGCTTTTCTGCATGCCTATAATTCTGACAGATTTTCCCTCAACTTCCAACATACTGACTTCATGTGTCCAACTTTATTATAATAAAAATACCTCAATTTTTGAATGTCACTTCTACCCTCAGCACCTCCCTTTTTATTTTGAGAAAAAACTTCCTGGGATTTTCCACCTACTCCTTCTCTCCCCACCTTCCTTTCAACTTCCCACTTTCTGTCCTTTTCTGATTTAAAAGGGTGATGGAAAACAGTCTGTGAACTAACTCATAATCATCAGCTATCTCTGCTGCTTCTCTTACCGTTTGAACCCTCTGTCCCTCCACATGAGTTCTCACTACCGAAGGAATTGAATCTTTAAATTCTTCCAAAATAATTACTTCCCTAAGAGCTGCGTATGTCATCTCTATCGCTTATGCCCATATCCCCTGGTCAAAATTACTTAGCTTTATTCTTTCAAACTCAGTAAAAGTTTGCCCAGTTTTCTCATATTCCTAAATTTCTGCTTTTATGCCTCAGGAACCAACTCATATACACTCAAAATAGCCTTTTTTACCACATCGTATTCCACTGACATTCCTTCTGACAGTGAAACATAAACCTCATGTGCTCTAACCAGCAACCTGGATTGTAATGACAATGTCCGGTTTTCCTGCGGCCATTTCATCTGTTTAGCTACCTTCTAAAATGAAATAAAGAATGCTTCAACATCTTTTTCCTCAAACTTTGAAAGAGCTTGTATAAATTTAACCATTTCCCCACTGGGTTTTAGGTTAATGTTTTTTTTTTCCATCATCAAAACTTTCCTCAGAATCTGAGATCTCTTTTTTAACTTCCAGCCTTTTAAGCTGGTATTCCCTTTCTCGTTCCTTCCCTCTTTCCCTTGCCTCTCTTTCTTTATCCTTCTCTCTTACCTGGAACCCCAGTTCCCACTTCCTTCTTTCTCCTGCCTACCGCTTGCTCCCTTTCTCCTGCCCTTTCCTTTACTCTTTCTGCTGCCTCTGGTTCCAATTTCTTCATTTCCTTTGCTTGTTCAAGTTCGAGCTTCTTCATTTCTAACTGAAGTCTCACTGCTTCCAACTGTGACTCACTAGTATCAGGTATCACTTCCAACTTTAAATGCTGTGCTATACCTTCAGTTTTATATGCTTTCTTTGCTCCTGTAGGTAATCCCAATTGTAATTTATCGGCCAATTCCATTAAAAACTTTATTTACCTTTTGTAAACCAGCCAAAGTTATAACTTCAACTCCCAGACAAGTCTGAGTGACTGCCAAAGCCATATTGCAGTCTCACCACTACAAATAAACCTCACACCAACTCCTGAATTTAAAGTGCTTCTCATACTCGTAACCTTAAGATTCACCAACTCCAAACCAATCAAGGAATTTCAAATGTATCCCCCAAAGAGCTCTCAATTTCTGTTATTATTACTGTCATTATTACTCTACTTTACAATAAATTCCATAAATAACATTATGAAAAGCATTATATCTTCCTGACAACTGTAATTGGGAAGCAACGTTATGATTCTTAGCACCTTTAATATTAATGCATTGAAAAGAGGAGCTGGAGTGGGCAGCTCTCCTATCTCTGAGCCAGAGAACTCAAGTCCCATTTCAGGACTTGTTGGCTATGAAAGAATACAGCCACTGATGCAGGCAAGCCAGTGTGTATCAGTGCCAGTCCCCAGCCTGGATAAATAGGAAGGGTTAGGAGCAGAAAGGGGATCCATATTTGAAATCGGCCACCAAATCCATAAAGTAATGGTTGATATGAAGATGATCAACCAGCATTGTGGCAATCATGTGGAAAGAGAAGCCATCAATATTTTGAAAATGACCTGCAGTTAGACAGATGATATGAATACAGGGGCACATTGCTGAAGGCAGGGGAGAGATCTGGGCTCCTGATGTGGTTGGAATAGCTGCATGAACTTGTCTGGAGTTTGGCATCTGGATGAGGTTGGGAGGGGACGGTTGACAGGTAAGATGACATTCCCTATAATTGCGACCATGGTGCACTATTCATTCTCTCTTCCTTTAAGACCCTCCTTGAAACCCACTTCTCTGATGAAGATTTTTATCATCTCCTCCTATCAACTCTTTGCTTTATTTGCTGTTAGCATTAGTCTGATTTTCTGTTGGCATTAGTCAGATTATGCTGCTGTGAAGCATCTTGGAATGTTATTCAACATGAAAGACACTGTATAAATGCAATTTATTGTTATCATCAGTGGCTGGATAGGGAGCAGATAGCAGAAAGGAAAAGCTTGCATTTAGGTAATGCCTTTCATGAACTCAGGGCATCTCAGGTATTTTACAGTCAATGAATTATTTTTGAAGCATAGTCATTGTTGTAACACAGAAAACAAGGTAGTCAAAATTGCACTCAGAAAACAGCAATGCAATAATAACCAGATAGCGATGTTGGTTGAGGGATGAAGATTGGGCCAGGCTCCCTTCTTCTTCAAAGGGTGCCATTGATTCTTTACATTCACCTGAGGGGATAGATGGGGCCTTAGATTATGCCTCTTCCAAAGGCCAGTACTTCTGACTGCGCTGTGCTCCCTCAGTGCTGTATTGCTGCATCAGCCTGGATGATATGTTCAAGTCTCAGTTGTTAATGTATTGACTAAAAGAGCAATGGGATAAAAAGAGTGATATTTCACACAGTGCTTAACCAATGTCAGTAATCCTGATGTAGAGAGAACTTATATTTATTGGCTTGCAGAAGAAATGTAGCATACTAAAAATAAAACTGCTGACTACAACAACATTCAGACAGGACAATAGCTAAAAGCTGCATCCTCCTCTCAGTGTGCATTATAATTTATTTGCATCAAATATGCAGAGAACATTAAGGTAGCAATATTAAATCTGCCTGGCTAACACAGAAAAGCAGTGCATTGGTGGCAATAGACAATACTCAGCATGTTGCCAGTAACAGGGAAATGGATGACTCAAACAATAACCTGACTTTTCAGGCTTTAGACAATGGGATCTAAATCAGCTGAATTTCACCATCTTAATTTATATTCAAAAATACCTGGAAAAACTCAGCAGGTCTGACGGCATCTGCGGAGAGCTGACATAGCTGACATTTCGAGTCCGTATGACCCTTCATCAGAACTAAGAAATATAGAAATGAGATGAAATATAAGCTGGTAAAAGGGGGTAGGACAGGAGAGTTCGATAGGGAGCCAGTGATAGGTGGAGGCCAAGAAGAGACTGCCAAAGATGTCATAGACAAAAGGACAAAGGGGTGTTGATGGTGGTGATATTATCTAAAAGATGTGCTAATGGGGACATTAGTGAAGCAAGCTAGTGGCAGATGGCCCTAGTGTGGGTGGGGTGGGGGGAAGGGATCGAAATGGGCTAAAAGGTGGAGATAAAACAATGGATGGAAATAAATTTAAAAATAGGAGGAAAAAGGAAAAAATATATAGTTGTAAAAAAACGTATAAATTATTAGAAAACGGGGGGTTGGAAAGGGGGTGGGGATGGAGGAGAGAGTTCGTGATCCGAAATTGTTGAACTCAATATTAAGTCCGGAAGGCTGTAAAGTACCTAGTCGGAAGATGAGGTGCTGTTCCTCCAGTTTGCGTTGAGCTTCACTGGAACAATGCAGCAGGCCAAGGACAGACATGTGGGCATGAGAGCATGGTGGAGTGTTGAAATGGCAAGCGACAAGGAGGTCTGGGTCGGTCTGTCCGCAAGCATGACCCGGATCTAGATTTCCAGCATCCGCAGTATTTTGCTTTTAATTTATATTCATATGGTCACCTGAATCCCATAAGCGGATTTCAAATCTGCAATTCTTCCCGATAAACCATTATCTATTTCACTCAGCTATCACACGACAACAACATAAAGTTTGCTGGAATACGTCATCCCTCAGTCTCGTTTCCCGTCTAGTTTCTCAAACTGGAGGGGTGATTTCAACCTTACCCACCCGACAGGGGTAGAGCAGGCAGGCGTGTGATTAATGTTGTTGCAGAGCAGTATAAGCGCAGACCGTCACTTCCAGTGCGCGGTTTCTATTGGTCAGGCAAGGGTCCCCGGGCATCATTAGGACCCCGACGTCAATTTAACGTCAGCATGCAGAGGTCCTGCTCAACGTCCAACCCATCAGTGAAACTGTGCAGGATCCGAGCTGAATTTTCAGGACCCCTCGAAGATAGGCATGGAGGTGGGGTAGCTCTGGAAACACCGACGTCAGACCAGCATGTCAATTTCAGGGCACTGATCCTGGCACTGGAAATAATGAGCAGCGTGGAGGGAGGGTGAGGCAGGGATTCTACTCTCCCTCTGATTCAGGCCAATTAAGCATGTTAAATGGCTCTTTTAGAGCTTGCTGAAGAGAGAGAGGGTGGGGTATTTAAAGAGGGGGGATGGCGTATGCATGGGTTTTAGAAGCTGTTAGTTTCAGAACAGCTGAAGCTTTTCAGGTACAGAGTGAGGAGCCACTCATAGCTGAGCCAGGGCATCATCCCAGTCCCACAAGAGAATCAGCAGGACAAAGTGGGAATTGGCACTTGGTAAGAGGGTGTTCTTCGTTCTGCACAGGTGGCAGGGAAAATGGACACTTAGCGCCCGGGTTTTGAACAGGGTTGGCACCAGCCTGGCATCATAGCAACGGAGGGATTAGGCTGTCAAGGATCATCACCTGTCCAGTACAACAGTCTCCAGTTGGCAATGGGAACATGACTGGTCAGATTTTGGGCCCTGTGATGATGAGGGACAACACATTTTACAGCAAGGGCAGAATCCCAATCATCTGGAGGGCATGGGAGAGTAAAGAAGGGCAACAAGACTACAGAGGCCAAATCCTCAACATAAAATCATCTGCTGAAGACGGAGCTACCTGTGATGGTTGAGACCCAGTGCTGCAGGAGAATGTGGTTCTCCAGGCAGATGCTGAGAGACATCTGTGTCCTCATAGCCCAAAACCTCGCACCTCGTAGCACTGGTTGTCATACCTTGCCAGTAGCTGTCAAACTGTCCGTGACCTTGAATTTCATCACTTTTGGCTCGTTCCAATGATCAGCTGTGAACCTTAGTGACTTCTCAAGAATGGCTGCACACCACTGCAACTCATTGGTCACTGATGTTCTATATGACAGTGGGTGGTATGTCACTTAACGGCTTACACAATCTCGCAGGGACAGGGAGCATTGGGATTTGCCTCCATTGCTGGATTCCCCCAGGAACAGGGCATTATCCATTTTACCCATGTGACCATCAAGACACCCACTGACATCCAATGAGATTCATCAACAGGAAGGGCTTCCATTGCCTAAGCGTCCAACTGTTCCTACCAGCTCCATTCTCAGTGGACTGTCAAGTGGGGAGAAAGGGAAACCCAGCCACCTCCTCTATCCTGTAAGAGGATCAACATTACAGAGCAGGAAGAGTCCATTTGGACATCGTCAATGCTAACCCTTTAACTGCTGCCTTTTGATTTAACCCCATTCACTGCCTCTTCCATGTATTTATTGACATCTTCCTTGCAAAATATCATGAGCTAACAGACTCAACATAGTCAATAGGCAACTGGAAACCATACACTTGCTCATTCGTCACAAAAAAAACTGTGGACCGGACTGGTGGAGCCCTACAATGTCGTCCACAGAGGGTGTCATGCATCATCATCGCCTGCTGCGCCCCTTACAACCTAGCGCTGCAACAGGGAGACAAGCTAGCTGAGGAACATAATAACATAAGAACACAAGAAATAGGAACAGGAGTAGGCCATTTGGTCCCTCAAGCCTGCCACGCTATTCAATAAGATCATGGCTGATCTGCCCCAGGCCTCAACTCCTCTTTCGTGCCAGCTCCTCATAACCCTCAACCCCCTGATATTTTAAAACCTATCTACCCTCCACTTTAAACACTTTCAGTGATCTAGCCTACACAAAGCTCTGGAGTAGAGAATTCTAGACATTCACTACCCTCTGAGAGAAGAAATTCCTTCACATTTCAGTTTTCAGTGAGTGTCCCCTTATTCTGTAATTATGTCCCTAGTTCGAAATTCCCCACTAGTGGAAACATCTTCTCAACATCTACCCTGTCAAGCCACCTCAGAATCTTGTATGTTTCAATAAGATCACCCTTCATTCTTCTAAACTCTAATGAATAGAGGCCTAACCTGTTTAACCGTTCTTGATAAGTCAACCCCTTCATCCCAGGAATCAGCCTAGTGAATCTATTTTGAACTACCTACAATGCCAGTATACCCTTTCTTAAATACGGGGACTAAAACTGTACACAGTACTCCAGGTGCGGCCTCACCAACACCCTGTACAGTTGTAACAAGGTTTCCTTATTTTTAAACTCCAACATCCTAGCAATACAGCCCAAAATCCCATTTGCCTTCTTAATTACTTGCTGCACCTGCATGCTAACTTTTTGTGTTTCATGCACAAGAACACCTAAATCCCTCCGTGCTGCACTTTTTTGGAGTCTCTCTCCATTTAAATAATAGTCTGCCTTTTAATTTTTCCTACCAAAGTGCATGACTTCACATTTTCCTACATTAAACTTCATCTGCCAAGTTTTTGCCCACTCACTCAACCCGTCTATATTCCCTTACAGATTCCTTAGGTCCTCGTCACAACATGCCCTCCCACCTATTTTTGTATCATCAGCATATTTGGATACATTACACTCTGCCCTCTCCTCCAAGTCACGAATATAGATAGTAAATAATTGAGGCCCTAGGACTTATTCTTGTGGCACTCCTCTAGCTACATCTATCGAACTTGAAAAGGACCCACTAATCCTGACTCTCTATCTTCTGTGTGTTAACCAATCCTCAATCCATGCTAATATATTACCCCCAATACTGTCTGTGAGCTCCTTACGACAGATGTTAGGCTGACCAGCCTATAGTTTCTTGCATTTTGTCTCCCTCCTTTCTTAAATAGGGGTGTCAAATTAGTGGTTTTCCAATCCCCTGGGACCCTCCTGGAATCCAGTGTGTTCTGGAATATTTTGACCTATGCCTCCACTATCTCTGAAGCCACTTCCTTTAAAACCCTTGGATGCAGGCCATCAGGTCCTGGCGACTTGCCTGCCATTAGTCCCATTAATTTGTCAAATACTTTATCCCTCATGATAGAGGCTGTTACAAGATATTTCCTCCCACTAGCTCCTTGCTATTTGATATCTTTGGAATGTTTATATTGTCCTCCACCGTGAAGGCCGATGTAAAATATTGGTTTAAATTATCTGCCATTTCCCTGTTCCCTGTTATCAATTCTCTAGTCGCATCCTCCAAAGGTCCCACACTCACTTTAGCTATTCTCTTTTTGTATACCCGTAGAGCTCTTTCTGTTGTTTTAATATTTCTTGCCAATTTACTTTCGTAATCAATTTTCTCCCTCTTTATTAGCTTTTTAGTCATCCGCTGCTGGTTCCTAAAAAATTCCCAATCCTCTGGCCTACCACTAGTTTTGCTGCTTCGTATCCCTTAGTTTTTGATTGGATACTCTCCTTGACTGCATTTGTTAACCACAGGTGGTTCATCCTTCTCATCGAGTCCTTCCTTTTGACCGGGATAAATTTTTGCTGAATGTTATGAAATATCTACTTAAATGTCTGCCACTGCTCATCCATTGACCTCCCCCTTAATCTATTTTCCCAGCCCGATTTAGACAACCCTTTCTTCATATTTCTGTAATTGCCCTTATTTAAGTTGAGGACACTGGTCTGAGACCCGAGTTGCCTGCCCTGAATTTGAAATTCTACCATGTTGTGGTTGCTAACCCCTAGAGAATCCTTAACTATGAGATCTCTTATTAATCCTACATCATTACACATTACTAGATCTAAAATAACCTGTTCCCGGGTAGATCCTGCAATGTATTGCTCTAAGGAACAATCCCTGATGCACTCTATAAATTTGTCTTCCATGTTACCCCTGCCAATCAGGTTTGTCCAGTCAATATGAAGATTAAAATCACCCATGACAATTGTAGTGCCCTTCTTACATTATTCCCCAATTTATACTTTGTCCTAGAGTGAGGCAACTCCTCTGGGACCTATAGGCGAGTCCCACCCTTGACTTCTTCCCCTTGCTATTACTTTTTTCTACCCAAACTGATTCCACATCATGACCTATTGCACCTATATCACTGCTCACCACCGCACTGATACCTTCATTTATTAACAGAGCTACCGCCACCTCCTTTTCCTTTTTGTCTATATTTTTGGAACGTCGAATAGCCTTGAATATTGAGTTCCCAGTCTTGGCCACCCTGCAGCCACATCTCTGTAATAGCTATCAAGTCATATCCATTTGTTCCTATTGGTGCCATCAACTCATCCACCTTGTAACAAATGCTGCGTGCTTTCAGATAAAGAGCTTTAAGCTTTGACTTTTTTACCATCATTACTCATTCTGGTTCTAATTTTTGCTGCACTCTTCTGCTTATATTTTCTGCCCCTTCCTGTCACACTTTGATTATCATTCGTCTCTTCACTACCCTGCACCTCTTCACTACCCTGCACCTCTGCTCTCTCATTTCTTTTTGATTTCTTAAACTTCCCTTCAATTGAACCTTCCACCCCCCCCCCACTAATTAGTTTAAAGTCCTATCTACAACCCTAGCTATACAATTCGCCAGGACACTGGTCCCAGCATGGTTCAAATGAAGCCCATCCCAATGGAACAGCTTTCTCCTTCCCCGTACAGGTGCCAGTGCCCCATGAATCAGAACCCATTTCCCCCACACCAATCTTTGAGCCACGCATTTACCTCTCTAATCTTATTTACCCTGCACTAATATGCATGTGCCTCAGGTGGTAACCTGGAGATGAATACCTTTGTGGTCCTGCTTTTTAATTTAGCCCCGAGCTGCTCGTAGTCCCTCAGCAGAAGCTCTTTCCTAGTCCTACCTATGTCATTGGTACCTACGTGGGCCACGATAATGGGATCCTCCCCCTCCCTCTCCAAGTTCCTCTCCAGCCCAGAAGAGATGTCCTTAACCTTGGCACCAGGTAGGCAACACAGCCTTCGGGACTCTCTGACTTTGCTGCAGTGAATAGTATCTATTCCCCTAGCTATGCTGTCCCCTATTGCTACTACATTTCTCTTTTCTCCCCCCACTTGAATGTCGCTCTGTACCACGGTGCTGTGGTCAGTTCGCTCACCCTCCCTGCAGTCTGTGCCCTCGTTGGGAGCAAAAATCTCATTCCTATTGGATAAGGGAACTGGCTGAGGCTCCTCCAAAGCTACATTCTGGATCCCCATACCTGCCTCACTCGCAGTCACACCCTCCTGTCCCTGACCACGGACGAAATTTGATGTAATTAATCTAAGGGGTGTCACTGTACTCTGAAACACAGTGTCCAGGAAACTCTCCCCCTCCCTGATGTGTCACAGTGTCTGCAGCTCGGACTCCAGCTCATCAACTCTGAGCTGAAGTTCCTCGGGCAGCCAACATTTGCTGCAGATGTGGTCACCATGATCGCACCAGCATCCACCATATCCCACATACTACAGCTGCAACACATCACCTGCCCATCCATCTCTATTTTGTTTAATTACTAATTTGGATGTTAAATGTTTTAAAAGTGAATTTCTTAACTGTACTCTTCAGCTGTAATGACATCTCCTGATTTAAACCACTTAGCCAATCAAAAGAGACACAGAAGAGATTCCTACCAATCACCTGACTGTTTTCCTGTGACGTCACACTTGGCCCTGACAGGTAGAAGCAGGCTGAAGGGATTCTCTACCACTGGTTTTTATCTCCCGCCACCGCTGCCCTTCTCACGCAGGCCTGCTCTCTGAGCGCAAGAGATGGAGGAGCTGGAGGTCTCCGATGAGGAGGATGTCGACGGGGATGATGGTGAGGAGATCCGTGGAGGTGACGATGAGAGGCTTTGAGGCCCTTGCACTGGCCAGATGATGAAGGCCCACTCAGGATGCTCTCATAGCTGCGGAGGATGATGACGACATGTAGTGAGGACACCCCATAGATCTTCACACAGCCTCTGAGAATGTCTGGCCCCTGTTTGGCCGAGGGCAGCTCGTTTGTGCTCTGTGGTCAGGGGCATATCATTGAGACGCAGCCATTAAACTTTAAAAGCATCTGATCTTTAGTCCACCTTTGGACCTTAGCCCTTCAAGAGCACAGCGTCACTGGTCACAGATGCTGAAGAGATGGGGCCCAGCCCCACTTTAAAGTTGCTGAGAGCAAACAGAGAGAATGAGAGAACTCTGACACCTGCCCACTACATTCTGGCAGCAATGACAAGCACCATCGAGGTGCAGACATCAGTAATATGTTCAGGGTGTGTGAGGCTGGACCATCACTTTGACCTGAAGTTCACTCATTGCACACGGAAGAGGCCCTGGACTGAGACACCTGCCTTTATCTTGTGCAGAAAGGTTTTGCATCTGAGTGACATGAACACTGCTCATCAGAACAAGGAGCCATAGGCAGGGAGACATTCTTGGAAGTTTATTGACAATAGTGAACAGTATATGTGCAAGTGATTAACACCCATGCCCAGGCTGTGCAATTACATCTTCTTAACTTGCCTAACCCTGCCGCTATGACTTGGTGCTCCCTGGCCATCCACAGCAGAGGTGGAGACAGCTTGCTGACTGCTACACCCTGTCTGTGATGACCTTGGTGGGCCGAGACCTGTAAGGCCCCAGTCTGCTTTCAGGGTCCTGCTGTGTGGCAGTGGCACCTCCTCAACCTGTGGAACTGGAGCTGCTGAGGTCAAAGGAAGAGGGGATTCGGATGGGCCGGACACTGCTGGGGGCATCGGGATGGATGGCTCCAGGGGGTACACCAGCTGTTCCTCCTCCCTATGGGTGCTCAAGGGACCCTGGCTGACTCCTTGAGGGGAAGGGGTAGCTGGAATGAGATCTAGCTGCCCCGCATCCCTTTCATATACATTGTTGGTGGTCAACTATGGTATCAGTGATGGAGTTAAGCCTGCACAGCAGTGCAGGAGTGACGTCCTGGACCAAAGTCTCCATGGCAGCCGCCATCCGACCAGTATTGACTTCGGTGCGTTGCAATGCCGGCGCTATCACCTCAGCCTGAAGACGGACAGACTCCTCCATCATACCTTGCAATCTGAGGAATGAGCAGACATCCCTTCCTGATGTTCCTGAACTTGCCTTTGCAGCTTCAGCACCTGTGACATGACCAAGTCCAGGGGCTTGTCATCTAACTCGGACTCAGCAACGTTCTGGCCTCCAGCAGTCCTCCGAATGCCGGGGACCTGGCAAATCCCTGCCTCCGCCTGCTGCGGATCAGACAGTGTGATGTGCTCATCAGATTGTGATCCCTAGGCTACTCTAAAGCTAGGTCCCACCAGGGTGTGTGTCTCTGTGCTGGTGGAGGGTGTGGGTGAGCGCTGTGACGGGAATACAAGGAGGGTGCCTTCAGGTTCCTCTTCATAGGTTTCTTCAGGGCTTGATTGGAGGCCCTGGGTCGTGGACCCTGTCAGCTGTTTCCCAGATGTGCCTGTGAAAGCAAGGAGAGATAATTAGTACATGGCAGCAGCCTGTGAAACAGGACACATCACTCACAGCATGGTTGTCTGATGGATGTTGCACTGCTGGATCCTCACTTGTTAGAGCACCACCGACCTCACTATCAGCACAGGAACGGTCCAGATCTCTGCCGACCAGCTGGATGGCTCTACTTTCAAAGTCCATGAGGACCCTGATTTCAGGCATTCCTCCACCGGTTTGTGACCTCTCCCTGTTGTTGTGTGTCGCTTGTCCTACATAAGTAGAGATGGAGAGAGTGTAAGCAGGACACCTGACAGGCCAGATGATAAGTAAGCCTGGCATGTGTGAGTGATGAATGGTCCCATGGACAGGATGAGGACAATGAAGGTGTGGGTGAGAGAGTGAATGGTGATGTGCCTTGAACCGACAGTGAGTGAGGGCCCTGTGGATGTGTGATGGGTTTGTGAGTGTGTGAGTTGAGAGTGATGAGAAGAGTGACTTACCCTGGCAGAACAACTGAGACCATTCATCCTCTTTTGGCACTGGGTGGCTGTCCTCTTTTGCAGGGTGTTGGCGCTCACTCTTGGCCATTGCAATCATTGCCACCATCTCCCAAGCCAGATTAGTGACATTGCTGCCCATCTTGCACCTAGAGCGGGGGTAGACGACATTGTGGCGAGCCTCCACTGCATCCAAAAGGTGTTCGAGGGACGCATCATTGAACCTAGGGGCTACAGTCTTTTTGTCTTTCAGGGAGAGGTGCGCGCACAGCTGCTAAGTTTCCTAGGAATTAATATGGTGCCTAGCATGATGGCGTGACTGAATGAGAGCTAGCCTGCCATGGAAATGGCATGTTTCCCAGGGATGCATAATTAATTCTGTGGGTTTGGGGCATTACGGTGTGAAAAGCCGCCATTGTGGCTGACGGGTAAAACAATGTTTTACCTGCCCACTACCGCACTTAGTGCAAATCTGTGATGATTTTGCCCAGAGTTAAGGTTTCCAGTCTATATGACTCTTCTTCAGAGCTCTGAAGAAGTCATATGGACTCGAAATGTTAACTCTGTTTCTGTCTCCACAGATGCTGCCAGACCTGCTGAGTTTTTTCCATTATTTTCTGTTTTTATGCCTAATGCATAACATCAGTTAGAAATTGGATAGTTGCACAAATTAGCTGCCATGTAACGGTAGTGACTATGCTATAACAGTAGTCCATTGGTTGAACAACATCTTAAGACATTGTGAAGACATGATAAGATGTAATACAAAATTCTATTTATTATACTGTAGAGAAACTTTGCAGTTAATTTCCCTAGGAGTTGCTTGGAAAAATACCAGGGCTTGTAGCCAAATCTGTCATTCTATTGTCAAATTTTGACATAATGCAATAGCCTTAAAAAATAAACAAATTCATAGATTTTCCAACCTGGCTGCAGTTGTTTACTCAAGGAGGGATTGTCAGATATTGCAGGCATGACTATGGCCCATGTAATCCCATTGAATTCTAATCACACCAAAAATATAGCACAGTGGAAAGGTTAAAATAGTTCAATAATTTTCATTTTAAGGTAATGGAAAAATTGATTTGTGAAACAGATTTCCGTTTTTCCTCCCCTCCTTTCTAGAAAACTCTATGAGGTCGATGTTCAACTTGATCCTTGGAGAATCACGCTCACAGAAACAGAGAAAGAAACACTGAACGAGGCCATTTGGCCCCTCACATCCATGCTGGCATAAAAAGAACAATCCAGGCTACAATTCCTACTTCCAGTTCTTGACCTATAGCCTTCAGGTTAGGGCACCTCACATGAACATGGCGGGCGGGTAGGGGGACGGTGGGGCCGGGGATTATTGGAAGATCAAAATTGATAATAAACACTGAAGTAAAGGAAACACTAAGGGTGGACACCCAAAAATCAACTTGAACAGGTTTAGTAATAATCAGCTAAAATGATATTAACTTAGAAATTAGAGCTAATGATGAAATTACTTGAGGTATTTCTTGTGTGATGTTCCCTTGCTATGTTATTGCTGGCTTATGTAATAATGGTAATCGATAAATGTCAAACAAAAACACTTATCCAATAAGTTTTGGCTTGAGAAGTTTCAAACTGTTTACTGGCCACTTGTGACAACCTAAAAGCTCTCAACATATTGCTATGCACTCAAAGTTGCAAAGTATTTTTAAATTCATTATAAGCAATCGGTCTGTAACAGGTGGATTTCATTCACGGGGTGCCTCTTTATTACTTAGACTGAATTGAAAATCTGAATACCTGGGAGATCGGCAGGGCCTCTCCCAGTGGAACAATAAAAGTCTCCTCTGGGGAATCACCCGTCACCTGACAGGAGATCAGAAGCCCTGACATATTTTTTTCTCTCTTCTCAAGCACGTGTTCAATCCCGTTTTGGAAGTTGCTATTGAATCTGTTTCCACCAGCCACCACGGACAGAATTTTCCCCTCGTTGGGGAGGGGAATTGAAGGGCGGGCATGTGGAGGTGTGCCTCCGATTAGTGCCCGCGATTGGGGGTGCGCCGCCATTTTACGTGGGCGAGCCAATTAAGGCCCGCCCAGCGTGACATCCGCACGGAAGTGCCATGCGCTCCCTGTGCGGGCGGGGGGGGAATTCCCTGAGCCGAGAGTGTGCGCTTTCACGCATGCGCATGAAAGAGCGCACTCAACTCCCTGAGGCTAAGTGCTGCCTCAGGGAGATCGGCTCCACAGTAAAAAACATTAAAAGTAGAGAAAAAAAAATTCCCTGGCATGTCCACTCATGTGACACTGTCACATGAGTTGGGACATGCCCATCACTTTTAAATTCAGTTTAATTACATTTTTTAAAACTTAACTGAAACTTCATCCCACCAGTGGATGAGGTTTCATGCTTTTTCTAATGCCCACCAGGGCTCCTCGCCTGCCTGCCAACATTAAGGTTGGACGGGCAGATCCATTAATTACTTCAATGACTCTGTCAATGGCCTCAATTGGCCATTGACAGGTCGGCGGGCGCACAGCTGATTGTGCTGAGACCCCGCCTACCTGAAAATTTAAATAGGGCACGGTGACATCGGGAGTTCCGCCCAACGTCACCGTGAGTCATTTTATGCTGGAAAATCCTGGCCCATGTTTCAGATTGTAACAACTCACTGCTTTTTTAAAAAAAATCATCTCTCCTTCTGCTCCTTGTGCCAATTGCCTAAAATTAGTGCCCTCTGGCTACTAACCATACTGCCAGCAGCAACAGTTTATTCCTATCTACTCTATCAAAACCCCTGATAATTAATATTAAGAGATAAGTATGAGAAAGAAAACAAGAAATCATGGTGCCTTACTGCACAAATTAGCTCAGATATCAAGGCTTTGGTGTAAACTGCTGACATTTTAATTGGGCAAAATGCCTGTGCTTATAGTGACCATACCTCCTGGCTTGGCCATATATGCTGTGTCAGCACTTAGCTGCACTCGTTGAGCAAGCTCTCAAACATTTAAAAGGGTATGTGACTTGGGAATGTTGAGTGGTAGGAAGAATGCGGACAGGCAAAATAAAATATTAAAATACAACTGTAAAGGGGAAGCAAGAGCAGAGCTACCCGGGGCTATACGTGCACAAATCATTGAAAGTGCCAGGGCAGGTTGAGAAAGCGGTTAACAAAGCAACGCAGGCTTTATAAATAGAGGCATAGAGTACAAAAGCAAGGAAGTTACGATGAACTTTTATGGAACATTGGTTTGGCCTCAGCTGGAGTGTTCTGACGCATTCTGGGCACCAGACTTTAAGAAGGATGTGAAGGCGTTAGAGAGAATGCAGAAAAGATTAATGGGAATGGATCCTAGATGAGGAAATTCAGTTACGTGGATGGATTGGAGAAGCTGGGGCTCTTCTCCTTAGAGAAGGGAAAATTAAGAGGAGATTTGTTAGAGGAATTCAAAATCATGAGAGGTCTGGACAGGGTAGATAAGGAGAAACTATTCCCATTGGTGGGATGGCCCAGAAACAGAAGACACCAATTTAAAATTATTGGAAAGCGAAGCAACAGCGAAATAAGGGAAAACCTTTTTTTTTATGCAGCGAGTGGTTGGAATCTGGAATGCACTACCTGGGAATGTACTGGAGGTAGATTCAATTGTGGCTTTCAAAAGAGAATTGCATAATTATCTGAAGAGAAAAAAAAATTGCAAGTCTATGGGGAAAAGACTGAGGGAATGGGACTAGCTAAATTGCTCTTATTGAGAGACAGCACAGACTCAATGGGCCAAATGACCTCCATCTGTGCTTTGCTGTGTGATTCTATGATTTATAAAGCCAACCCCATGCTTCAAGTCAACCAGAATTTTCATCATTCCAAGTTCTAACAATTGTCACCATGGGAGAAATACGTTGGTATTTAGGTTCAAATCCAGGACTGTATTTCATTCTGGAGTAGCGGTAAACATCCAGACTTCAACGATTTATCTAGAATGCCTATCTGTTCATGGGATGTGGGTGTCACTAGCCGGACCAGTATTTATTGCCCATCCCTAATTGCCCTTGAGAGCTGAGTGGCTTGCTAGGCCATTTCAGGGGGCATATAAGAGTCAACCAAATTGCTGTGGGTCTGGAGTCACGTGTAGGCCAGACAAGGTAAGGACAACAGATTTCCTTCCCTAAAGGACATTAGTGAACCAGATGGGTTTTTAAGGGTCTTAAAATCTCTTTTTAAATTATGAAGGAGTAGACATAGAGAAAAATCTTGCACTTGAGGGAGAGACCAAAACTAGGGACCATAATTGTAAGATAATTGATAATAAAAGCAATAGAAATTCAGGAGAAACTTTTTTGCCCAGACAGTGGTTAGAATCTGGAACTTGTGACCACATGTAATATAGATGCAATGAAGCAGAAGCTAGATGACAAAGAAATTAATAGAAGGATATGTAATCTGGATTGATCAAGTAGGATGGGAGGAGGCACATGTGCAGCATAAATGCTGGAATGGACTAGTTGGGCCAAGTGGCCTGTTTCTGCACCATAAATCCAATGCAACTCCTGTGTAATATCCTGGACACCCCCCCATGTATAAGATACAGATCTGGTAAGAACATTACTTAAATCTACGTTCTCTGCTGCTTTTAAAATGTTGTGTTTGTCGACATGAAGGATGCAAGTACTGAAAGCCTTCAATTTCAGGTGACAGCATCAAGAGCTCCCAGGCGATATATAATATAATCATATGTGGTATATAGGTTCCCTTTACTCACAGAACAATTTTGAGGCCTAAGCTGAGACGGTTACCAGTGTGACAACTTTTCTCATTGCCTGCCATGTAGCCTCTTTCAGTTTGCCAATTACTGCTGCATTAGGAGCAGTTTTTTTTTACTTGTTGTAGGCCCAGAACCACAAGGAACTGGACTGATATTGCCCACGTTCACATAATTTAAACCCTTCCAATCAGAATACACAGGAGATTCTCATGCCATCAGCATGGATGGCTGGATTCCAATGTACCATCCAGTTCCCAACACAATGCAATTGGTAATATAGAAGAAAGACATGGGGCAGAATTTTGCCCTTGATGGGCGTGCGGGTCCCACCAGCTCGGCGGCAGGTGGGCAGCCGATCGCCGCCACCGAAACGGGCCCCGCCGCCATTTTGAGTGGGCGGGCCAATCAAGGCTCGCCCAGCGGGCTGCCCACCGGGAAGTGCTATGTGCTTCCTGTGCCGGGGGGGGGAGGGATTCCCCAACTGCCAGAGTGCTCACATCTCCCTGAGACTAAGTGCTATCTCAGGGAGAGCGCTGAAAGGTTTTGAAAGTTTAAAAATAGAAAAATAAAAAAATCCTTAACATGTCTCCCTCATGTGACAATGTCACACGACATGGGACATGTTAATAAATCTCACAAAAACTTTATTAAAGTTTTTTAAAACCGACATGAAACCTCATCCCGCCTGTGGATGAGGTTTCATGTATAATCAGGAGCCTGCTGGGGCTCCTGGCCTGCCCACCAACCTTAAGGTTGGATGGGCAGGGCCTTTAATTGATTTAACTACCCTGTCAATGACCTCAATTGGCCATTGACAGGTTGGCGGGCGGACAGCTTATCTCGCTGTGCCCCCACATTCCTGAATATTTAAGTGGGGCGGGATGACGTCGGGGGTTCCTCGGGGGTTCCAGGGGCCCCGCCCCCAGCTCGCCGATGGAAATATTCTGCCCGTCCATTTCTATGTAGCGTGTTTCCTGGACACAATATCCCAAAACGCTTCACAGTCAAAGAAATACTTTTTGAAGAGTGCTTACTGTTGAAATGTAATAGTCTCCAACATTACAATAATTTCATTTTGGAATTACAATGACAAAATATTATCTTGGCTCAGTTTGACAAGAACTAATGGTAATATTCAGCCTAGTGAAATTGGCGCTTGTAGTTTATGTAGCAAGGTAGGAAGCAATTATATGCTTCAGGGATTAAGCGTATGATTTTGATAACCATGCATAAAGACCCAATGACCTTGTTGATGAGGTATAGAAGAATTAATGTAACAAATCGGTCTCGTCTTTTTCTCTGAGGTGCTGATTCAGGCCTCCCAAGTACGTCTTCAATAAACCACCTTCTTTGTAGGCTTTTATCTTACCACTCAGTTAAACAGTTGCACTGTCTGCTGCTCATGACCTCTTTTCTTAAATTTACCGAGCCTACTGTTCCATCTGTCTCTCCATAGCCTGCTTCATACTCTCTTGTTGCTATTCACAAATGGTCTCCTGTGATAATTTTTTTTTTTACACTTCAGACACAATCACTTTTATTCTACTTAGAGCAAAAGCAAATAACATGAATTTGTTGCGTGTTCTCCACAAGATGCACTGAAGCAACTCACCAAGGCTCCTTCGGCAGCACCTTCCAAACCCGTGACCTCTACTACCTAGAAGGACAAGGGCAGCAGACACATGGGAACACCACCGCCTGCAAGCTCCTCTCCAAGCCACCCACCATCCTGACTTGGAAATATATCACCGTTCCTTCACTGTCGCTGGGTCAAAATCCTCGAACTCCGTCCCTAACAGCACTGCCGGTGTATGTACACCACAGGGACCACATGAATGATTTTTTAAAAATGAGTGCTTAGCATTCAGGCCATTCAAGAATCATAGATATCCATTGAGTTTCAAAGCAAAGATATCAATCATGTTCATTGATTTTAATTTACAACCTCTCAAAGTAGTGCAAATGGTTTGGTCACACTTTAAGAGTTAGAGAAGTAGTGAAAAATGAATACCTGATCACCTGCAGCAGGAGGACACTCCTGCAGATAGTGTGTCAGTATCATCCCGTTCCTGATATAATTATTACAGAACAATGAGGACATAACAACATGACAGCAGTGAGGATATTGGTGCTGGATATTGTAACAATTTGGGCTGAAAAAGGATGTAAGGGGTGATTTTTCTGAGTTCTTCACTGATGCTGGAGTATTTTGGAAAGTCCTCAAATGCAGGAGTGCTGTAGGAAAGGACTTGAAGAACACCTTGAATTTCAATGAGGCACTTTACAGCCTTCCAAGCTGAACTCTGAATTCAAGACTTTGACATTGTTTTAATTTTAACTTTCCAGAAGATAGTTGATGTCTTCACTGTCTAATCAATAAGTATCAACTGCAAGACAGGATATAGGACACTAGGTAAACAGCAAGAACATAAGAGAGTGGAAAGTGAGGGAGAGGCGGTGTCACAGTGGTATTGTCATTGGACTGGTATTCCAGAGACCCAGGGTAATGCTCTGGAGGCCTGGGTTTGAATCCCATCACCGTGAAATCTGAATTCAATAAAAATCTGGAATTAAAAATCTGATGGTGACCACAAAACTATTGTCGATTGTCATGAAAACCTGACTGGATCATTTAGGGCCATCCTCACCTGGTCTGGCCCGGCCTGCATGTGACTCCAGACCCAAGGCAATGCGGTTGACTCTTAACTGCCCTCTGAAATGGCCTAGCAAGCCACTCAATTCTCAAGGGCAATTAGGGATGGGCAATAAATGCTGGCCCAGCCAGTGACGCCCCCATCCAATGAATGAATAAAAAGGAAGACGCATGGGAACATCACCACCTGGAAGTTCCCCTCCAAGTCACTCACTATCCTGATTTGGAAATATATCACCGTTCCTTCACTGTCGCTGGGTTGAACTCCTGGAGTTCTCTTCGAACCAGCAATGTGGTTGAATCTTAAATGCCCTCTGAACAAGGGCAGTTATGGATGGGCAATAAATGCTGGCTTAGCCAGCGATGCCTACAGCCCATGAACAAATAAAGAAGGAATGGGGAAATGGTGGCATAGTAGGAATGTCACTAGGCTAGTAACTCAGAGCTCTGGACTAATGCTTTGGGGGCATGGAGCAGGGTTTTTCAGTCGACGTGTGGGGGCAAGCCCGAGATACCGGCATGCGTCACAGCATCAGCGTGCTGTCCCGTGATGTTTTGTTTGGCGGGAGCTCGCCGGAGTCGGCTGCACACTCGTCGATATTTAAACGGCCGATTAAGGCCAGAAAGGAAGTCATTCATGTAATTGTTAATGCTGCCCGTCCAGCCTTAAGGTTGTCGGGCAGGCGAAAAGGCCAAGCGGCCTTCACGTTTTGTAGGAATCCTCATCCACAAGCGGGACGAGGTTTCCTAAAGCATTTATTAATTAAGTAAAACATTTTTTGAAATATAAAAACACGTCCCATCTCATGTGATACAGTCACATGAGGGGACCTGTTTGATTAAATTTTTAATCCATTTATTTAATAATTTCAAAACCTCTTCAATCTGTCTGAGGCAGTTCCATGCCTCAGGGAGCTTAAAGCGCTCTTTGTGTACATACACGAAAGAGCACTGGTCCCGGCTCTCCCTCCTCCCCCCACCTGCACAGGCAGCGCTGAGCACTACGGCACTCGTCTTACACTGGGCGGGCCTTAATTGGCTCCGCCCGCGCAAAATGGCGGCACGGAGCCAATCGTGGGCAGCGGTTGGCTCTGCGACTGCCCCCCGCCCCCTCCTGCCGAGCCCACCCCACGAACTTAAAAATTCAGGCCATAGGTTCAAATCCCACCACAGCGGCTGGTGGAATTTAAATTCAATTAACAAATCTAGAATTGAAAGCTAGTTTCAGCCACAGCGACCATGAAACTACATTAAGCCTCCAGTAAGAGCCCTGTGCACAATAGATTGGTCAATGTGGGCTGGCCTATCAATGAATTTATAATTTCCAGTTCACAGGAAGCATAATGTTTCCCTAAGAAAGAAAGACTTGCATTTATATATCAACTTTCAGAAATCCGGGTCATCTAAAAGCATTTAGACCTAAGCCCTCTGTTCCTATGGACAGATTGTTGATAGACAAGGGAGTCAAGGGTTATGGGGTTTAGACATGAAAGTGGTGTTGAGACCATAACCAGATCAGCCATGATCTTATCAAATGGCAGAGCAGGCTCGAAGGGTTGGATGGCCTACTCCTGACCCTAAGTCCTTTGTTACTACAGGGCTGTTGTAAAAACCTATCTAGTTTTTCTAATGATCTGGTCTGGCCAACAGGTGACTCCATACCCACAGCATTGCAGCTGACTCTTAACTGTGCCATTCAGTTGAAGGGCCATTAAGGATAGGCAACAGCTGCTGGTCTTGCTAGTGACACCCAAATCCCATGAAAGAATGAAAGGGAAAAAAGTAGCAGGAACCAATCTAGATCATGCATGACCAGCTTTCTTTCTTCTCTGTGCCTCATGTCTTCTCAAGCTACCCAAGAATGCTATCATGGACCTACCATTAGGAGTTTCTCTCCACTACCTGCTGCATTCAGCCCACCCAAGGTCTCTTCTTTTATACAATGTTTTCAGGGGTACATCTGGATGGATTATTGAAAAGAGCTTTCCACCTGTAAAGATTTACTTTATTTCAAAACAACCCATAAAAGTCAAGTTCTTTGACAAAACTATGGGTTACAAAGCCCATCCTTAACGTCATTCAGCTGCCACTAGCTTCTTAACCTCTTGCAAGTACCTTTTGTCCTTGATCAATCACTCTTATCTCATCTTTTCCTTATCGCATCTCGAGCAGTTCTTCCTGACCAGTTTCATCCTCCCAAAACCTTTCCACCTCCAGTCTTCAAAGTTAACGTGCAGAAGTTTCATTAATTTCTGTCTGTCCTATCACCATTTATTTATGGCCAAAGCTGTTCACAAAGCCTGTTAATGAACTTAATTTCCAGTCTACCTGGTCTAATTTCTTATCAGACCATTCAACCGCAGGCTGTTCACTCAAGAAACTTCTATGCTATTTCCACGCACTAATGAACTTATTTATTCCAGCAAGCATCTTAATTAGGCACGGTTAAATGAAAAGCCTAATTCAGCTTTGTAGTACAGCTGTTTAAGGATCTACCAATTGCTCTCCTATTACTATGGAGACCTTGTTTGACCATGGGCTCCTTTTCAAGTTAGCTATAGCGATCAATGATTATTCCAATGATTTGTTTCTAGAGAAATGAAAGATTAAGCAGCAAAAGAAAATTTATGGAACAAACCTATTGCTTTACCCATTTCAAGCTGATTATTTATAAGTTAATATATAAATATATATTGAACAAATTTCTAAATTTCTAAATTCTAACAGCATCAATCTAATTTTGTCAGACAGCAGGTGCTGAGAATGGTTCTGCTTTTGCCATTTAGTACTCCTCTGGAACCATTCATTGCTTATTATTCATCCCTTACCACCCCATTTTGTCTTGTGCCATCATCCAATTTGTCATTTAGTCTCTCCTTCCCTCCACCCCATCACAGTTTTGTTCTTTGTTCCCACTCCCCTTCGCCCTGGCTCTTTACTTTAAAAAAACCCATGAATCTTTAACAGCTTCCGGTTGTGATGAACGTTCAGTGAGTTGGGATGTTAACTCTGTTTCTTTCTCCACAGAGGCTGCCTGAATATTTCCTACATTTTAATTCAGGTTTCCAGCATCCATAGTAATTTGCTCTTGAGAGGTAGGTTCACCCTATGCCAACACAATAACATGGAATTCAATAGAATTTACCACGCTGAAACAGAACTATGCCTGTTCTAACGAGTTAATGCTCCACATAAACCTCCTCCCGTCCTTCTTCATCTCACCCCATCAGCATATCCTTATGTTCCTTTCTCCCTGCATAGTTTATCTAGCTTCTCCTTAAGTACATCTATGCTATTTGTTGTTTCATATATTGGTTGCATGGCCTATCTGGAGAGACTGCAGTGTGACTCAGGTAGTTACCTCAAACTGGTTTATATACACTATGTATACAGTGTACACGATGAGCTACCACATAGGCACATCTCTCTTGAGTGCAAACTATTACACTTGCTGTACAAAGTTTCCAATACATGACTGATGACATCACTGTTTTCCATGGTCTACATCACTTATTACCATAACTATTCTTCCCCCAAGTATACTATCAACTTGGTATACTAGAAGCTTGGTTCGACCGCACCTGGAGTACTGTGTTCAGTTTTGGTCCCCTTACCTTAGGAGGGATATTATTTCCATAGATGGAGTGCAACGAAGGTTTACCAGGCTTGTTCTGGGATGGCAGGACTATCCTATGAAGAGGGTTTAGGGAAACTGGGCATGTGTTTCGCAGAGTTTCAAAGAATGAGAGATGACCTCATTGAAACCTACAAAATGCTTAAAGGATTAGACAGGGTAGATGCAGGTAAGATGTTTCCCCTGGTTGCGAAGGCTAGAACCGGGGGACACAGTTTCAAATTAAGGAGGAAGCCACTCAGGACCAAGATGAGGAGAAGTTGCTTTACTCAGAGGGTTGCGAATCTTTGGAATTCTCTAACCCAGAGGGTCGTGGAAGCTCATTGAGTATGTTTAAAGCAGAGATTGACAGATTTCTAAACACCAATGACATAAAGGGATATGGGGATAGTGTGGGAAAAAGGTATCGAAGAGGATGATCAGCCATGATCGTATTGAATAGTGGAGCAGGCTCGGTAGGTTGAATGATCTACTCCTGTTGCTATGCCCTGAATTCTTTAATAATGATGTTAAACTATTTTTTAAACTATTCACATTGCATTTGCTCCACCACTTCCTCCTCCAAAGTCCACCGGTTAAGGTTAAGTCTTTGTAGTACCTTCACCGCCCTCCCTGATCGCGTTTTTGTGACCGCTAATCGGGTAGGTGCTCTTTAACTGGGTCACTGGGTGGGACAGTGTTCCGCAAGCGGCTCGATGTATCCTTGGGGTCTTCACCATCACGTGGTAACCAAAGGCCTGTGGTCTGCTAGGCCCCAATTAAATCAGTGCTCTCCTGTTACATCAGAAAATACCAGATGGTGTTTGAACCAGGTAAGACTTTTAAAATTTATTCACGGGATGTGGGCTTCGCTGGCTGGACCAGCATTTATTGGCCATTCCTAGTTGCCCATGAGAAGGTGGTGGTGAGCTGCCCTCTTGAACCGCTGCAGTCCCTGTGGTACAGGTACACCCACTGTACTGTTAAGAAGGGAGTTCCAAGGTTTTGACCCAGCGACAGTGAAGGAATGGTGATATATTTCCAAGTCAGGATGGTGAGTGATTTGGAGTGGAATTTCCAGGTGGTGGTGTTCCCATCTATCTGCCACCCTTGTCCTAGATGGCAGTGGTCGTGGGTTTGGAAGGTGCTGTCGAAAGAGCCTTGGTGAATTCCTGCAGTCCATCTTGTAGGTGGTAGACACTGCTGCCATTGTGCATCAGTGGTAGAGGGAGTGAATGTTTGTGGATGTGGTGCCAATCAAGCGGGCTGATTTGTCCTGGATGGTATCAAGCTTCTTGAGTGTTGTTGGAGCTGCACTCATCCAGGCAAGTGTGGAATATTCTGTCACACTCCTGACTTGTGCCTTGTAGATGGTGGACAGGCTTTGGGGAGTCAGGTGGTGAGTTACTCGTCACATCCTAGCCTCTGACCAGCTCTTGCAGCCATGGTATTTATATGACTAGTCCAGTTCAGTTTCTGGTCAATGGTAACCACCAGGGTGCTGATAGTGGGGAATTCAGTGATGGTAATGCCATTGAAAGTCAAGGGGCAATGGTTAGGCTCTCTCTTGTTGGAGATGGTCATTGGCTGGCACTTGTGTGGCACAAATGTTACTTGCCACTTGTTTGCCCAAGCTTGGATATTGTACAAGACTTGTTGCATTTGGGCATGGATCACTTCAGCATCTGAGGAGTCGCGAATGGTGCAGAACATTGTGCAATCATCAGCGACATCCCCATTTATGACCTTATGATGGAAGGCCATTGATGAAGCAGCTGAAGATGGGTGGACCTAGGACACTACCCTGAGGAACTCCCGCAGTGATGTCCTGGAGCTGAGATGACTGACCTTCGACAACCACAACCATCTTCCTGTGTGCTAGGTATGACTCCAACCAGTGTATATTTTTCCCCCCGATTCCCATTGACTCCAGTTTTCCTAGGGCTCCTTGATGCCACACTTAGTCAAATGCTTTCTTGATATTAAGGGCAGTCACTCTCACCTCACCTCAGGAGCTCAGCTCTTTTGTCCATGTGTGGACCAAGGCTGTACTGAGGTCAGGAGCTGAGTGGCCCTGGCGGAACCCAAACTGGTCTTCAATGAGCAGATTATTTCTAAGCAAATGCAGCTTGATAGAACTGTTGATGACTCCTTCCATTACTTTACTGATGATCGAGAGTAGACTGATGGGGTGATAATTCGCCTGTTTGGAGATTTGTCCTGCTTTTTGTTTTCAGGACATATCTGGGAAGTTTTCCACATTGCCATGTAGATGCCAGTGTTGTAGCTGTGCTGGAACAGCTTGGGTGTGGGCGCTGCAAGTTCTGGAGCATTAGTCTTCAGTACTATTGGCAGAATATTGTCAGCACCCTTAACCTTTGCAGTATCCAGTGTCTTCAGCCTTTTCTTGATATCAAGTAGAGTGGATCGAATTTGCTGGGGACTGGATCTGTGATGCTGGGGACCTCCAGAGGAGGCCAAGATGGATCTTCCACTCGGCACTTCTGGCTGAAGACTGTAGCAAATGCTTCAGCCTTATCTTTTGCACTGATGTGCTGGGATCCTCCATCATTGAGGATGGGGATGTTTGTGGAGCCTCCTCCTCCAGTGAATTGTTTGACTGTCCACCACCATTCACAACTGTATGTGGCAGCACTGTAGAGCTGAGACCTGATTCATTGGTTGTGGGATCGCTTAGCTCTCTCTATCATTTGCTGCTACTGCTGTTTGGCACGCAAGTAGTCCTGTGTTATAATTTCACCAGGTTGACATCTTATTTTTAGGTATGCCTGGTGCTGCTCCTGAGATGCCCTGCTGCACTCTTCATTGAACCAGGGTTGATCCCCTGGCTTGATGGTAATGGTAGAGTGGCGGATATGCCTGACCATGAGGTTACAGATTGTGCTCGAGTACAACTCTGCTGCTGCTGGCCCACAGCACCTCATGGATGCCCAGTCTTGAGTTGCTAGATCTGTTTGAAATCTATCCCATTTAGCATGGTCATCGTGCCACACAGCACGATTGAGGTTATCCTCAATGTGAAGGCGGGACTTCACCTCCACAAGGACCGTGCGGTGGTCACTCCTACCGATACTGTCATGGACAGATGTATCCGCGGCAACCAGGTTGAAGATGAAGTCAAGTATGCTTTTCCCTCTTGTTTGTTCCCTCACCACCTGCCGCAGACCCAGTCTAGCAGCTATGTCCTTTAGGACTTGGCCAGATCGGTCAGTGGTGCTGCCACCGAACCAGTCTTGTTGATGGACTTTGAAGCCCCCCACCCATAGTATATTCAGTGCCCTTGCCACCCTCAGTGCTTCCTCCAAGTGGTGTTCAACATGGAGGAGCACTGATTCATCAGCTGAGGGAGGGCGGTATGTGGTAATCTGCAGGAGTTTTCCTTGCCCATGTTTGACCTGAAGCCATGAGATTTCATGGGATCTGGAGTCGATGTTGAGGACTCCCAGGGCAACTCCCTCCCGACTGTGGATGCTCCATTCTTTGAGGGACCACAGCTTCTGGTTTATGATCCCGTATCCAAACCCTCTGGCTCAGTGTTAAGGGGGCTAGAGCCTTGCCTCTATATCTGAAGTTGTACCAGTTCTTCTGCTTTTCATGGATGTCAGTTTTCCCTGTTTCCCACCCTTTTGTGCTTAGCTGGCATAACATTAGGTTGGATGTTCCTTGGCGGCAGAGGGACTTGTGTCTTCAGCTGCTGGCCCGTGAACAGTTCCGCTGATGGAAACCTATTAGTTAAAGGTGTAGCTTTATAGTGCACCAGGGCTGAATTCCAATCAGAATTTTTGGTCATTAAGGTCTTGATGGTTCTCTCAGCTCTTTCAACCTTTCCATTGTTTGTGGGTGGAGAGGAGGACTTGTGGCCTGGGTGATCCCATTGTCATCGGCAAATTTTCTGAAGTGGTCTTTGGAGAATTGTGGTCCATCATCTGAGAAAATTTTGTCTGGAAATCGTATGTATACAACATGGTCAGCAGTGCCCAGCTTACACACACAGCTGTAGTGTTGTAGAGACTGGCCATTCACAACCGCGTAGAGTAGTAATTTACAGCAACGAGATATGCTTTGCTTCGAAAATCGATGAGATCCATTCCCAGTTTCTGCCAAGGTCTATCTGGGAAGCGGAATGGTACTAGGGGCTCTGTGGATGGCTGGCTATTCATTTTTCAGGTGTGGCAGGAGAAAACAAAATCTTGGCTCGCCTGTGTAATGTCCGGCTCAGCACTTTGCAATCCACAGGTGGCCCCCATGAAGCCTATGGAGGATCCATCCCCGCATCAACTTGGGAATGACCTGGCGGGGATTGAAGACCAGGAGATCACCCACTATCAATAGATGCCTGAGTTGTTCGTGATATTTGTGGAGGAACTGGTCAGCTGGACTATATTTGGATCAACCTTGGCAGAGTTCTTGGACTTGGGCACACTTCTCATCGTCCTTCTGGGCTCTTCAGCTTTCGGGCTGAAACTGGAAAGGAATTCATTATGGCTGATTAGAATGCTTCCAACTCAGAAACAAGTAGGAAGTCCTGGGTGCCAGCTTGGTCCAACAGAGCTCTGGGTAGGCATCAGCTGTGGTCTGCTACTTTCCTGGCATATACACAGCCTTGTCCTGGGAACACATCAACTGAAGCCTGATCCTTTTGAATGCACAGAGCCATTTTGACAATCTCTGTGAAATTCAAGTGGGTAATTAATGGTTTATGGTCAATCTCAATTTGGAAAGGTAAATCCATCAGGTAGTCAGAGGATCTCTCTGATGCCCATGTCACTGCCAAAGCTCCATCTCTATAGTTGCACAGCATTGCTCGTTTCTGCCAACACTCTGGAGGCAAAGTATACAGGCTTTCTGTTGCCATTCTTCTAGACTTGGATGACTATAGCTACAAGGCCTCTTGAGGATACATCGGTGGCCACCACCGTGGGCAAGTTGGGATCGTAATGCACCAGCACACCTGAAGAGACCAGCCCTTCCCTGCTACATCAAAATGCATTGGTTCATTCAATGCTCCAGAACTATTGCCAGCCCTTTTGTAGGAGATCTCTTAAAAGCTCTGTAATGGATGGCTAGATGTGGAATAAATTTGCCAACCTGATTGACCATTCCGAGAAACCTCAGGGCATCAGTGAAGCATTTTGGTTGGGGGAAGTTGCTGATGACTTTCATTTTTTCAGGGTCTACCATGCTACCCTGTCTTTGTATGACGCACCCCCGAATTTTGACAGTGGTTTTGGCGAAGTCGCATTTCTCATTTTGGGTGAGATCTGCCTCTTGTAGGGTTTTGAGAACCTCCCGAATCCTGTAGTCATGCCCCTGTCTTGTGGCCCCGTGGGTAAAGATGTCATTCACGTGACAATTAAATTCTTGTTCACCTTCTAGGAAATTGGACATGGTTCGCTGGAATGTCTCCAGTGCTGATAATAACCCAAAGGGAAAGTGATTAAAATATAAGTGTCCAAACTGCATGATAAATGTTGTTAACTCTTAGTCAAGGGGCATTTGCCAAAACCCGCAATTAATGTCAAGTTTAGTGAAGAGGATGCAGTTGGCAAGTTTTGTCAGGTTGTCATCCACTGACACCATAGGATGGATTTCCTTCTGGACTGCTTTTCTTAATTGCTTGAGGTTAATATAAAGCCTGAGCTGACCATTTGGTTTGGGGACTGTTACAAGCCCCGATCACCACCGGGGTCGCTCCGTGACATGTGATTATGACACCTCTGTGCAGCATTCGGTCGAGGTCCGCTTCGATTTTTGGCAGCAATGAATGTGGGTATCCTCCTGGGGGTAAATAGGCACACTGGCAAGGCATTAGGAAGCAATCTAATATGGTTTTCATGTTTGAATTTACCAAGCCCCTGGAAGAGCTGCGGAAATTCTTGGCGGAATTCAGTCCTGGCGTCCAGTTGTATGGCTTTGTCCATTTTTTGCTGAGTTGCATCGCAGACATTTCTACCGAGTAAACAGATGCTTTTATTGCACAAGAGATAGAGGGTCCCGTGATCTGTCCGCCCTTGTGCTGAAGAGTGGCTGTAATCTGACTTTTCACCTGCAGATTCATTCCGCCTTGACCTTGAAGTTTGATGTTTGATGGCGGGACAGGGGTTATGCTGAGCTATGCCACGTGATCAGCCAGCATTGAAACCCTAGCTCCAGTATCAAGCTTAAAGTGAGTTTTTAAAACTTTTAACTTCCAAGGTGGTGGACCAGAAATCTTGTTCATGATCCTTTATTTCTCCCAGGAAATTTGTGGCATTTGTTTGTTTATGGTCAATTTTTGGAGTTTTTGAATGTACAGAACGGCTTGAAATGTCCTGTCTGCCCTCATTGCAAACACTCTGCAGCCCCTGATGGGCTATCTTGCCATCTGTGCTGCTTTTTTGCACAGCAGTGTAAGTATTTCAACAGGTTTTTGAGGGAGCACCTTTGGGCCTAAGCAATTAGCGGACATATCCCCTGCCTCGGTGTGGTGGCAGATAAGAGGCCGATTTTACTTCCTTAGTTCGGTCTGGCTACCATATTGAAGTGATCAATCGAGAGTCAGGCCATCTTCCAATGCCCTATGCTCGCAAAAAATAGCTAACTTGCATGGGTCAGTAAGGACCAATTTGACCGATTCCCCTCATCTGTAGGATCTCTGATTGAATGACGCTCACTCGACCATGAGATTACGGTTCAGAGTAAAAATTGCATCGAAGGCTTTTAGGATGGATTCGAAGTTTGTAGAGGTCTCATCTACCCCCTCCCAGAAGGACCTTGTTGATGATAGGCTCCATAGTGTAGAGGAATGAGCTAACCTGGGGCTTCTGTTTAAAGTTAAGGATATCCAAGACCGCTTAATACCTCAGGAAGTTCTCTTGCCATGGCTTCCAACGTTGGCCTCTGTGCAGGCCTTCAAGCCTTTCCAATGGGCAGGGTAGAGGCAGTGACTGCTTGCCTAGTGCTGCCATTGCAACCACTTTCATTTTTGCCTCCTTCTTAGGTACGTTTGCAGATCGTCAGTTCGAGCAGATTTCGTTCCAGTTTTGTGCCGTGGATGTTCTGTTGATGGCATCAATGCTTAATTAGATTGGTGTCACCAAAGCTGCCACCGTGTTTCATATACTGTTTGTGTGGCCTATCTAATATGGAGAGATTGGAGTCTGACTCAGGTAGTTACTTCAAACTGCTTTATTTAAACTATGTACACTATATACACGATGAGCTACAGGGTAGGCGCATCTCTCTTCAATGCAGACTCTTCCATCTGCTGCACAGAGTATCTAACACATGACTGCTGATGTCACTGTTACATCATGGCTTCCATAACCCATTACCATAACTATTCTATTAACCCATTATACTACATTTGCCTCAACCACTCCTTGTGGAAACGAGTTCCACATTTTTACCTCTCTCCGGGTAGAGAAGTTTCTCCCGAATTCCCTATTGGATTTATTGGTCACTATCTTATTTAATGAAACATTTTCTGTACATCTACCATAACAAACATTTTCATATAATTGTAATGATCTCTAGCAGATCAACCCCCAGCCTTCTAGAGAAAGGAGCCCCAGTTGGTTTAGCCTTTCCTCGTAGCTCTGCCCTCTCAGTTACGGTATCTTTCTTGTAGTCATTTGTTTCCACTTTCTTGGGTATTTCTATGTCCTTTTTATAACATGAAGCAGAACTATTCGCATTACTCCAAGTTTGGTTTAACTAGGTTTCTAGTCAAGGTTAACATAACTTCTCCTCTTTTCAATTCTATCCCTGTAGAAATGATCTCCAGTGACTGGTTTGATTTATTATAGCCGTGTTCAGTTGTTTGGTGTTTGATTGCATGTGTCTGTTGACTACTCACTGTGCTGTGTGTCAAGCATGTGGGTGTGGCTGGAGAAACTGAAGCAAAGCAGTGAGTGTGAGGAAGCAGATATTTTATAAGTATCGTAATAAAGCTCCTGTTCACACATGGGAGTTTGGTGAATTTCATATTTGCAAACCTCCGAGGCACAGAACGCAATAATTATGGCCATATTGGCTGGTACAAAATGGTTATTATAAAATAGGTGTTATCTTGTCACCAAGAAGATGGTAGCAAGAAGTCATCCTAATTTCCATTTCCTACACCAACAGTCGGATGGTAATTGGGACAGTTTGGCAAGCACTGAGCGGAGTCCCTTTGCACATTTCGAACATGTTTCATGAACAAGACAAAAAAGCGACAGAGAGCTACTGTAGAGCAGTTCATGAGAATTTACGATGCTTTAACATATGACAAAACCTAACAAATCAGGCAGCAGTTTACAGGTTTAATTCCTGATTTGACCATCAACAGCAGAGCATCCCAGGATTTGTCAAGTGGTCTTTGTATTTTTGTGCTACTGTGAGGCTGTCCTTTGTGATGATCTCCTCTGCTGTGATGAGGGTTTTTGACTCACTCCTTTCATACAGTTTCCAGTGCCTGGATCTGTGTGGTGTCATGCGATTTGTACTAGATATGATTAAGATAGTTCTGGCCCCTTCCAGGGCTGAGGCAATGTAATTTGCACTTGATGTAATTGAGTTAGTCCTGGCTATCCTAAGGTTACATTTCAAGCAAAGTCCACATAGCTTCTTGCTAATACAATTAGGACCAGGAGTTAATGAGGTTTGCAATCATACTGTAGCAATTGTAGCCTGTTACCTGAGTTTGTTATATAGACATGAATAGCTTAAAATACAGAAAACTAAACAGATTAAAACCCATAAAACTAATCACCCTTAGTGGTTTCAATAGTTACAAAATGGAGTGTTAACATGATTAAATGTTGATTATAATTGAACATAATCCCTTTATATGTTAACACAATTAGTATATTTGGATACCAAGCATAATTCCCTTACACTTTGCACAGAAGATGGTTATTGGAACGAAATAAAATTTATGTGTCATCACTGCTACTATCGAGAGTTTCGAAGGCAGCTCTGGTTCCTTAATGACTCACCTTAATTTGTGGTAGGTGATATAGAATTCAGGGATGCATTATTTCGCACCAACCTGGTTATGTTTACCTCATGGATTCACCTTTACCATTTAATTAATTCCAAGTTCTCACCTGAACATGTAGCTGCTGTGCTGATGAAAGAGGGAGATGATTGATTGAGTTAAATATATGTAAAGGTTAAGTGTCCTTGGTCTAAGCCGAGTGGAATGCCTGAGGTGGTGGCGGCGGCTTTGGGTGGTGCCTGGGTCTCCCTGGTGTGATGTGATTTGTACTAGGTATGATTAAGATGGTTCTGGGCGGTGACTTTAGTCAGTGGCTCCTTCGACGCCCTGCAGGATGCACCGCCCAGGACGCAGAGGAAATCTCGCAAGCAGAGCTATTCCACTTACGTGTACCGGGTGCTGACCCAGGTATGCCCTTCCACCAGGGTCTCATCCAAGGCCATGAATGTTATGAATTCTTTTGCCGTCGACATTTCCGAGCGCATCATTCACTACATCGAGCGCCACGCCATCTCAGCCAGGGAAATCCAGAACACCCTCCACCTCACGCTGCCAGGGGAACTGGCCAAACACACCATCTCTGAAGGCACAAAAGCAGTTACCAAATTACACCAAGGCTCTGCTGATTATCATGAGCTGCCACTGTTGAGTTTCAGCCCAAAGATTGAACTAATTAGGGCTCTTTTCTCTGGAGAAGAAAAGGCTGAGGGGTAACTCAATAGAGGTTGTTGAGATGTTGAAGCAGTTTGGTAAATGGGGAGAAGATGTTTTCACTTTGTGAGGCAGACCAGAAACTAAAGGCCACAAATACAAAATAAAAACAGAAAATGTTCGAAATCTAGCAGCATCCTCGGCTAGAAGAATTTATATTCCAGATCAATTACTTTTATCAGAACTGAGAAAGGTATTTTGCTTATGTAATATGGCCATAAACATAAATACATTGACAAGATATTCATGAATCGCTCCCAAAACAGGCAACAGAACAAAGCACTCTGTTCATGGGTTCCCCCAATGCAGCAAATATTGAGAAGTGAGAAGTCACTGCTGACTGACTCCTATCTACATTTGATCCAGTTGGGGTTTGAGCAGTGCTTGAAAGGTTCACAGATCTGACTCTCAAGCCGGATGTGAGGCTGCAACTTATTCACTAATTCCCTTTTGGATGAGATGCTAAACTGAGGTCCCACCTGCCCTATCCATTAAAAGATCTTATAACCCTGCTTAGAAGAAGAGAAACTGAGTTCTTCCAGTGTCTCGGTCAACATTTATCACTCCCCATTTAACATCTCCCCATTAAGAAGGGCACACTGACTTTAAGAATCACAGAATCATACAATTTTAATGGCACAGAAGGAGGCCATTCGGCCCATCGTGTCTGCACCGGCTCTTCAAATGACCATTATGACCTAGTGCCATTGCCCTGCCTTTTCCCTATACCCTTGCACATTGTTTCCATGCAAATAATCATCTAATGCCCTTTTGAATGCCTCAATTGAACCTGCCTCCACCACACTTCCAGTCAGTGCGTTCCAGACCCAAACCGCTAGTGTGAAAAAGTTTTTTCTCACGTCACATTTGCTTCTTTTGCAAATCACTTTAAATCTGTGCCCTCTCGTTCTTGATCCTTTTACAAGTGGGAACAGCTTCTCCCTATCTACTCTGTCCAGCCCCCTCATGATTTTGAACATCTCTATCAAATCTCCTCTTAGCCCTCTTCACTCCAAGGAGAACAGTCCCAACCTCTCCAATCTATCCTCATAGCTGAAGTTTCTCATCCCTGAAACCATTCTTGTAAACCTCTTCTGCACTCTCTCCAATGTGTTCACATCCTTCCTATAGTGTGGCACCCAGAACTGTACACAATAGTTCAGCTGAGGTCTAACAAGTGTCTTATATAAATTCAGCATAACCTCCTTGCTCTTGTACTCTGTGCCCAGGATACTATATGCTTTACTAACTGCTCTCTCTACCTGCCCTGTCACCTTCAATGATCTATGCACATATACACCCAGGCTTTTCTGCTCCTGCAACACCTTCAAAATTTCACCCCTTATTTTATATTGTTTGTCCATGTTCTTCCTATCAAAATGCATCACCTCACACTTCTCCACATTGAACTTCATCTGCCACCTATCTGCCCACTCCACCAGCTTGTCTATGTCCCCTTGAAGCTCTACACTGTCCTCCTCGCAGTTCACAACACTCCCAAGCTTCATATCATTTGCAAATTTTGAAATTGTCCCCTGCATATCAAGATCTAGATCATTAATATATATCAGGAAAAGCAAGAGAGCCACAATACCAATCCCTGGGGAACTCCACTACAAACCTTCCTCCAGCCCAAAAAATATCCATTGACCATTACTCTCTACTTCCTATTTTTCAGCCAATTTTGTATCCACATTACGACTGTTCCTTTTATTTCATGAGCAATAACTTTTCTCACAAGTCTGTCGTGTGGCACTGTGTCAAATGCCTTCTGAAAGTCCATGTACACCACATCAACAGCATTACCCTCATCGACCTTTTCTGTTACCTCTTCAAAAAACTCCAGCAAGTTAGTTAAACATGATTTCTCCTTTAGAAATCCATGCTGGCTCTTCCTTATCAACCCATATGTTTCCATGTGACTGCTAATTCAATCCCGAATAATTGTTTCTAGAATCTGGCCCTTCACTGAAGTTAAACTGACTGGTCTGTAATTGCTGGGCTTATCCTTACAACCTTTTTTGAACAAGGGCGTAATGTTTGCAATTCTCCAGTCCTCTGGCACCACCGCTGAGTTTAGGGGAGACTGAAAAATTATGGCCAGTGCCCCTGCAATTTCAACTCCCGCTTCCTTCAATATCCTTGGATGCATCTTGTCCGGTCCCGGTGCCTTGTCAACTTTAAGTACCAATAATCTATTCAACACTTCCTCCTTATCAATTTTGAACACTTCTAGTGAGAGCATTTCTTCGTCTGTCACCATGGCCTTGGTAGCATCAACCTCCTTGGTAAAGATGGATGCAAAGTATTCATTTAATACCTCAGCCATGGCCCCTTCATCCATGTGTAAATCCCCTTTTAGGTCCCTAATTGGCCCTACTCCTGCTTTTACCAGAATTGCAGGCTAACTTTAAGTGATGCTTGCCTCACATGAACCTAGACCCCATGATGCCACTCAGCGGCATGATTAGTACCGAGCTGCATGCCACAATCATGGTGGTGAACTGGTATCATGAAAGTTGCATGTTGCCTGTATCATCACCATGCATTGAGCACAGGATAATCATGCATCACGATCACGGTGCCCGCCTTATTGTATGTTGAGTCCTTTATGTCCAGCTGAGAGGGCAGTTTGTGTTCTGTTCCAGAAATGTAGGCAGTGAAGGACAGAACTTCAGATTAATCTTTACACATGTTTGTAGTAACCTGATGTGTAATTTACCTTTAAGACAAATGTTGTAATGTAAGATCACAAGATCTTGATGGCCAAAGTAGAGTAGAGCGGGCTACCTCTGTAGGCCATAGCCTTGAGTTAGAGCCTGAAGAGTAAAGACAGGGTTTTGAGTTATAGGCACACAAGTGTAGCTGCTTAGTTCCTTTTATAAATAAACAGAATGCGTTTCTTCTAAGAACAGTGCACTGATCTTCTCTGTCTTGGTACCAACTCGGTTACCCCGAAACAAAAGTACAACCTCGATCCTTTAGCTCCAACAAACCAGGGCACTGGACCCGACAAACTGGCGACAAGACTAAAAAGCACAAAAAGACATGAAAGGAAGAGGTAAAAAGTAAGAAAGAACGAAGGAATCTGAAGAACCGAAATCGGGTTGCAACTCACCTGATATTTGTAAATAAAGAAAAATTTCCTTCCCGATCTTCGAAGCAGTCCCCTCAGAGCATGCCGCAATTTGTAAGAGTGGAGCCTTTCAATCCAACCTCGGATCCTCTTAACCACATGTGGGAGTAAGGCACATGGATTCATTTGAAATTTGTTGGCACCCAGTGCTCCAGATTCTAAAAAGTTTTCATGACTTAGTGAACCTCGTAAAGAATCACGACCAGCCCAAACTGCCGGTGACAATACAACGGTTCAACTTTAATTCAAGGAATAGAGCCGCGGGGGAGACAGTTGCTTGTTATGTGGCAAGTCTGAAACAATTAACTGAATATTGCGAGTTTGGTACATCTGTCAATGATGTGCTTAGAGATTTTTTGGCGTGCGGTATAAATGAAGATACGATTCAGAAGAGATTACTGCTTGAAACAAATTCAGATTTTAATAAGGCATTGGAAATCACTCCAGCAATGGGAGGTATACTGAGACTCAAAGGCCATACAGGGAGTGCAAATTGGCGCCATCCTCCATGTTAGGCAGGGGAGGCCTCAGCCAAAAAGAGCACAAAAGTGCAAAGCATTACTCAGAAGCGGGAAGCAGCCACCACTGGCGGACAAATTAAAAAACATATAACTTGCAGCAAAAACAGGGCATCATGGTAACAGAGGTGGAAGAGGACAACCTTGTCATGAATCACAGTTTATAAAGAATGAATGTTTTTTCCTGTCATCAAAATGGACACCTCATGACGCATTGTAAAGGTAGAATCAGGCAAACTTTCAGACAAAAGCAAAAACCCAATGAGATTAATAGCTTTTAAAAGCCTGAAGTAATAGATTCCGATATTTATTCATTATATAATTTAAAGGTAGGAAGAACAGAACCAATCCGTGTAACCATGAGAGTGAATGAGAGGCCTATCAAAATGGAGGTGGATACTGGTGTAGCCACTATGTTGATAGGTGAGCGTATTTTTAAATACTTGAATCATGGGGAATGTAAACTAAATTTGGAAGAAGCTGATGCCAAATTGAAAACTTACATGGGAGAAGACATACAAGCCAAGGGCATATGTAAAGTTACAGTACACTACGGAGGCTAAACAGTGAAATTACCCTTGTTGGTAGTAGCAGGTGAGGGACCTAGTCTCCTTGGATGAAACTGGCTGAAAGAAATTAAATTGGTATGCACTGAAATCTTCCAAACCAGAACTAATGGGCTTTCAGGGCTACTACAAAAATATGCCTGAGTCTTCAAGGATGAACTTGGAAAGATCAAGGGGCTACAAGCAAAAATGTATGGAGATCCAGAGCCAACACCAAGATTCATGAAGGCAAGACCAGCACTTTATGCAATGCGGGAAAAGGTAGATGCCGAACTGGACAGGTTAGAAAAATTGGGAGTGATAGAACCAATACAATTTTCAGAGTGGGCAGCACCAATCGTACCTGTTCTCAAGCCTGACTGAAGCATTCGAATTTGTGGGGGCTACAAATTAACAGTCAATAAAGTAGCTAAATTGGACAGACACCCCATTCCAAAAATTGAAGACTTAACTTGTACACTAAACTGGCAGGTGGAACGAAGCTTGATATGAGTCCTGCTTATCAACAATTGGAATTAGAGAAAGGCCTCCCGGAAGTTTATCACTATTAATACACACAAGGGTTGTACCAATACACCATTTACCTTTTGGCTTGCGCCATATTCCAAAGAACAATGGAAAGTTTACTACAGGGGCTGCCCCACGTTGTAGTTTATTTGGATGACGTTCTCGTGACTGGACTCACCGAAAAGGGGGATTCGATGAACTTGGAAGAAGTTTTGAAACGTTTTTCACAGGTTGGATTGTGGCTGAAAAATAGAAAAGTGCACATTCCGAGCAAAAGAGATAACTTACCTGGGACACAAGGTAGATTCACAAGGCCTACATCCAGTTGAATAAAAAGTGAAAAGCATTAGAGAAACACCAACAGCAAAGAATACATCCGAACTGAAATCATTCTTGGGGATGATCAATTGTTATGGATGTTTCTTGCCTAATTTGTCGACAGAACTGGCACCCCCTTTATTACTGGCTCAAGCAAAACCAGAGATGGTCAATGCAAACATCACAAGAAGAAGCTTTCACAAAAGTGAAACAGTGTTACAATCATCTACACTTCTAAGTACATTTTGACTCCAAAAAGAGTTGGTATTAACTGGTGACACATCTCCCTACGGAGTGGGAGCAGTGTGTTTCCATCAAATAGATGATGAATCAGAACAACCTATAGGGTATGTACTGAGAACGCTCAATACTGCAGGAAAATGGTACTTTCAAATAGAAAAATAAGGCCTGTCAATCATTTTCAGTGTTAAGAAGTTTCACCAACATGTACATTATCATCATTTTACTATCATATCGGACCACAAGCCATTTTGGGATTATTCAGCGAAGACAGGGCTATACCCCCTACAGCCTCAGCAAGAGTACAAACATGGGCATTGATCTGGGCAGCATATGAATGTACTTTCATTCACAGACCTGGAAGTCAAATTGCAAATGCAGATGCACTCAGTCGTTTGCCCATGCAAGAATTCTTTTCATTATTGAACTTCATGGATACATCACCAATAATGTGCTAGACAGATTAAAGATTGGACAAATCGAGACCCAGTCTTATCTAAAGCCTGAGATCAAGTTCTTCACGGTTGGTCACAAGAACAAGAGTCTGATTAAATGAAGCTGTATTTCCAGAGAAGATATGAAATAACCAGCCAAGAAGGGATTTTTGTGGGGAGCACAAGTGATTGTTCCTCCAAAAGGACGAAAGCCATTGTTATCTGAACTTCACAGTGCACACCCCGGAATTCCCAAAATGAAGGCAATAGCACACAGCTATATGTGGTGGCCAGGAATGGACGGAGGAATAGAAAACTTAGTAAGAAGTTGTATACAGTGTCAGCAAGTGCAAAAATTACCTGCAACAGCCCCATTATACACCTGGGAGTGGCCAGGAAGGCCATGGGTGCACGTACACATCAACTATGCGGGACCTTTTTATGAGAACAATGTTTTTACTTATCGTCAAAATGGATGGACATATATGAAGTGAGGTCGCCGACATCTTCTGCTACAATAGACAAGCTACGATAAAGCTTCACAATTAAAAGTCTACCAAAGTTGTCATATCAGACAATGGAACAGTATTCATGAGTGCTGAATTTCATTGATTTATCAGCCTCAACGTTATTACTCGTGAAAACTTCACCATACCACCCTTCTTCAATGGACTGGCTGAGAGAGCAGTTCAGACTTTCAAATCTGGTATGGAGAAATTGTCTGGAGATTCTATAGCGGTTAAATTAGGCACGATTTGTTTTCCATTATAGAACCACCCCTCATACGACAACAGGTATCACACCTGAGGAATTGTTGATGAAGCGCCGTCTCCAATCGAGATTAAGCCTAATTATGTCAAACCTGGGGGGAAAAGTGGAAAGGAGTCTTGGAAGTCAGAAAATTGGACATGACAATCACAGCCGTGACAGGACATTTAACATAGGAGAGAAAGTATTTGTGAAAAATTTTAGAGAAGGACCAACATGGTTGTTTGATGAAATAAGTGCAGTAACAGGACCTCTTCCCTACCACGTGAAAGTGAAAGATCGAGTCATGCAGAGACATGTGGATTACATAAGAAGAGGAGAAACAAAATACCCAGAAATGATTCTACCAATATTCGTGACTGAATCAATATCTCCTGTTGAAAGAACGCAACTGAGCACAGATGTGTCTGAAGAGCCGACTGTACCCTGAAAAAGTTGAAGAAACAGATTTGCAGGTACCGACTGAAGAACCAAATGCTCAGATGACTACAGTGAGGGAGGTTCTGGATCAAACTTCAGAAGCTGTAGTGCTGGGAAATTTTGCACGCTTAAGGAAACCCCAGAAAGACTGACTTTGTAAATTATTAACCTGTGTGAATAATTTGATATTTTGAGAAAAATTGTAAAATGTATTTCTGAGTAAAGGGGGAGGGATGTAGTAACCTGATGTGTAATATATCTTTAAGACAAATGTCGTAATGTAAGATCACATGACCTTGATACCCAATAGCAGAGTAGCGCGAGCTTCCTCTGTAGTCAGTAGTGTTGAGTTAGAGTCTGAAGAGTAAAGATAGAGTTTTGAGTTATAGGCACACAAGTAGCTGCTAACTTCCTTTTGTAAATAAACAGAATGTGTTACTTCTAAGATTGGTCTCCAGATCTTCTCTGTCCATTGTACCAACTCGGTCACCCTGAAACAAGTGTGCAACCCAGATCCTTTAGCCCCAACAAACCAGGACACTGGATCCAACAACGTTATCCAGTTTTATTTACAGAGATACAAACATGCAACCCCAAAACCAAACAAACACAGTTTTGGTTTGTTCCTATTTATGGGAGCACAAGTGAATCCCCAGTTAATGCCTAGTACCCGAATACAATTAAACTCTCAATTAATACACAACTAACAGAGAGGGCCTCGATTTAACATCTCATCTAAAAGATAGCACCTCCAAAAGTGAAGCACTCCCTCAGTACCACACTGGAACGTTAGTTTGTTTTGTTGTTGTGCTCAAGTTTCTTGAGTGGAACCAGCACATTGGCTTTCACTGGTTGGATAAAGCAGGTGACATTACCTATTACAAAGACTCAATACTAAATTTACAAGGGACAGAATTTTCCCCCTGTTGTGGGGGGAAGTTCAGGAGCGAGCGCGTGGAGGCATGCCTCCGATTGGCACCCCCCGATCAGGGGCATGCTGCCATTTTACATGGGCAGGCCAATTAAGGCCTGCCCAGCATGACGTCCGCCAGGAAGCGCCATGTGCTCCCTATGCGGGAGGGGGGTGGGGGGGCAGTTCCCTAAGCCGAGAGTGCGCTCTTTCACGCATGTGCACAAAAGAGCGCAGTCATCTCCCTGAGGCTAAGTGCTGCCTCAGGGAGATCGGCACCAAATTTAAAAATGTTAAAAATAGAAAAAAAAATCCCTGACATGTCCCCTCATGTGACACCATCACATGAGTTTGGACTTGTCCATCACTTTTAAATACACTTTTATTAAAAATTTAAAAACCTACATGAAACCTCATCCCACCCGTGGATGAGGTTTCATGCTTTTTCTTAAGCTCGCCAGGGCTCCCAGCCTGCTCACCAACCTTAAAGTTGGACTGGCAGGTCCATTAATCACCTTAGGTACTTTGTCAATGGCCTCAATGGGCCATTGACAGGTCGGCGGGTGCACAGTTGTTTCGGCTGAGCCCCCGCTGACCTGAAAATTTAATTGAGGCGGGCTGATGTCGGAAGTTCCACCCAACATCATTCCACATCATTTTATGCGTCGGTGAGCAGGCCCTGCTCGCTGACCAGGAAATCCTGGCCAAGGTACTCAGCAGAGCTATACTCCGAGATCCTGCATGGTGCTGTGATCGTAGTGATTTGAGACAACTGAGTGACTTGCAAGGCTTTTTTAGAGAGCAGTTAGGAGTCAACTGTAATACTGTGGGCCTGGAGTCACATACATGTCAGACCAAATTTCCTTTCTTATAGGATAATAACGCTTTCTCTGACTCTATGACTTAATGACGAGTGACAGATTTTATATTCAATTAATTTACTCAGAAGTAAGAGTAGGAATTCTGGTGCTATTCTGAGATGAACGTTTAACATAACCTGAATTTGAACTCAAAATATAAATCGGGCAAAAATAAAAGCAAAAAACTGCAGATGCTGGAAATCCAAAACAAAAACAAAAATACCTGGAAAAACTCAGCAGGTCTGGCAGCATCTGTGGAGAGGAGCACAGTTAACGTTTCGAGTCCGTTTGACCCTTCAACAGAACTGTTTTGTTGAAGGGTCATACGGACTCGAAACGTTAACTGTGCTCCTCTCCGCAGATGCTGCCAGACCTGCTGAGTTTTTCCAGGTATTTTTGTTTTTGTTTTATAAATCGGGCAGGCTGGAGCTGGGACAGGTTCCATAGACTACACAGCAGATTACATGGTTAAGATGACAGTGAGCGGGTTGGATTCTCACGCTGCTTATCTTTAAACTGTCTCAGGACTCAAATCAGCTCCTGAGTCCTTAGTCCTACCGTGGCCTTAGTGTCAGCCGGCACCTTCACTTGTATTGTATTAAGGCTGCCGCGACATGGACATCGAGAATCGGGGCTCATAAATTCAGTCTTATCACCAGTGGAGCAGCACAGCATGTTGGGAGAAGTACCTTCACACAGAGTGAGACAAAAGGTGGATTGATTTACCACAAGCGTCTTTTGACAAAGACAGACAGGAAACATTGCCTAAAAGGAAACTGGATAAGTATCTGAATAAGAAGATTTAAAAAAATAATGTGGAAATGGCGGAATATGATTTTAGAGTGGCTAGCTGAAGAGTACCACTGCTGAATAATTGAATCTGTGCTGCAATTTCTTTCATTGACTGTTTAATTTTTTAATGCAATTTGCACAAAAGAAGAGATGTAAAGTCATAGGCTGAACTCTGAGATTCCTTTGCTTGGAGCCTGCTGTACAAAAACCTGGTATTAAATCCTTGGGCAACCTGCAGTGGCTTTTGCTGCACTCTCTCATGTAAAATGATCAATAATGATCCAAACAAACATGGGTTTGTGACAGTGCAATATACAAACCTTGGTACAAAACACATTGTTCCAGCTGTACTGTCATTTCAAACAAACTTTGGAAGATCAAGTAATGACACGTTTGAGAATTACAGGGTAGGTGACTTCGAACAGTACCATTCTCGTGCGACCAGTTAATATTCTAACAACCAGCTTTTCTTTATAACAAAGGCTCTAACACACATAGAACAGGGTTTTCGGGCCTGGGAAATGGACAGCCAATTAATGGCCAGCCAGCATGAAAGGGGCGCTGAGAATCTCAGCACTGCCAGGGTTGGGGGGGCAGGAGGAGGGCAAGCGTAAAAGTCTGCGCATGCACGGGAGGAGAGCACGCACTGAAAGCTCCCTGAAGGTAGGGAGCTGCCTCAGGGATCCGAACAATTTTAAATTCAAAAATAAAGATTTTTAAAATCTGAAAAAAAAAACATTCCTGACATGGGAATCGCTCACAATAACATCAACAAAACAAAAACTCTGCTCAATCATTTATATTTATTTTTTATTTTAATTGTGGAAATCTCATCCCGCCCGTGGATGAGGTTTGTTAAAAAAAATCAAAAGGTCGCCTGGCCAATTCGCCTGCCCACCCACCGTAAGGCAGCAAAAAAATAGGTTCAAATTAATTGGTTAAGGGCCTTAATAGGCCTCTTCATTGTCGGTGGGCGTGCTGCAGATTCTCGCGTGTGCCCGCTGACTGAAATATTGTGCAAGTGCGCGATGACGTAGGAACGCTCGCCCGACGTCATTGTGCACTATTTTACACCCGAGTAGGTCAGATAAAATCCTGCCCATGGTAACCAAGCAAGAAAGACATTTTGTGCAAGTAGGGCCGATTTTAACCTTGTCCACCTACAGAAGCTGGGCATCCAGATGGTTAAATTGGTGGTAAAGGACATCGCCACAGTCTCACTGCGATCTCGCTCACCATCATCATAAACATGTCATTTTTTGAGTGGTCTACTGAACCTGTCCCAGCCCCTGCCTGCCCAATTGATATTTTGAGTTCAAATTCAGGCTATGTTATTAATCTCAGAATAGCACCAGGCACAATTCCTACACTTGCTTCTGAGTAAATGTATCGAATATACAATCTACCACTTTTCATTAAATCATTGAATCAGAGAAAGCACTATTGTTCTTTAAGGAAGGAAATCTGTTGATACGACCTGGTCTGCATGTGACACCAGCCCCACAGTATCATGGTTGACCCCTAACTCCTCTCTAAAAAAAGCCTAGCAAGCCGTTCAAATCTCTATGAAAACTATAAGAATTAGGATATGAGAAATACAAGCAGGGATAGACTACACAGCCCTCAAGCCTGCTTTCTTGTTTATTTGTCCATGGGTATTGCTAGCAAGGCCAGCATTTGATGCTCATCTCTAACTGCCCTCAAGAAGATGGTGGTGGCCAACCAGAGATCCTATCTCAGTGAAGAATGGGGTCAAACAAGACTGTATCATTGCAGCAACTCTCTTCTACACCTTCCTTGCTGAAATGCTGCGTCTCACCCCCAGCAAATTACCCACAGGCATGGAGATAATCTACAGAACAGATGGGAAACTGTTCAACCTACACCGCCTTCAACCAAAACCAGAATCACTCCAACCTCAGGCATTGAGCACTAGTACGTAGATGATGCTTGTGTGTGCACCCACTCAGAAACTGAGCTCCAGGTCATTGTCAACTCCTTCTCCAAAGCATATGAGAAAAGAGGGCTTTCAGTAAACATCTGGAAAACTAAGGTCCTCTTCAATCCAACTCCCACAGCACAACACCTCCCCATGTCGATTAAGATCGTCAGCGAGATCCTGGAAAATGTAAACCACCTTCCATATCTTGGGAGCCTCCTCTTGAAGGAAGAAGACATACACAATGAAATTCATCATTGCCTCTAATATGGCAGCTCAACCTTCGGCTGACTGAGGGCCAGAATCGCAAACCTGAGACTACGGTCATGGTTTACTGGGCAGCAGTGATTCCCACTCTCATATAGGCGTCAGAGACTCAGACAATCTACAGCAGACACCTCAAAGCAGGAGAGAAGTACCATCAGTGGTGTCTTCGCAAGGTCCTCCAAATGCATTGGCAAAAACGACAGCCCAACAATGGTTTTGAAACAGCTGAAGATGGTTGGGCTTAGGGCATTACCCTGAGGAACCCCTGCAATAATGTTCTGAAGTGAAATGATTGGCCTCCAAGAGCCACAACTATATTTCTTTGTGTTAGGTATGACTCCAACCAGTGGCGAGTTTCCCCCCACTTCCCATTGACTCCAGTTTTGCTAGGGCTCCTTAATGCCACACTCGGTCAAATGCTGAAGACCAAGTTGGTCTCCTGACTTGAGGTACTGGTAAAGTGACCAATGTGCCAGGCCTTGAGGCTACTGATTGATGTTGAATACAATTCTGTTGCTGCTGATGGTCCATAACATGTCACTGTTGCCCAGTTTTGAGCTGCTAGATCTGTTCTGAACCTATCCCATTTAGCACATTGATACTGCCAGACCACATGATGGGAAATGTCCTCAGTTTGAAGTCAGGACTTTGTTTCCACAAGGACTATGCGGTGGTCACTGCTACCCGTAATGTTATGGGCAAGTGCATCTGTGATGATAGGTTGGTGAAGTCAAGTAGGTTTTTCCCCGATGTTGGTTCCTTCACCACCTGCCACAGACCCAGTCTGATTGATATGTAGGACACTTCAAGCTCAGTTAGTAGTGGTGCTACCGAGGCACTCTTGATGATGAGCATTGAAATCCACCACCCAGAGCGTATTCTGTGTCCTTGCTAGTCCCTGTGTTTCTTCCAAATGGTATTCTACATGGAGGAGTACTGATTCATCAGCTGAGGCAGCAATTAGTGGTAATCAGCAAGAGATTTCCCAGCCCGTGTTTGACCTGATGCCATGCAACTTCATGGGGTCCGGAGTCAATGTTGAGGACTCCCAGGGCAACTCTCTCCTGACTGTATATCACTGCAGCTGGGGCAGGTGATGGAGGAGTCTGGGACTTTGGCTGTAAGGAATAATTCAGTGAGTATGACTATGTCAAGCTGTTTCTTGACTAGACTTTGGGACAACTCTCCTAATTTTTGCACAAGTTCGCAAATGTTAGTGAGGAAGACTTTGAGGGTTGACTGGGAAAGGTGTGCCTTTGTCATATCTGTTGCTTAGGTCAATGTTGGGTTTTATGGAGATGCTTGTTGAAGATTGCACAGTGTTCACTACCATTCACAATTCCTCAGATAATGAAGCAGTATTTGCCTGCATACCACATGACATGGGCAACATTCAGGCTTGGGCTGATAACTGACAAGTAAAATTTGCACCACAAAAGTGTCAGGCAGTGACCGTTGGATAAGTGCAGCTCCAACAACTCTCGAGAGGCTCAACACCAACCAGCACACAACAGCCCACTTGATTGACATCCCATCTAACACCGTCATCATTCACTCCCTCCTCCAAAATTACACAGTGGCAGCAGTATGTACCATCTACAGGATGAACTGCAGCAAACCGCCAAGGCTCCTTCGACACCAACTTCCAAAATCCACAACCTCTACCACTCAGAAGGACAAGGGCAGCAGATGCATGAGAATGCTAACACCTTGAAGATGCCTTCCCAGTCATGTACCATCCTGACTTGGAACAATATCACTGTTCCTTATTTGTTGCTGGGTCATAGTCCTGGAGCTCCCCACTTCACAACACTCTGGGTGCACCTTCACCCCACCATCTGCAGTAGTTCAAGAAGGTAGCTCAGCACCATCTATTCAAGAGCGATTTGGGATCGGCAATAAATGTTGGCCATGCCAACTGCATCCACATGCCATGAATGAATAAAAATAAAAGAAGAACATGGCACAGAATGTGATCATTCAGCCTCTTGAGCCTGTACTGGCTCATTACTGCATTAAAATTTCAGTAACATGAAGAGCTGTTTTGTGAGATTCATAATTAGGGAACTCTCTTGATAGCTCAGCAAGGTTATGAATGTGTAAATATCAAACTGTGCTGAATTAGTTGATTTCAACTGGGCAGCAGTATGCACACTTTAAGTAGCCAAACCACCATGGGTTAACAGAGGGAAATCAGCACCAACATTGGCATTCCTGATTGCTATGTGAAGACTGTTGGGAAGTGCACACATGTGGTTGTTTGCTGGCAGCAAGTTAGATTGTAGGTTTTTTTGTACAGGCCCAAAGCCAACATATATGGAGCTGGGACTGCTCCCAAATCAACCCAACTGCTTTCTCATCAGATAGCAGCCTTTATGCTGTATAATTTTAGAAATTATGTACCTAGAATGAATGGGTTGTATTATGAGGAAAGGCTGGACAGACTGAACTGGAGTTTAGAAGAGTGAGGGGTGATTTGATTGAAGTTATACAAGATCATGAGCGGCCATGACAAGGTGGGCATCAAAAGGATGTTTCCTCTTGTGGGTGAGTCCAGAACTAGGAGGCACTGTTTTAAAATTACGGGTCGCCCTTTTAGGGCAGAGATTAGGAAAAAAAATGTTTTCTCAGAGGATTGTGCGACTTTGAATTCTCTGCCTCAGAAGGTGGTGGAGGTGGGGTCATTGAATATTTTTAAGGCAGAGGCAGATAGATTCTTGCTAGGCAAGGGAATCAAAGGTTATCGGGGTTAAATGGGAATGTGGAAATCGAAACACATGAAGATCAGCCATGATCTTATTGAATGGCGGAACTTGAAAACAGACAATGTTTTGGCCTCAACTAATTTCTTTGGTAACGAATTCCACAGGCTCACTACTCTCTGGGTGAAGAAATTTCTCCTCATCTGAGTCCTAAACGATCTACCCCATATCCTCAGACTGTGACCCCTGGTTCTGGACTCTCCCACCATGGGGAACATCCTTCCTGCATCTACCCTGTCTAGTCCTGATAGAATTTTATAGATTTAGGAAGTGAGAGGTGAAGGGACCAATGGGCTATATTCCTAAAATTAGACAGCACAAAGGCTGCTATCTGATGAGAAAGCAGTTGGGATACTTTGGGAGCAGGTCCCACCTCCATGTACAATGGCTTTGGGCCTGTACAAAAAAACCCCCCTAACTTGCACAGCAAACAATCACATCCGTGCACACCCAACAGTCTTCACATAGCACTCAGGAATGCCAATGTTGGTCCTGATTTCCCTCTGTTAACCCATGGTGGTTCGGCTATTTAAAGTTTGCATGCTGCTGCCCAATTGAAATCAGCTAATTTAACACAGTTTGCTTCCCCCCCCCCATCTACAGGAGGAAAGTCGGTCCTGAACAGAACAATTTTTCAGAACGCCTGCCCATAGTGATGACACATTGAGTCAGGCTAAACAGGCTGAGGGTTGGACTTCTCCCCTCAGAGGATGGGAAGCCGCAGCCTTGAGAGCTGCCGGCCAACCTGATTGGCTGGCAGCCATAGCAGCCCCAGCAGCACCAAAGTTCGGTCGCATGAGGAAGATCATGGCAACCGGGAACAGGTAAGTCCCGGGGTTTTAGGGCAGTGGCGAGGGGGAAGTGGGGGGAGCGATGTGGGGGGTGGGGAGGTGCGGTGCTGAGGTTTGGAGGGCAGGTGGGAGGAACAAAGTGGGGCATAATATATTGGGGGGGGCCTCTGATGCGCATAGGGCACCCCTCCGATTGATGAGCCCCGCCCCTCACTCCTTCCCACTTTTTCAAAGAAGCTGCTGCAAAACTGGCCTTTGTACTCTGGCCCACCTGCCACTGCCCAGCATTTTATGACGGTGGAGACAGATGGAGGCCCTTAACTGCCACTTAATTGGGCAGTTAAGGGCCTCAATAGACCAAAAGGGGGTGGAGCCTAATGGGCGACCTACCCACCCCCTGTGTCATGGGGAACAGTTTGAGGGGTGGGCAGGAAGGAGCTGTGCTGGGCACCCAACATATTTTACCTGCCCACTCGCCGAAAATACTCTTGGTGCTGGGGGGGTAGACAGGGGGTGTAAAATTCCGCTCCACATTTCTCCCTTGTAAAACTAAAGACTTTATTTTAAATTAAACCATCTGAAACAACAGATATATATATATATGTATGTACCTTGAGTCATTTAGAGTTCAGCCTGTTTGTTTTTTCTAAGTACAGAAATAGTCTTTGAGATATGAAGATGTCTGATGAGGGCACTGAGATCTATGAATTTGAGGTTGTGGTTCTGTGTGATCAATGTGGAGAATGAAGTTTCTACCAGAGAGATACACGTGATGATGTTCACAAGCGTAGATGTAGGCTGGTGTTTCCTACCGTCCAGTAGAGTACTTGTGTTCAGCTTCCAGCAATGGGGGTGCACAGCTATTGGCCATTCGCTTCCTTCAATGTACAGCTCCGACTACATTTCCTGATGTATCTGTACTGACATATGTTCCCACACGCAAGTTGAAATATGTGAGGACTGGCAAAGACAGTATCTTCACCTTTAACATGTCAAATGTTGTTTGTTCGATTGTCTATTCTCATTGTGCATCTTTGCACAGTAGATTCCGAAGGGGCTCCATGATCTGCATACTTAGGAACTAATTTCTGATAATAGTTGGTAGTATTGAAAAATGATGCTAACTCTTTCACGTTAGACAGGGTTGGAAGTGCACAAATGGCTTTAATGTTGTCATGTGTAGGCTTTACACCAACTGCTGTCACTGTGTACTCAAGGAAGTCAATCTTGGGTGCGCAAATGTGCATTTGTCCTTGTTGAGTGTCAAATTCTATACTGCGAGTCGACTGAGCAACACTGATAACTGCTGATTGTTTTCTGCCTTGTCACTTCCATGGATGTTGTCAAGTAGGCTCAGCATTTGCTCAATATCCGACACAGCTGGAGAAACGATTTTCTGAAATGCACTAGATGCTGAACCCTTTTTTATTCATTCATGGGATGTGGGCATCATTGGCTGGGCCAACATTTACTGCCCCGCCCTAATTGCCCGTGAGAAGGTGGTGGTGAGCTGCCTTCTTGAACTGCTATAGTCCATGTGATGTAGGTACACCCATTGTGCTGTTAGGGAGAGAGTTCCAGGATTTTGACCCAGCGACAGTGAAGGAACAGCGATATAATTCCAAATCAAGATGGTGTGTAGCTTGGAGGGGAACTTCCAGGTGGTAGTGTTCCCATGTCTCTGCTGCCCTTGTCCTTCTAGATGGTAGCATTTGTGGGTTTAGACGGTGCTGTCTAAGGAGCCTTGGTGAATTCCTGCAGTGCACCTTGTAGATGATACACACTGCTGCCACAGTGCATCAGGGGTGAAGGTGAGTGAACGTTTGTGGATGGGTGCCAATTAAGTGGGCTGCTTTGTCCCGGATAGTGTCGAGCTCCTTGAGTGTTGTTGGAGCTACACTCATCCAAGCAAGTGAAGAGTATTCCAACATACTCCTGATTTGTGCCTTGTAGATGGTGGACCGGCTTTGCGGAGTCAGGAGGTGAGTTACTCACTACAGGATTCCTAGCTTCTGACCTGTTATTGTAGTCACAGTATTTATATGGCTAGTCCAGTTCAATTTCTGGTCAATGGTAAACCCCGAGGATGTTGATAGTGGGGGATTCAGTGATGGTAATACCATTGAATGTCAAGGGCCAATGGTTAGATTCTCTATTGTTGGAGATAGTCATTGCCTGGCACTTATGTGGCGCGAATGTTACTTGCCATTTGTAAGCCTGGATATTTTCCAGGTCTTGCTGCATTTGGACATGGACTGCTTCAGTACCTGAGGTGTCGCGAATGGTGTTGAACATTATGCAGTCATCAGCGAACATCCCCACTTCTCACCTTATGATGGAAGGAAGGTCATTGATGAAGCAGCTGAAGATGCTTGGGCCGAGGACACTACCCTGAGGAACACCTGCAGTGATGTCCTGGAACTGAGAAGATTGACCTCCAACAACCACAAACGTCTTCCTTAGTCATAGTTATGACTCCAACCAACAGAAATTTTCTCCCTTATTCCCATCAACTCCAGTTTTGCCAGGGCTCCTTGATGCCACACTCATTCAAATGCGGCCTTGATGTGAAGGGCAGCCACTCTCATCTCACCTCTGGAGTTCAGCCTTTCTATTTAAACTGAGGCTGTAATGAGGTCAGGAGCCAAGTTATTCTGGTGGAACCCAAACTGAGCATCAGTCAGCATGTTATTGCTGAGCAAGTGCCACTCAAGAGCACTGTTGATGACTTTGCTGATGATGGAGAGTAGACTGATGGGGCGGTAATTAGCCAGGTTGGATTTGTCCTGCTTTTAGTGTGCAGGACATACCCGGGCAATTTTCCACATAGCCGGGTAGATGCCAGTGTTGTAGATGTACTGGAACAGCTTGGCTAGGAGTACTATTGCCAGAGTATTGTCTGGGCCCATAGCCTTTGCAGTATTCATTGCCTTCATCCTTTCTTGATAACATGTGGAGTGAATCAAATTGTCTGAAGACTGGTATCTGTGATGCTGGGGACCAGTGGAGGAGGACGAGTTGGATCATCCACTCGGCACTTCCAGCTGAAGATTGTTGCAAATGCTTCAGACTCATCTTTTGCACAGATGTGCCTGGCTCCCCATCATTAAGGATGGGGATATTTGTGGAGCCTCCTCTTCCAGTGAGTTGTTTAATTGTCCACCACAATTCACGACTAGATGTGGCAGGAGTGCAGAGCTTTGATTTTATCTGTTGGTTGTAGGATATTGCTTATCGCATGCTACTTATGCAACTTGGCACACAAGTATTCCTGAGCTGTAGCAGGACCATAGGGCAGTCTCTGATACTGAAACACACATTCATGAAGAACAAAAGCTGTAAGGTGTTGGCTTTGCTCTGCTAGTTGTACCTGAAGATAGCTCCATCACATGTCGAGTGTCATGAGGACTGTGGAGTCATGAAATTATACTAATAGTTCTTGGATGGTAGGACATGGATGCTTGTCTGGAATTATAGCCTTAAGGCCGACATACAGAGTGGTATTTTCCGTGCCCGTTGGCGTTGGGCGACATGGTGAGCTTGAGCGGTCAATATGGCAGGAAGGGCAAAAATTGGCTTCACGCCATCGTGAAATCAGTTTGCAGCTGTCCACTCTGCCCCTCAATGGTGGGCCACCTTTCCCACTGCTAGACATTGGGAACTTCATTTTAATACATCTGCATATCATTATACGCCCTGCTCGCTAGAATCATCCCCCTACTTCAAATTTACTGCCCACATTGGTGGGAAAACACACCAGTGCAGAACATGCCTTGACAAGTGTGACGTGCAGAAGCCGGGGCTTATTGTCAGGGCCTTGCTCACATTGTGAACATCCAAGGAGCAGAAGATGCTGGAGCCTTACATCCACCGGACTCTGGAGGAACACATGCATCGCAAGCTGGGTAGATTATCATGGGCATGACTCTGCAGTGAAGCAGCTCACTGAAGGCGGAAGGTCATTGTTGAGGGTCTGCTTCGGGACATCAGTGTCTTGGCCAAGGGTGTTTGTGGAGAGGGTGGAGAGGAAGGTCCAGCTTTGAGTGGGAGAGGATGGTGTACCAGTTGGCAGGGTGGGAGGGGAGAGGGGCAGCTGTCGGGGGAGGTGGGAGAGGAAGGGCTAGGATTAACTGGGAGTTGGGGGTGCACTGGGAGTGAAGGGTTGGTGAGGTTGGGAGGGGGGGAATCAATGGTGTCAGGGGGTTGAGGTTGGGTGGAGGGGTAGGGAGTACAGGGGGAGGAGGATGCAATAGGGCAAAATGCAGCAACAGGGGAGGTGAGTGTAAGGGGCAAGGCAGGTGTAAGGGAAGGAATCGGGAGGGAGGAAGGAGTTTACAGGGGGGAGGGAGACTGCGGGTGTTGGGGAAGGAGTCTGGGTGTAGGAAGGATTTCATGGCGGGGAAGGAATCAAGGTGGAGGAAGGAATAAGTGGGGAGGAAGGAGTAAGTGGGGAGGGGCTGCCCAGGTGGACGTGCAAGGGAGGGGTCTGTGGAGTTAATCACTGTCTCCTGGGGAGTGAAATTAGGGTGGGTGTGGTCAGAGGGAATGGTGAGAATGAGAGGGGCAGAGGGAGCCGGTAGGGTGGAAGGTTGAAGGTCCAACAGAATCAGTAGAAGGGACGGCGAAAGTGGTTGGTGGGGACTTGAAGGCAGACATGGACCCTGGGGGTAGGAAAGAGCAGGTCGAGGAGGTCAATGTGGATGGGGGTGAGATTCTCAGGAAGGTAGGGAACATACACATTTACCTGCACATCCTGGAAAGCAAAGGTTGGTAGGTAATGGTGGGGAGGTGGAAGATGATGCCAGGAGGGTCAACAGTGATGGGGGAAAGGACATTGGTGACTGGGGGAGGGGAAAGGGCGAGGGAGCTAAAGACATAAAACCAGCTTATATTTCACCTCTTTTCTATTTTTACTTAGTTCTATTGAAGAGTCATACGGACTCGAAACGTTAACTGTGCTCCTCTCCACAGATGCTGCCAGACCTGCTGAGGTTTTCCAGGTATTTTTATTTTTGTTTTGGTTTTCCAGCATCCGCAGTTTTTTGCTTTTATATTAGAGCTAAAGACAAGCACCATTTTGCAAAATGGAAAGTGAGCGGAGCCTCGTGTTGGACAGGAACAGGTGCTGCATGGGAGTGTGGTCAGTGGGTGGGCGGAGATGTGGGTCAGCTCAGATGGACAACAGAATGGGAACCCCAGCAGGCAGCATTGAAAATGCTCGTGACATTGGGATGAGTGTGATAGAGGAAGGATCCGCATGCGTTATACAATGCTCGCACAAGGCTGCAAAAGGCTCTGCCACGCACATGCTTCTCCCGCCAGAATCACTTGTGATCCAGTTGCGTGTAACTGAACTGCTAGTGGCTGGTGGGGGTGGTGGGGCGGGGGGTTGGATACAGGGAAGGGCTCACGAAGCCTATAAATGAAACTGAAAGACACCATTACACATTATTCAGTGAGAGTGAATATACTTTCAGATTATAAAGTGACAAAATGTGTTCACCCATGGAATCACTTGTGATCAGAAATTCCTAACTTTTTTAGGCCAACCACTTCTTCTAGATGCTGTCCTGACATCAGCAGTAGGGGTGGAGACAGTCTGGAGGCAACAGGGCCAACCCTTGCACAATGACTTTGGCGAGGGTCCTCTGGAGATCCAAGGCCTTGGGGGTCCCCAGCTTCCTTTGGCTGTCCTCCTGTGGGCCAGCTACTCCCTCTGCAGTGACAGAAGATGAGGTTGAGGGGGTCACAGGCAAAGGGGACTCAGAGGGAAAGGACAGCCTCTGAGATGCCTGAGTGGATGACCTAGGGGTGTGCAGCTGCCGCTCCTCCTCCCTTTGAGTGTCTGAGGGCCCCTGCCTGACTCCTTGAGGGGAAGGAGCACCTGGAGGGACATCGAGGTGCCCCATTTCCCTCTCGCCTTGCCACTTTAGGAACTCACCCAAGGCTAATGCAATGGAGTGCAGCTCTGCACACATCCCCATGTCCTGCTAGACCAGGGTCTCCCTGGCATCCAACATCCTTCCCATGGAGATCTCCATACCTGCACATGCGGGCACCACTTCATCAGAGAGCAGGCGGATGCATTCCTCCAACTCGCGTGCCACTCTGTTGAGGGCTTCCAACAACTCTGCATGATGTTCCCCTGCGTTCTGCTTACTCTCCAGAATGAGTTGGAAGGCCAAATCCAGAGGCTCGTAACCAATCTTGGACCTGACAGATGTCTCTTACCCAGCAGACCTCCAAGTGCCGGGGAGCTCGACTGAACCTGCCTCCTCTTGTGTCCGTGCGGTGACTGCCAGATTGTGAACTCGAGCCTTCTCTAGATCCAGGTCCCACTGAGGTGTGTGTCTCTGTGCTGGTGGGGGGCGTGGGTAAGCGATGTGATGGGTCTTCCAGGCTGGTTATTTCCAGCTCTTCAATGGAGAAGGTGTCCTCTTGGCTGGAGGTGAGGGGGTGGATGGAACTGACGGACTGGCTGGCTGAGAGTGTCAGTTGCTTGCCAGAGCTCCCTGTGAACCAAAGTAGAGATGATTAATGCATGGCAGCAGAGTCAAAAGCAGGAGAGAGAACATTTACAGTTGCATTCAGAGAGGAATGATGCTACGCAGGATTCTTATGAGGGTATTTGTTGTTGATCTCACCGTTACCACAGGCACAGTCCATGCCCTCACCAATCAGCGCGATAGCACGCCCCTCAAAGTGAGTGAGGGGCCTAATGTGGGCCACTCCACCCCTGGCCTGGGACCTCTCCCTTCTCCTGTGTGAAAACAGGAGAGAGTGTGAGCAGGACACATGGCACTGCATGGAATGTTTGTGTGGTGAACAGAGCCATGGATGGGATGAGGACATGAGCTCCAGAGGATATGAGCCTGATGGAGATGTGAGGGTGCGTGTGAAAGCTAGTAGTGTTGTCCTTGAGCTGTGAGATCCCTGTGGATGTGTGATGGGTTTGTGATTTAAGAGTGATGCGAAGAATGACTTACCCTGGTGGAACAGATGAGACAATTCATCCTCTTTCTGCACTGGGTGGCTTGTCCTCTGACCACCGCTGCCACCATGCTGGATTGGTGACCTTGCTTGCTGGCCTTCACCGAGAGCCGGGGTAGAGGACATCATGGTGGGCTCCCACTGCATCCTGTAGGCTGACGAGGGAGGCATCGCTAAATGTGGGTGTAGCATGTTTCTTCCTTTGGCAGCCATCAGTTCCCAGCAGTCTCCTATCCCTTGAAGAGCTCTAGCTCTTTGCAGGAGCGCCTTTACATATGACGCCCACTTTACTGAAGGCATGGTGTGACAGCGGGGTGGGTGAATGAGAGGACACCTCAGCCAGCGACTCAGCCTGTTTCTCAGGAATGCATGATTAATGAGGAAGGGTTGGGATGATACGGTGCAAAAAGCCGCCATTCTGGCCAGCAGGAAAAAGGTCCATTTTCCCGCCCACTACTGCACTTAGTGCAAATCTAGGACGATTTCGCCCACAGTCTAAGTTTGCATCGTGCAATGACTAGATTTGATATCCAAGGCAATGAACTGATTCACTCAATGAGACCATCTGCTTCAAGTTGTTTCAACTCCTGTGACACCTTGACAGGGGTTGCAAATACCAACTGTCTTAATTTTTTACGAATTTGGCAGAATTGATATGTCAACGCGAGGAGCTTGGCAATGCCCCTTAGTCTCCCCAAATCCAGTAAACAGGGAAGGATATTATTATGTGTGGTCTACATCAACAAACACATTAATGTGTGCTCCAGTGGGGTCATCAAGTTTGAAGCCAAGCTTTTGGCTACATGGTGCACAAGAACTATGATTGAATAATCAAATTGTGGTTAACTTGAAGAGTGCCTGTCACAGGATTGATAGAAAGTTGCATAAAGTAACACTGGTAGTGTTTGTTGCTCAATAGCGATACTTTTGCGCCAACATTGATCAGAAACGACACTGAGATACCCACAACCTTGACTGAGCACTCCTTAAATGACCTAGTGCTTTACTGCCCATGATAGTATACACATGCCGTACCTCATTGTTAGGGTCACCCAGCCACGTGTCAAACCTATGAAGACTTCTTCTTCAACCTGCAATCCTCTTTTTCATTCTTCACAGGATGTGGACATCACTGGCTAGGACAGCGTTTATTGCCCACCCCTAATTGCCCTTCAGAAGGTGGTGGTGAGCCGCCTTCTTGAATCACTGCAGTCCATGTGGTGTAGATACACCCACAGTGCTGTTAGGGAGGGAGTTCCATAATTTTGACCCAGCAAGAGTGAAGGAAGTGGTGGTGTTCCCATGCGTCTGCTGCCCTTGTCCTTCTTGGTGGTAGAGGTCACAGGTTTGGAAGGTGCTGTCGAAAGAGCGTTAGCGAGTTGCTGCAGTGCATCTTGAGATGGTACACACTGCTGCCACTGTGTGTCTGTGGTGGAGGGAGTGAATGTTGAAGGTAGTGGATGGGGTGCCAATCAAGTGGCTGCTTTGTTGTGAATGGTATCAAGTTTCTTTGTGTTTTTTTTGGAGCTGCACTCATCCAGGCAAAGCAGTTCTGCTTTGAGCATGAGTTACACATTTTTTTCCCTCAAACTGGACATGGCATCATGAATAGAGGACCTCTTCCAGAATTTGGACACCTGTTTGAGGGCATCTGACCATGATGGACATATGTTAATGAGGCTGCTGAGGTCTTTTTGTCCATAACTCTGGCAGTTGAACCAGTGCAGGCATTGTTGGCTTAGAATTGAGTGCGTGCTGATGGAACTAGCAGGCTCCAGGGCCTCTGAGTTGGTGACCTATTCCTGCCAAGAGATGCCAAGGATACACCTGAGACAGTGAAGGTGGAAACTGTTCAGCCTTTTCCCTGCCTAGCATATGTTATCCAAGTCTCACCACGGCAGAGAAATGCGCTAAGGACTCAGGCTTGGTAAACTCGCTGTTTGGTGTTCTCAGTCAGGTTGCTATTGTTCCACACTGTCAAAGGAAGGGTTGTGATCGGGTGGAAGACAGGAAATATTGAAAGACAGAAGAGTCCATCTTACAGGGCCAAAAGAAATGGTTATGGGGCAAGAAAAGAAACAAAAAGTAGAGCATCTTTTCTTTTTTTTCTCTCACACTCAAAAATGGCGACCACCTACCTCAAAACTGGTGGTTCACATTTTATATTCGGCCTATAAGTCAACCCCTAACTTTGGAACGGTTTCTCAAGGCATCAAAGGCGGACTTATACCCCGTGATCTACGTTATCTAATATGAGTTCAATCTTCAAACTACAATACTGTAAATGCTCAAATTGTGTACAAAATTCACAGTACTTTTTATACGTAATATTGTTACCTGAAAATTAGCATTTTGTGTCATTCCTTCCTACCTCTGTATTCTCCTCTAGCCTCCGAGATCTCTGTGTTCCATCATTCCTGGCTCTTGAGTATAATCGCTGCACCACTGGCGACCATCCCTTCTATTGCCAAGGCCCTGTGCTCTGGAATTCTGTCCCTAAACATCTCCAGCTCTCTCCCTCAATTTCCTCCTTTCAGACACTTCTTAAAGCCCACCCCTTTTATTTTTGGTCATCTGCCCTAATATGTGGTTTGGTATCAATTTTTTTTTTCCATGATGCTCCTGTGAAGTGTTTTGGGATATTTTATTCTTGAGTATTGCTGAAAAAAAGAGGCATGCTGTGTAAGCTTCTCGTCTTCCTCTTATCAGGACAGATTCACAAAATTACAGTCTGTACTTTGCCAATGACCAGCCAGCCCCTGAATGCAAAACTCAAAACATACTGTCCAACATTAGATGTGATTCCACGATTGGACAACACTTGCTAAACAATCTTGATTGTGCTAAGAATGACACTGAAAACCAATTTAAGATTATCAATTGAGCTCACAGCATGGCTCATTTATACATGCTAGAAGTCACATATGTTTACACACAGGGCCATGGCCTTTGCAGACAGAAGGAGCTTGTCCATGCATTGTGCCATTTTCAACTAAACAAAAGCTTGGGGGAAACAACCTTTCACTGTATTTTTCCCCATGGCAACCAGAGTTGACCAGCATGGTTTGAATTTGAACAAAAGCTTGGCAGCTAACTGTTCCCAGCTACATTTTTCATGGCAACACCTCTACCAATCAGACTCCACTTGTCAACCAGTCAGCACTGACTTCTCATGCAGTATAAATTGTTGTTCCCTTCACTGTTAGTAATCTTGCAAACCTGCCCTGATGAGTGCCAGATGGAAAGCTTTGACAGCATGTCTCTTTTTTCAACAATGCTCAAGTTCTGTACCAGCAAATGACTATATTTTGTTCTGTTGAAGGCACTCTATAAATGGCAGTTTTTAATGTTTGGTTGTGCTCATAGCTTAAACAAACTCTATCGATGTGGCTTCCAAGTGGCAGCTGTAAACTCTCATTCTAAATTCATTAACATGATGCTCTATCAGATCTCATCACATTTGGTCATTGACCCCACAGCACAGCTGCTGTGAAGCTTCTTAATCGACACTAAACTATAAAAGTTTAATCAGTGATAGCTTATTTATTTTAAAAATGACAGGAAGCAATTGTTAGCAATGTAATAAACAAACTGAAACATTGCTCATTCATTGCCTTGCTACAGATCTTCATGGCCCCGAGCACTGCTGGTTCTTACGCTAATGTAACCTCATCAGTATTAAACCATTTCCTGTTGGCTTCCCTCAGATTTATTCTACCCATAGAGTCAGTAATTGTGCTGCTGATGAAAATCAAAAAAATTATAATTTGCAACCCAGTCCTTGATGTGGATATTTCAGAATCAGTTTAGTGAATCATCAAGGTTCTATCGGGATCAGCCTGCCAACAGAATAAACTGATTAGCTCACCAGTGAGCATGAAATCCCGTTATTTGTTCATTCACAGATAGGGAAATTCATTGATCATTCCTGCTCATGGCATTATAACCCGTGGCTTTTTTTTTGCAGTTGTGATGGATTTGCAGTAACTCACCGCAATGTTGTGGAGTTCCTTCAGGTGCCCCCTCTATTATGTGAATCTAACCAGATTCAATCAGCATTGTCTCCCTATATATCAACAGTGACCAAACTTCAAGAGCACTTCATTGGCTATGAAGCACTTGGAGACAGTCTAAGGAGGTGAATTCTATATAAATTCAACTCCTTTCTTTGGCAGAGAGTTGGATAATGCACGGCCTCAATTAGCTCGTCACAGGTTTTGTTCCTCATTCTTAAAAATCATTTTGAGCCTATCTAGTCCAGCAGGATAAATGGCAACAACATAAACAACAACCACAATGCATCCATAGAACATTTTTAGCTTCAATGAGCAATAGTCTAGCCATTATGTTACTGCACAAGCAATTTTGAAATTGAGTTCATAATCTGTTAATTCGTGAGAGAGAGAGCGAGCGAGAGAGAGAGAGAAAAGAAGAAATGATCAGCTTGTTGTCAAAGTGCTGAGTAGAAACAGGGAATAGTACAGCACCGAAGTAGCCCATTCAGTCCAACATGTCTGTGATGGCTCTTTGTAAGAGCAAGTCAGTTAATCATATTCTCCCGCTCTTTCCCCCATATCACTGCAATTTTATCTCCCCCATTTATCCAATTTGCTTTTGTCGGCTACCATTGAATCTATATTCACCACTCTACCAGGCAGTTTGTTCCATAAGAACATATGAACATAAGAAATAGGAACAGGAGTAGATCATTTGGCCCCTCGAGCCTGCTCCGCCATTCAATAAGATCATGGCTGATCTTCTTGTGTTTCGATTTCCACATTCCCATCTAACTCCCGATAACCTTTGATTCCCTCGCCTAATAAGAATCTATCTACCTCTGCCTTAAAAATACTCAATGGCCCAACTTCCACTACGTTCTGAGGCAGAGAGTTCCAAAGCCGTACAACCCTCTGAGAGAGAAAAAAATTCTCCTCATCTCTGTTCTAAGAAGGCGACCCCTAATTTTAAAACAGTGCCCCATCGTTCTGGACTCACCCACAAGAGGAAACATCATTTCCACAACCACCTTGTCAAGGTTGTTCAGGACCTTGTCTACGTCAATCAAATCACCCCTCACTCTTCTAAACTCCAAGGGCTGCTGCATCTTACCTATGTCGGGCAGGCTGGGCGGGAGCAGGCGGGGACGGGTGCGGAGACGATCGCTGCCCGCCAACGGCTGTGGGGAGAGAGAGTCGGAGCCTGCGCTCTTTCACGCAAAAGAGTGCAGAAATCTCCCTGAGGCATGGCGCTGCCTCAGGGAGATTAAGTTGATGAAAAAAATTTTGTTACAACTAAAAGTAAAAAAAATATTTAAATATGTTCCCTCATGTGATAGTGTCGCATGAGCTGGGATTTGTTTCTGAGTGTAGCAAAGTTTATTTATTTATTTAATAAAACCGTCAGGAAACCTCATCCTGCCCGTGGATGAGGTTTCCTGAAAAAACGCGAAGGCCACTCGGGCTCTTCGCCTGCCCCCCGCCCGCCTTAAGGCTGGACAGGTAGTGTTCCAAGCAGGTTTATTTACTTTTTTAATGGCCTTAACAGGCCGTTGAGGGTTCTGCGGGTGCGCAACCTCCTCCAGGACGCACGCCCAATGTCGTCTTGCGTCATTTTACGTATCAGCGTGTCGGGCCCGCCCCCGCAGGCCGCCGGCAATGTTCTGGCCCAAATTCCAAATCTTAAACCACTTGTTGCATAAAATATCTTTTTGTTGAGCTTTTTTAAAACTCTTTGATGGGATATGGGCATCACTAGCAAGGGCAGCATTTGCTTCTTATCTCTAATTGCCCTTGAGAAGGAGGTAATGAGCTGCCTTATTGAACTGTTGCAGTCCACCTGGTTATACACGTACCGTGCTGTCAGGGAGTTCCCCAGGATTTTGATCCAGTGATAAATGTTTGATGTCTTGCTCCTGATTTTTTTGTCAATCATCTTAAATCTCATGTTCTCTGGTTAACAACCCATCAGCACTGGAAACAGAATCACAGAATCACACAGTGCAGAAGAGGCCCTTCAGCCCATCGAGTCTGCACCGACACGTGAGAAACACCTGACCTTCCTACCTAATCCCATTTACCAGCACTTGGCCCATAGACTTGAATGTTATGACGTGCCAAGTGCTCATCCAGGTATTTTTTAAAGGATGTGAGGCAACTCGCCTCCACCACCCTCCCAGGCAGTGCATTCCAGACCATCACCACCCTCTGGGTAAAAAAGTTTTTCCTTACATTCCCCCTAAACCTCCTGCCCCTCACCTTGGACTTGTGTCCCCTCGTGACTGACTCTTCAACTAAGGGGAACAGCTGCTCCCTATCCACCCTGTCCATGCCCCTCATAATCTTCTACACCTCGATCAGGTTGCCCCTCAGTCTTCTCTGCTCCAATGAAAACAACCCAAGTCTATCCTACCTCTCTTCATATCTTAAATGTTTCATCCCAGGCAACATCCTGGTGAATCTCCTCTGGGCCCCCTCCAGTGCAATCACATCCTTCCTATAATGTAGCAACCAGAACTGCACACAGTACTCCAGCTGTGGCCTCACCAAGGTTCTATTCAACTCCAACATGACCTCCCTACTTTTGTAATCTATGCCTTGATTGATAAAGGCAATAGTCCCATATGCCTTTTTCACCAACCCACTAACATGCCCCTCTGCCTTCAGAGATCTATGGACACACACACCAAGGTCCCTTTGTTCCTCAGAATTTCCTAGTTCCTATTTATTATCTCTATTTAAACACGGCATGACTTTAAACGCCTCGATCAAATCTCTCAAATCTCTCTGCTCAAAGGATAACAACACCAGCTTCTCTAATCTATGCACATAACTAATTCCTCATCCCTGGAACTATTGTAGTAACCCTCTTCTGTTTCCTCTTCAAAACCTGAGAGGAGATTTGATAGAGGCATTCAAGATCCTGAAGGGTTTGGACAAGGTAAATAGTGAGAAACTGTTCCCACTCAAAGGAACTTCTAAAATGGGAGGGCACAGATTCAAAATAATTGGCAAAAAGAGTAAATGTGATGTGAGGATTTTTTTTCACCCAAAGGGTGGTTGGAGTCTGGAACAAACTTCCTGAAAGGATGGTGGAGGCAGGTTTGATCGAGGTATTCAAACGGGAAATAGACTGCTACCTAAAAAGACAGAATGTGCAGGGTTACGGGGATAAGGCAGGGGGGTGGGACCAGATAGAATGCTCTTTCAGAGAGCCAGTGCAGACTTGATGGGCCAAGTGGTCTCCTTCTGCACTGTAATGATGTTGTGATAGCTTCAGGTCCTTCCTAAAGTGAAACCTAGAATTAAAAACAATTGTCCTTGCATAACTTCCTTGGTTTTGTACTCTATGAGCTGGATTTTCATATCAGGTTTGGGACACAGGAGTTGGGGCTGTTTCTGACTTTGCCTTTCCAAACCTGTCATCTCCTCCCATACCCACCATATTTCCATCTCCTAGAGATGCGGGCAGGGAAGGTTCACCAAGGTAGGCTGGTTAGAAGGCCCACCTTAGTTCTCAGGGACATCAGCCTAGCCCTCCACATCATTCTTATTTCCCTAAGCTCACCCCTTACCTCCTCATCCCCCTAACATGCTTACCTATGCCCCCTCCATGCCCTCTCATACCCTTGCCCCTTAGTACCCCCATGCCCCTTAATAAGTCCTCCATGCCCCTACATATCCTCCATAGCGACTCACCTAATATCCACTATGGGCAGACCTCAGGAACCAAGTAATAGCATTTGGAAGTCTTTGAAATGGTTGTGAAAAAAAATCAAATCTCTAATAATATAATAGACTAACCATTCATACCACACAGAGGAAAAAAACTCCAGACGCATTTTAAAAATCTTAGACTCCCTCAACTTGTCGTTACATTGTAAAAACAGACACATTTCTACTCAGAAACAGCATCACAGACAGATAATCCTATTATAACCTCTTAAAATCATCAATCAAACTGTGTACACAAGCAGTTGCTGAGCTATGTGCTTCAGGAGCTTTTGAAGCTCAGTCAAGCATTTACAATGGGCTCAGCTGTCAAAACGAACCAATATTGCTCCATATAATGGAGCCTATTGAAATAGAAAGAACAAATGTCTAGGTTTTCTGTGTGCTACACCAGATGGCCTGTCAGGCAAAGAATCCCAGGAGCAGGTGGCTGTTTTTTTTTAGCTAAGTTAAAACAGCAGTCCAATTTTTTTCAAAGTTGAAGCACTGTGGAATTTTAAATACATTCAGTAAATCTCACCACCCAAGTCTCTCTTTCTCTCTCTCTCCTTCCCCCAGTCACTCTCTCTTCCCCCAGTCTCTCTCTTCCCAGTCTCTCTCTCTCTCTCTCTCTGAGTCTTTCTCCCTCTCTTTCTCCAAGTCTCTCACACTCTTTACCTCCCCAGTCTATCTCATTCCTAATCTATCCCCTTCTTTCTTCATCAGTCTCTCCCCCTCTCTCTCTTTGCCACTTTTCTTCCAGAAGTGCCCACATTGAAGAGGTTCTGCTCTTCTCTTCGATGAGATGCCTGTCTCTCTTACCTTCTTACCCTTCATTGCTTTCTATGTCCCTTCTTGCGTTTGATCAAGTATTTACCAAAATGTGCTTTCACAGTCACATCCCTTTTTTCAGCAACTGTCTCTGGCTCTGACTTATTCCATGTGAATTCCAAATGAAATTCCATCCTTTGTGTTTTAGATCCACCCAGGATTACAGGTATCTTCATTCTATTCAGCATTCTTTGAAACAGGCACCGTGTAACATCTCATCCAATAGATGGCACCTCTGACAGAGCAGCACACTCCCAATTTTACCCTTAAGTATGTGGAGTGGTTAATGGTAATGGGTGTCATTCAGCTTAGAGAAGGATTGTAAGTTGTATACTGCAGGGGGCAGTGTTGAGTCTGCTTTTATTCTCAATGCTTATTGAAAATTTGGCTTCAGGGGAGGAGATCAACAATATAAAGAGTTTAGCAGACAACCAGAAATAGTGTAATAAAATTCAAAAAGACAGATATATTAATAGAATAGAATAGACAGTTAAGATAAGGAGAAGAAATAATGCAGAAAATTGTGAGACAATGACATTTTGACATGCTGTAAAAACCCTCTTCTTAAAGTAAGTGTTTCCAAATCTCTCAGAACATAAGAACTAGGAGCAGCAGTGTCCCCTTGAGCCTGATATGCCATTCAATCAGATCAACTTCTACATCAATTTCACCTTCCTGCCCTATTCCCATAATCCTTTATTCACTTCAGGTTCAAGAACCTCAGTCTTGAATATACTCATCGACTGAGCATCCACAGCTCTCTGGGGTAGAGTTCCAAAGATTCACCACCGTCTGAGTGAAGAAAATTCTCCTCACCTCAGCACTAAATAATCAAACTCTGAGCCTGAGACAGCTCTTGACTCACCAGCCAGAGGAAATAGACTCTCAGCATCTACCCCATGAAAACGCTGAAGCACATTGTAAATTACAATGAGATCACCTCTCATTCTTAAACATTCCAGAGAATGTAGGCCCATTCCACACGCTCAATCCCACCTCACAGAACAACTCTCTCATCACAGGGTTCATCTCGTGAATCTTTGTTGCAATCCCTCTAAAGTACATTTGTTCATTCATTCGTTGTCATTATAGCCTTGCTTCTTCTTTCCCTTTTTTCAAGTCTCCCTTAGTCCGTGTCTCAGTTTATCCACCCATCCAAATTTTCATCTTCCTTTTCTGTTTTTACCCTCAATTTCTCCTTCTATTGCCGTCCGGACAAGGTTGTCAGGTCTTTGTTTCTAATATCCGTATCTGGCTGTCTTTCTCTCTCTAACTGGACTTGGCAACCCTTTTGATTCCTGAACTTCTAACTCTTGATCTAACCCATTCATTTGTCTTCCTGTCCATCCAGCTGATTCTGTTCTGAAGTACAACAACAACTTACATAATATATAACGCCTTTAGCATAATGAAGCTTTCCCCCATTGCTTCTCAGGAACGTTAGAAAACAAATAATGACCAATAAGGAGATGACCAAAAGCTTGGTCAAAAGGTAGATTTTAAGGAGTGTCTTAAAGGAGGTGGAGAGGAGGGAAGGCATCCCAGAGCTTGGGGGTTAGGCAGCTGAAGGCTTGGCCATTAAAGGTGAAGCGAATACAACCGGAGATGCACAAGAGACCAGAATTAGAGGAGTGCAGATATCTCAGAGGGTTCTGCAGCTTGATGAGGTTGCAAAAAGAGGGAGGGGAAAGGCAATGGAAGTATTTGAAAACATTGTTGAGAATTTTATAATCAATACATGGCTTGACCAGGAGCCAGTGCAGGTCAGTGAGCACCGGGGAGATTGTGGAATGGGACTTTGCTGTGAGTTAAGACATGGGCAGTTGACTTTTAGATGATCTCAGGATTACAGAGAGTAGAACGTAATGTAATGTAATGTAATTAGCTATAGTCTATGAGGGACCGTAGGCATCTCTCTCCATGAGAGAGACAAGTGATTATGTAGCTTGAACAGGACCATTCCACATCAAATGTGGGGCAAGGCGGAGAGGCAGACCTCCATGAATCACCACAGTTGGTGCAGGAAATAGACGATCTTAGCGACGGAGCGAAGGTGAGGTCGGTGGGGAGCTCACCTCCAGATTAAATATGACACCAATGTTGCAAACAGACTGCGGAATTTAATAATATCCTTCCTTAGATAAAAAAACTAAAACTGTACACAGTACTCCAGGCGTGGTCTTACTAAAGCCCTACGTAATTGCAGCAAGGCTCCCATACTCTCATATTCTAACCTCCTTGAAATAATGGCTAACATTCCATTTGCCGTCTGAATTACTTGCTGTACCTGCCTGCTAAGTTTGTGTGGCTCATGTACAAGGACCACCCAAACCCTTCTAAGCATTAATATTTCACCATATTAAAATATTCTGCTTTTCCATGTTTCCTTCCAATGTGGATAATTTCACACTTCCCACGGTGATATTCCATCCGCCACTCCTTTGTCACTCACTTAACCTGTCTCGATATTTTTGAAGCCTCTTTGCATCCTCTTCTCAGCTTACTTGCTCACCCAGCTTTATAATGTCAGCAAAGCAGAATACATTACACTTGGTTCCCTCATCTACGTCATTGATATAGATTCTAAATAGCTGAGACCCACTAATCCTTGCATGGTTACAAACTGCCAACACAAAAATGACTTGTTTATTCCTACTTTCTGTTTTCTGTCCATTAATCGATCCTCAGTCCACACTAATATATCACACCCAGTACCATGAGCCCTCTCTTTCCTCCTGGAATGATTATTTTAAATTGATGATTCCTGATCCGCAAAGCAGATTAAATTAAATTTCCCTCTTCACCGTTCCAAAATCATATAACCAGCTATGTGAAAATGAGGCCGTTCAGCCTCATGCTCGTCAACGTGCATTTTAAACACACCCTCCTTCATCAATTGACAATTTGAAGACAATTTTGCATATGCCAAGTGAGAGCATTTAAAGTGGTTGTATAACGAATTGCGGGCGTTTTGTCAGTGTTAAAAAGGAAGCACAGATTGTTTTGTGGTTACCAGTTTTTCTCCTAAAACACATATTAGCGCTACCGCCAGACCTCTATGCAATTTAACAGAAGTGTGCACGGAATAGGAGTGGGCACACATGGAAGGATAACAAAACAAAAACAGAATTACCTGGAAAAACTCAGCAGGTCTGGCAGCATTGGCGGAGAAGAAAAGAGTTGACGTTTCGAGTCCTCACGACCCTTCAACAGAACTGAGTAATATTAGGAGAGGGGTGAAATATAAGCTGGTTTAAGGTGGGGGGAGAGAAGTTGGCGGGAGGGGTGGGTGGTTGTAGGGACAAGCAAGCAGTGATAGGAGCAGATGATCAAAAGATGTCACAGGTAAAGGAACAAAGAGGTGTTGAAGGTGGTGATATTATCTAAGAGAATGTGCTAATTAAGAATGGATGGCAGGACACTCAAGGTACAACTCTAGTGGGGAGGGGTGGAAAGACTGACAGGGCATTTTTTTGTTTTTACACATGGAAGGATGATGGATGTTTCAGATGTGGGTCCCTCATGCCTATTGTTTTGCCTTTATCAATGCGGCAAGTGGCACGCCAAGCATGCTTACTGAGCGTGCGCTGTGAGCTGCCATATAGGAGGTGTAGTGGGCCTGCTTAGAGTCTGAGAAATGGCAATGTCCAGCCAAATCTCTAAGGTTGCAGGTTTGGATGAGAAATGTTACAGGTAGTCACAAAAATTCACATGGCACTATTCGAGTTAAAGATAGGCATTTCCCCCCTGTATCCTGGCCAATTTTCATCTTTCAATCAGCATCAACAAAATAGATTATCTAGTCATTTATTTCACAGCTGTTTTTGGGACCTTACTGTGTGTGGATTGGCTGCTGCACTTCGTCCATTACACCAACTCGACTGGACGACGTTTCGAATAAGTACTCCACTGGCTGAAACGCGCTTTAGAACATCCTGAGGTTTGTGAAGGGCGCTATATAAATGCAATTCATTTGTTTCTCCTTTAATGCCTGTTTTAGTCCCTCCAGGGGAATTTGCATTGTGAGGAGTGAAGCCCTTCCTTCAGTTTCTGGACAAGTTCAGCATCGAACCTTGCTACAGCAGAGATGTCCGTGAGAAAAAGTCCTTCACTGAAGCTTAAACATCAAAGGGCTGGATTCTTCTGCCAAGGGACATCCCATTAGTTGTTCTGGTGGCCTCATGGCTCAATTGCTAGCGCCCTGCCTCTGACCCAAAAGCTCTGGTTCAAGTCCTACTCCCGGGGCTTGTTGACCACGAAAGGAGCATTGTGACATGGTTCAAATACATTGATCATCAGCCTGCTGATTCTTCCAACACTTCCCCGCTATTTTCCAAAGGGAAGGAAGTCTGTGTGAATATCCGAAATAAACAAACATTAATTGCACCCTGTAGCCTGTTATTTCATAATTAGATAAGTCACTATAGAATTATTGAACTAAATACAGCACATTTCATAAAGTGCAAAGCAATAAATAGTGAAACCCTGTCTTGCTCTTGTACTTAAAGTGCTGCTATATATCAGCTGTTCTTGATTCACAATCAGTAATTCATATCTTACACCGCCTCACATCAAGCTAATCAACCTGCTCCACATAAACAATGAATCGCTTCAAAGGACTAATGCTTTGTATAATCTCATATATAAAATAATAAGACCGCTTGCACAGGGTTACAGCACTGTAAAAGAGCCTCAGAGTTTAGGAGACAACGGGGCTTTGCTGTATGGAACAATTCACATACCTTGATTGAGTTATAATCTTGTAATTAACTCCCGCCTTGTCTACTACTCAATGTTTATTGCATTGGTAAAGCTTTTGTGAATCACCAATGTTTCAACAGGAGGTCTTCAACTGCCAGTGATGCCATTTCATGCTGGAATTTTGTTCCATTTTTGTCTCTGTAAAGCACTTTGGGACATCCTGAAGTTATGATATAAACGTAAGTCAGACCGCATGATAGCGCTCTGTCTTGTTCAATGGCAATTTGAATTCTTCACATCCAGCAACTACATTCTGTATTTTACTGAATCTCAGTTATTAAATTTAAGTTATTTTTAGGTTGGAAATGAAGAATTTGAATTTTGCAGCTGATGACAGAATTTAGTGCAATTGCTGCTATAATGTAGGAAATGTGGCAGTCAGCGTGTGCACAGGAAGCAGCCACAACAGCAATGCAATACATGACCAGGAAATCTCTTTGAGTGATGTTGGTTGAGGGATAAATATCGGTCTTGACCATGGGGAGAATGTTCTTACTATTCACCCAAATATTGTGCAAACCTTTAGGCAGCTCTTGGTATTTTTGTTGCAGCTGATTCATGTTCTTATAAGGCAAAGCTAGATAAGATTCTTGATTAACAAGGGGATGAAAGGTTACTGGGGGGAGGCAGGAATGTGAGTTTGAGGTTACAATCAGATCGGCCATGATCTTCTTAAATGGCGGAACAGGCTCGAGGGGCTGAGCGGCCTACTCCAGCCCCTAATTCGTATGTACGTATGAATAAGAAAACCCTTGGGCCCAAAATTTAAAGGGGTGGGGGTCGAGAATGGTATACGTGATTCCTGACTTGAAGCATGTGGGTCAGCTGAAGCCAGAGAGTCTGCGGATCTGGTGGGTCAGACCCCTTTAATGAAAGGACCCCAGTTAAATATAAGTTCTTGCAGTCCCACCTAATACTTAACCAGACCCACCAACTGGACAGTGGGATAGAGAGGGAATCTGGCAGTAGAAAGCCACAGCTGGGTAGCCATTGACACACTCGCTTGGAGGAGAGGTTTGGAGGTAATTTGATGAGGGGCAGGTTCCAGTACAATCAGTGGGGCAGGAAAGCAAGGGTGGAGAGGCACAAGTGTTCCTTGGCAGCTAAACCTTGGGTGTATAGGAGGTGGAAATGCTCTCCAGCTCCTCCTGGTCCAAAAGGTAGAAACATAGAAAGGTTATGGCATAAAAAGAGGCCATTCAGCCCATTGTGTCTGCACCAGCTGAAAAGGAAAAGATAAAAAACTAGCCGCCCATTCTAATCCCACCTCCCAGCACCTGGTCCATAGCCTGTGTGGAAGGAGAAGCAGTTCCCTTTTCTACTTCCATTAGCCTCCTCTGGTCACATAGCTCCTCCTGTCATTGTTCTGCTGCTGGCTGCAGTCAAGGCGAGACTCTACCTGACATGAAGCTGACATTAGGTTATGGTCTGTGGTAATATTGGGCTGTGAATTTTGAAGGCTAAGTTGGCTTCCACCTTCCTTTATCGAGAGCATCATTGGTGGCCTGATTTACCATCTTGAAAATATCATCACATCAAACCCCACTAGCTTGCGGATAGGATCTACTCTGACACTGTTGAGGGAGTGCAGCATTTACAGAGGTGCCATCCTTTCAACAAGACACTATAACAAAGGGCCTGTCTACTATTCAGATATATGAGAAACATCCCACGGCTTTGGAAACATAGAAAGTCCGTCTGGTTCATCTTCCATCATCCTGGTAGTCACATGGCACAACATTAATGGAGTTGGCCAATCACAGCCATCAATCTCTATTAATGAGTCGACAACAGACCCAGATGTGAGGTGAGGAAGCCCCCAGTGGGGGAAAGCTTTGGGAACCATAGGTCTAAAACCACCTGTTCTCCCAAGCTACTCACCACATGTTATGTCTCATTTTACTCATAGAGTAATATTCATTCAGGGAGTCTGAGTTGCTGTGGAAACATGCATTTTTTACATGCGTGTTATAGTCTGGAGCTTTGAATAGTGATGGTAGAGGGTCCAATTTCTTTCCATCACATGGCTTACCAGGAAACTCTCCCTCTCTTACCACCTGCCATTGGCATGTGTTGGAAGGATTTGCAGGTTGATACCCAACCTGATTGGCTGCATTCTAAATGCACCTTCCTTGACCATCAAGTCCCAGAGTGGGACTTAAATGCAGAGCTTCTGGTTCAGAGGCAGGGACACTACCCACTGCACCACAAGACCTCCTATAAGTTACTCGCGCATGTCCCAAAATGTTATTATTGAAAAGAAATCTGTCTAATTTTCCATTGAATTAATCAATACTATCTGGTCCCACCCTCTCCCTAGGCAGCCTGTTCTATAGATTTTTCACTCGTTCACTGAAATGCTGTTTCCACAGGTTAGTTTCAATCCCCCCCCCCTGCCCACCCCCCACCTTCAAGTGTAGGAAGTGTCCTCTGGTTCTACAGTTCTGGACAAGATGAAACAACTTGTCATGGTCAATATTGTCCAGTCCCTTTAGGATACTAAAAACAGCAATCACCTTTCAAACTTCAATTTTCCAGAGAGAACACATCCAATCTAAACTATTCCAAAGGTAGAGAGCTCTCCAGGTGCCTGAGCCCATGTTTAAGTAAAAAAAAACAAAATAGCTCTGTGTGGCATTTTGTTGTGTAGTGATTGGTTGCTGATCGTAACAACAGTATCAACCTTTCATTGACTGTGAAGGGCTTTGGGATTTGTGGAGTTAGGAGACCCTTAACCATGCAATCAAAGGATTATTCGGCACAGGAGAAGCCATTCGGCCCATCCTGCATACGCATCAACACTGTTTTCTTTTTTTTTTGCTGGTTGTACATTTTGATTATAAGCGGAGGTTTTAGGAATTTTTTTGAAGGAGTTGACAGCTGATCACTGCTGGAAAAAAAAAATATAACCAGAATGGCTTTTAACAATAAATGAAAACTGCTGGAGGCATCAACTGACAGTTGTTTCCTCTCCTTCATAATATTAGCATCTTGGTTGTGTGCCAATATCAGCACTCCAACAAAAGGAATGAATTTCAGGCAGCAGATCAATTCCTGGCAGCTCTGATCGCCAAACATTTATTCAACCTTTGCATGTAAGTTATTGAAGGGCAACACAATAACTTGTATTAATATAGTTCCTTTACCACAGTAAAACATCCCAAGGTGCTTCAGGGGGGCATTATCGAACACAACTTGACACCAAGCCATGGAATAAAATATTACAGGTGACCAAAAGCTTGGTTAAAGAGGTAGGTTTTAAGAAGCATCTTAAGGGAGGAGGGAAAGGTCGTGAGGTGGAGAGGTTTAGGGAATTCTAGAGCTTAAAACCCAGGCAGCTGAAAACACAACGGCCAATGGTCAAGCGATTAAAATCAGGAAGCTCAAAGGGCCAGAATTGGAGGAGCACAGATAGCTCAGAGAGTTGTGGGGCTGGAGGAGATTACAGGGATAGGGATGGGGGTGAGGTCATGGATGCATTTGAAAGAAAGGATGGCAATTTTGTAATTAAGTCCCGGCCTAAATGGAGCCAATGAAGGTCAATGAGCACGGGACTGATGGGTGAGTTGGACTTGGTGAAAGTTAGTAAACAGACAGCAGAGCTTTGAATGAGCTCGAGTTTACAGAGGATGGAAGATGTGAGAGTGGCCTAGAGAGCATTGGAATGGTCAAGTCTGGAGGTAACAAAGGCATGGATGAAGGTTTCAGCCGCAGATGCACTGAGGCAGGGGTGAAGTCAGGCGACGTTACTGAGATGGAAATAAATGGTCTTAATGATGGTGTGAGTATGTGGCCAGGAGCTCATTTTGGGGGCAAATACAATGCCAAGGTTGTGAAGGATCTGATTCAGCCTCAGGCAGTTGCCAGGGAGAGGGATAGGATGGACAAAACATCCGATATCTTTGCAAATCAGCACAGGCTAAAAGATGTCTCTATATAGAAAGCAGCTGGGAACTTGTACTCTCCTAAACTGTTGAATTTGATGACTTTGTGAGACTCAAAGCTGACAGACAAACTAGTTTGTGGAGAATAAAAACAGAAAATGCCAGAAAACCTCAGCAGATGGGCAGCATCTGTGGAGAGAGAAACAGCGTTAAAGTTTCAAGCCAATTTGACTCTGTTTCAGCTCTAGTCAGGGTGTGGTTGAGGTGGATCGTACTGAGACAGTTAAGGGGAAGCTAGGTAAGTATATGAAACAGAAAAGAATAGAGTTTGTTGATAATGTTAAATGAAATAGGGATGGGAGGAGGCTCATGTCAAGAATAAACTCTGCCATGGACCAACTGGGCCAAATGGCCTGTTTTGGTGCTGTAAATTCTACGTAATGCAAACATCACAAGATTGCTGACAATTCGTGATGGTGTGATTGGTCATGTGACAAACTGTTGGCTGTTGTCTCTGATATAACAAATACAAAGCATTCCATCAAAAAGCTATTTAATTGAAGCAAAGGGACCTAAACTATTAACTTTAATCAGTTGTGGTATTTTCCTCTGTTGAATGACTCAATGTATTTTGAAAAATAAAGAAGATTAACAACCTTGACAATGTGACACCTTGAATCCCCTGAAGGATACATAGCAATCATTGTAAATGCAACAGCAGTTCATCTGATAATCAAACCTTGTGACAGCACAGGCAGCTCTTAGGGCTACCAACATTTAATTAAGCACTGACATCTTCATTACAGTGTCAAGAAGGCACAACTATCAGTTGCGGAGATGTTCTACCCATTGTCTGATCATCCCCATAGACAAAATTGTAATTTTGGAATGCAGCATCTATCCACAGTGATAAGTTATTCTACAATAAATATTTGTTCCATTAAGATCTTCTTTTATGAAGAGTAACATCTATCTTTCTGTGTGAGAGTTTTGAGAAACTTCTTTAGGCATCACACTTGTCACATCTGCAAATCTTTGTGTCACACGCATGTGTACATGCTCAGGCACGGAAGACAACAGCACTTAAAGCGGGCAAGTTCATGGGAACACAATTTGCTCATGGCATGCATTCAAAGGTTTATATTTTTAAATTGCTTCATTTCAAACCCTGAATCTCCATCGTTGCTGACAATTCATACCTCCTCCAGCCCTACAAATCTCTGAGATATCTGTGCTCCATCTGGTCCCTTCCCAATTTTAATCACTCCACCATTGGCAGTCATGGCTTCAGCTGCCCAGGTCATATTCTCTGGGAATTCCTCCCCAGACCTCTCAGCCTCCCTCTCTCCCCCTCTCTCATCTTTTAAGAGTTCCTGAAAACATCATCAACTCCCCTAATATGTGCTCAGCTATCAGATACCGCTCCTGTGAAGCACTTTGGGAAGTGTTACCATGTTAAAAGTGCTATATCATTGCAGGCTTTGTTGTTTGCAGTAAGCTACCTGGAAGGCACTGCTGGAACCCAGCACTCTATGGATAGAATTTAATGCCCTCTCCTGAAGTGAATCTGGGGGCAGGAGGGCACTTAAGCAGGCAAGAGGGTGCAGCTTAGGGACCCTGCCACTGATCATGCCTGGGGCAAGAAGGTCCGTGAGCAGTCTTCCGAGCCAATTGAGCCCCTTAAGCAGGCAATTTACGCCCATTTAAGGGTCTCATCCTGTCGCGGCTGGTATTCAACCATCAGCAGGCAGGGCAGTTGTCACATGAGAAGCCCAAAGAGCCAACACCATCTTGTTTGCTTGCAGGCTCCCAGGATGGGTCCCTTGTTCAAAGGCATTCAGGGCCTGATCTCAAGGCCTGATATCGGGAAGGAGGAGGCACGCAATTCCCATCCCACTCTCATTCGCCTGTGACCTGAGTCCCTCACTGACCTTGGGCCCCTGCTGCGTGCATTGTCTGCAGCTGGCACTGTTGCCACTGGCACTGCCTGCAATGGATAGCTTCTGGCCTCTGATCGGGGTGGGGTTTCTGCCTCTGGGAAGGCCCACCGCTGGCTACTTAAGTGCCTGATTGGAACCTAATACAATGGACCTTCCCCAAAGGAGGCGATGCAAGGCTCTCATCGACCCTCCAGCCTGGATGAAATGCCGCCCTATAGTTTTAACACATTCCTACTTCTGGTGGTACAACATACACCTCAGTTATGTGTAATGTTTAGCATGATTCTCACACTAATGGGATACAGCATAGTGTGGCGTATTCCTAGCTTGCGTTTCCATTACTGACGCTGTCTGCCAATATCAGTTAGCTTCATTCAGCTTCTTTCCCTCGTGTAAGGTGCAGTTTCCTGTTACACCAAGGGGTTTAACAGGTAACTGTACCTTTACAAGGTATGACTGACTCAATGAACATCGGAGCCTGCCCAAAATACCCAGATAATTTTAACACTCAGTAAGTAGGGAGCTTGGAATTGATAATAACAGTGATGGCAAATGTTTTGGTTTATATGCCTGATTTAAATGAGGCCGGTTTAAATAGTGGGGACTGTGGTTATAAAATCGATAAAAGCCAATCTTTACCCAGTTTTAATCGCTCCACCATTGGTGGCCATACATCCAGCTGCTTAGGTCCTAAGCTCTGGAATTACCTTCTTAAACCTCTCCATCTCTTTAACTCTCTCTCCTCCTTTTAAGATGCTCCTTAAAGGTTGCCTCTTCCAGCCCTAATGCCTCTTGATGTGCCTCGGTGTCACATTCTGCTTGATGATGATCCTGTGAAGCCCTTTGGGATGTTATGTTACATTAAAGGCACCATATAAATGCAAGTTGTTGCTGTATGCTAATCTATAACTAAACATAAAAAAACAGGGGCCGGAATTTTATGAGCCCGTCTGGGTGGGGATGGGGCCATAAAATGCACGAGTCATTCTAAACTCCATTGACGACAGCGGGAACGTAAAACCCTGTCGCCATAAAATTCCACCCATGCTTTACCTGATCTGCCCAAAAGGAACTGACCTCATTATGACCTGTGATAAAGTCCATTATAAAACGACATGCCCTTGGAGATACAGTAAGCGATGCCAGAGCAGTGAGTTACAGGCAAGACCAAGGTGCTGAGTTTGTGCTGGACTAAAATATGTGCCAATGCCTTCGAGGAAAGTATACAAAATAACGCAGATCGAATCTTGGATTTGAACAACTGAAGAAAGTCCATCAAGAAAGTCTAAAATACAAGACTGCATTTGAAAATGTTACGGGAAGATTTAATAGAGGTGTTCCTAGCGTAAATAGTGAGAAGCTAATTCTAGCAGAAAAAGGCTTTTGCTGGTGACCCTGCTCCCAGATACTGCTGAAAATCGATGGTTAGGAGTACCCCAGGCACGATTGGAAATACATACTTCACCTGTGCAGGGAAAGGGTTTTTAGTGATTTGGTGCTAGTACAATTTGCACTTTTGCTGCTGTGCATAACACAAAACCGAGACCTTGGAGTATATTATTAAGATTTTGTTTTAGGCGGCAAATGATTTTGCATTGCATCTCTCCGTGAGTCACAGCAGAGAACTCGTTTAATTATATGCCAACCAGGAATTTTACTTTTTGGGAAAAGGTTGAGCTCGTCAATGTTTCAAATAGTTTCACTCATTGGCTTTAAGCATCACAGCCTTGCTCCTTTATACGAAAGATCTGAACAATTATCCATCTGCACCCAGTACACCCACCATTTCTAATGAACCAAGGACTTAAAAGAAATATAATAAAAGAGAAAAGGCTTGAAACACTCAGCAGAACAGTAGCTTCTCTTGATGGAAAAACAGATTTGATGTTTTAGGTCAATCTCCCTTTGTCTGATCCCTCAAAAAGTTAACGCCACCATCTTCTTTCCACAGGTGCTGCCTGACTTGTATAGACATAGGAGCACACAAGCGATATCCTGGGGCTGAATGGCCTCCAACAACCAGCACCATCTTCCTAATTTGTTGTATGACTGCAGCCACTGGAGAAGTATTCCCCGCTACCCACAATGGCTTCAGTTTTGCAAGGGCTCCTTGCAAGTGCTGCGCTCAGTCAATTGCAGACGTGATTCCAACAGCAGTCACTCTTGCATCAAGCCTAGAATCCAGCTCTTTTGTCCAAGTTTGGGCCAAGGCTATAATGAGGCCTGGATCTGAAGGGTCCAGACGGAACCCAGACCGAGCATTTGGTGAGCAGGTTATTATTGGTGATTAAGTGTAGTTTTATAGCACTGTTGACTACACCTTCCATCACTTTGCTGATGTTGTCAGCATTTTTTGCTCATAGTTCGTATTTCGAGCATCTGCAGTGATTTGGTTTTAGGACTTCCCAGAATATCATTTTGAAGATTTGTGCAGTTAAGTTCATCAATATCTATCAATGATATTGGGACCAATGACCTGAAGCAAATATTCTGAATAATTGTCAGTTTTTTTTTAACGATCAAAGATATTTCTTTTCCAAAGTTGCCTCATTGTCTCAGATATATTTGTGCTCCACTGCTATCTAGTATCTTTGCACTTTGATAACAGTGATAAACCTTTACAGTATTGAAGCTGAAGTGAAAGATGCTCTGTCAAGTCTGCCTCATAAATATAGCAATCAAAAAGTTAGCTTTTTTATTTAAACTTCTAGTCAACGTGATAAACACAGGGTACAATATATATCATATGCATAATCAGTCAAGAAAAGGATTAGTTAAGTGTTTTATTGTCAATGCCTATAGAGCAAAATATATTTTTAAAAAATTGTTCTTGAAATGTGGGCAACATCAGCATGGCCTCATTTATAGCTGTCCCTAAGATGCCATGTTATTGTCACTTTAGAGGACAATAAGATGGAGGTGAGGAGTTTTTTTTTCACTCTGAGACTGGTTAGACTGTGGAATTGTCTTCCCTAGAGAGCAGTGTCATTGAACTTATTCAAGGCTGAGTTAGATAGATTTTTGATAGGCAAGGGAGTCAAGGGTAATGGGAGACAGACAGGGAAGTGGGGTTGGGACCACAGTCAGATTAGCCATGAATTTATTGAATGGTGGAGCAGGGTCAATGAGCCAAATGGCCTACTCCTCCCTCTAAGTGCTATGTTCCTACGTTCCTTATGTTAGAAACAAACACATTGTGTGGGATGTGGGCACAGGCAAGACTAGGGAGAGATGAAGGACAATTGTGAACTAGTAGGGGTTCACAGCATTTGGTGGTTTTCATGCCAATTTGTAAATTGCCAGATTTATTGAAACTAATTGCCATTAGAAGCAACTTCTAAACTGCTAGACCAGCACCAAAAACACTGCACTACCAGCCAGGGATATCAGGCATGTGTGTGAGGAGCAACTTGACTTAAATCACTGATGGGTTCTAGGATATGATTGCATATGTAAATGTCAGATTCATCATTATTAAATGATCTTATCTGGCTTAAGCCACTCCAGCCCATATTAGTGCTTTGCAACAATGATACATTTATATTGGAGACGTGACATGTGGTGAGTATACAGGAGGAGAAATTAACTTTGAGCAGTTGGTTCCCAAAGCTGTCTGCCACTGGGAGTTTCTTTGTGTGCCTTCTGAGTCTGTTGCAGGTTCACTGATAGTGATGGATTTCTACGTTTAGTGGACAAGTCCATTATTGTTGTACCATGAGGCTGACAGGCTGGGAGAAGGTGAACAAGGATCTTTGCATCCAGCAATTCCTACATTCCTATTTAGAGCCTTATATGTAAAAGGAAGTTTAAAGGTTTTGTGGAGGGGGGGGGAGATGAAATAAATAGGTAATGGGAAGAAAGGAATGAACCATGAACCATGGTGAAAGAGCAGTGAGAATGGATCAAAAGCTTGCTGAAAGAGATGGATCCTGAGAAAATAGAAACAGAGGGGCTTGGAGAGTAATGAAAGTCTGAAAGACAAATGGTATGCGGTTCTGGTAGTCGATCAAAACCCAAGGTCATGTTTTCTCCCTGAATAGTGCATGAAAAGTAGCCTTGCAGGCTAAAGCAACACTCCAGTGAAAATCAACTGCAATTTATGAAGTAGACAAATAAACAATTTGGAGTCAGAAATAGAGAGAGCGCAAAGACAATTGGAAATGCTGGAAAAACACAGGAAGTCGGTAAGAATATGTAAAATAAGAAGATAAGTTAAGTTACATGTGCGTAATTCTTCATGAAGACTGAAGACAGGTTGGAAGTATGAAGAATAGGGGGAGAAAGGAAGATAGTGTTAAGGTACAAAACAGGTAGCAATGAAGAATAAATTTAAGATCAATTGGACTAAAATAAACTGGCAAACAAGAGCTACCAGTTTAAATGTTACTAGCCACAGTTTTGTATTATAATTTAACATAAAAGTAATGTTGCTGATCCTCGGAGGTTCAAGGTTAGCTACAGTCTACTGTTTGTGCTACACCAGCAACAATGAGCAAATATATTTGTACTTTTGAAAGGGAATGAAGAAACAGGAATTACTGGTTTTCTTTGTCCCCTTTCGCTTTGCTTATTCTGACTTCTTCTGAGTGTCGACTGGCACAATAGATCAATCTTAGTGACTGGTATTTTTAAGTGTCAGCGACAGCCCACAGGCATCCTGGACACATAGGTGTCCTGGCCAATATTTATCTCTCAACAAATATCAGTCGGGGAAAAAAAAAAATCTGATCATTATCCCACTGCTGTTTGTGGGGTTTTGACGTTTGTGGGAGGTAGACATAAAAGATCCCAGGAGACTACTTTGAAGAAGAGCAAGGGAGCAGCTACCCCCTGCCCTTGTCAATAGTTATCCCTGTTACAAAGAAAGATTATCTGATCATTATCATATTGCCTTTTGTGGGAAATTGCTCTGCATAAATTGGTTGCTGTGTTTCCTACATTACAACAGTGGCTACACTCCAAAAAGTACTTCATTGTCTGTACAGCACTTTGTGATGTGCTACAAAAGTGCATAAAATCTTTACGTAGATGCCAGTGGCTTTGGGTTTAGAAATTAACTGTCATTTACCTAAATGGTATGAAACGGGAGGAAGTTAAAATAGTGATTAAAAATACAATTTGTTTTCAAAAGCAACAAAGTTGTGGAAAAAATAAATAAATAAATAACATGACCAAACTCTTTCATTAACTGACGTGCATCTCAAATACTCTTTGCGACCTTAGCCTTTGAGAAAAGGCTGTGTATCTCATTTTGTGCGGAACGCCAAGCTCCGGTTTCAACATTCTCAACTCATAACAGTAAGTGCAGCTCACGGAGGGCTGTCAGTTAGAAACTATATTTCATCTGGAAAAAAAAAACAAAGCTATAAAGAGAGTAGAAGAATTTATAAACTCAACGAGACTGCAATTTAAACTATGCTCTAAACGCTCCTAATTTATTGCGGGCTATTATCCTTTATCAAGTAAGGTGAAACACCAGCTGAAATAGACGTCGGTAAAATGTGATGAATAAAAAAGCAAATGTTCTACTTTATAAAAATTTGTAAACATCCATTTTAAGGGAAATGCTGCTACCTTTTATTTTGGAATATGATTTTTCAATGTGACAGATTTCTATGCAAAGCATCCTTTGAGCCAAAATATAAGTAGACATTTTTGAGATTTATTAAATACCATTTGAAATGGTTCCAGATGTCACAGGTACATGCGTCATTTGCATAGAACCTACAGTACAGAAACGGGTCATTCAGCGCAACTAGTCTGTGCCGGGTGTGCTGCACAAGATAAATTCCTCCCACCCTACATCATCTAACTCTATCTGCATACCCTTTAAAATTCCCTCAAAAGCATCAGTGCCATTTGCCTAAATTACCCCATGCTTATCAAGTTATCAAGTTACGGTTATCAAGGCTTCTGCTCAGCCATGAATGCCAAACAGCAGTGAATCATTTTTATAGGAACTACGGGGATAACTTCTTATTGCTGAGGAAATACATTTGTTGGGAGATTCACTTTAAAATTCACTCTGTCTGATTTTTCAAGTGATTTGCAAATCAAGACCACAGAGACCTGCGCAGCATGATCCCTTGACTCGGCAATCCTGATGTGGAGTGATAATCATAGGGAGTAGTGAACAGAAAATTACAGGCCTGATTAGCTGTGGCTCAGTGGGTAGCAAATTCATCGCTGAGTCAGAAGGTTTTGGGGTGAGGCCCCATTCTAGAGACTTAAGCACATAATCTAGGCCGACACATGCAGTGCAGTGCTGGGGGAGTGCAGCACTGTCAAAGGTGCTGTTTTTTTCAGCTGAGTTGTTAAATTGAAGCCCTGTCTTAGGTAGACATAAAAAATACATCTCATGGCGTTATTTTGAAGGGCGGTGGCATTTTCCTGGTATCCTGGCCAATATTTATTCCTCAAACAACATCACTTACACAGATTATCAACCATTATCTCAATGGTACTTCTGGCACATGCTGTGAGCAAATTGGCTGCTGCACTGCCTGGCATTAAAACAATTCTAAAGTCTTTCATTGGTTGTAAATTGGAGTATAATGTAGGGAAGAGTGAAGTTATTCATGTTGGTTTTAAGGGACCCAGCTGCTCAATCTTTCCCTATATGTAAACCCACACATTTCTGGTATCATCCTTGTAAATCTTCTCTGCACCCTCTTCAATGCCTCTCTATTCTTTTCATAATATACCGAACAGAACTGCACACCGTGCTGTTAAGTGTAGTCTAACAGGCTTATCATAACTTCCCCTCAGGTCTGCTCTACCATTCAATAAGATGATGATTGATCTTCTATCTCAGCTTCATCTTCCCACACGATCCCCATTGCCCTTAATCCCCGTAGTCTCTCACTGTTCTAAAAATATTCTGTTTTTTGCTATTTTTTTCTCCCAAAATGGGAAGCTTCACATATTTCCAAGTTAAATTCCACTTGCCAATTCTTGACCACTCAATTAACCTCTCAATATCAGTTCTCACCCTCTTTAAGTCTTCCTCACTCTTACCTTATCACTTAGCTTCGTATCATCAGCAAAATTGGATACATTATACTCTGTGCCCTCATCTAAATCATTAATAGTTAAAGCTCAAGGACAGATCCTTGCAGTATATCACAAATTACAGTCTACTAACCCTACTTTATTCATACTTTCTCTTTTCTGTCCATTAACCAATCCTCAATCCATGCTTGTATAATATCTTCATTCTCATGAGCCCTAATTTTTTGTATTAACCTCTTGTGTGACACCTTATCAAGTGCTTTTGGAAATCCAAGTACACTACATTCACCGGTTCCTCTATATTTAACCTGCCTAGGTCCTTACTGAAATATACCAAATTTGTCAATGACTTCCCTATCCATCAATTCATGTAGGGCGGAATTCCCCCATGCCCCCGTCGGCATGGGATGCAGATGGAGGCCCGAGCGGAATCGCCCCCTCCCCCACAGCCAATCATGCATGACGCCAGCAGGAAATCACGCCAGTCCAGGACATGTCTGGACCAATGAGGCAGGCAAGGAGTCTTGTCAGCTTTTAGCCCCATTAATTTTTCTAGTAGTTTCTTTACTCATGCTAATTTCTTTAAGTTCCTTTCACGACAGCTTTTGTTCCCCGCTATTTCTAGAATTATTTTTCATGTTTTCTACCATGCAGGCAAATGCAAAATATTCAATGAAGACCTCTCTCATTTCCTTATCCCAATTCCTCCTATCACTGCCTGTAAGAAACCTATATTTGTTTTGGATAATCTCTTCCTTTCACATATCTATAGAAGATTTACAGTCTGAAAGAAAGACTTGCATTCACATAGCACCCTTAACAACCATCGTTTGTCTCAAAATACTTTACAGCTGATAAAGTGCTTTTGAAGTGTGGTCACTGTTGTAACGTAGGAAATGCAACAGCCAATGTGTGCACAGCAAGCTCCCACCATCTGCAACGTGTCAATGGAGGGGTGATTTGTTTTAATGAGAGTGATTGAGGGATAAATGTTGGCCAGCATTCCAGAGGTAACTCCCTGCTGTTCTTCAAAATATGTCCACCTGAGAGGGGAAGTAGGGCTTCAGTATAACAACTTATCCAAGAGCCTGCACCTTCACCATTGACTCAGTGATGCCCTGGAGCGTCAGCCTAGATTTTTTGTGCTCAGATCCAGCAGCAGGACTTGAACCCACAACCTTTTGACTCAGAGGTTAAGAGCAATAACCCTCCAGCTGACAATGTCTCTGGCTTGTTTACTCTCAGATTCGATTTTTCCCCTCTCTTTATCAATTTCTTGGTCACCCTTTGCTGAACAAGTGTGACATTTTTGTTTCTAGTTAACACCTTCTACTTCTCATCATTATATATTTTTAGGAAATACTGTCACCGAGCTATCTCTGCTTCATTGAAATAATTAGCTGAAACATAATAGGTTCAGGTTCCCTTTGTAATTTCAGCTCCATCAAGCACCGATGTTCCTATCTGTAGCCTTGTATATGTCCAAGATGCTAACTAGTCAAACTGCCTGCTACATTTACAATTAAAAGCCCTGACAAAATCATAAGGACAGCATATATCTGGAAGTGACAGTACTGAGTTTAATCAAAGGCAACTGGTCTGTCAAGATGCATGAAAGGGCAGTGGCAATGGAGAGAAAATAATGAGATCTCCAGGAACCTCTAACAGTAACTCTTTATTTTTATTTCTCCAGACAAAGAAACATAGAAAATAGGAGCAGGAGTGGGTCACTCAGCCCTTCGAGCCTGCTCCGTCATTCAATATGATCCTGGTGGATCCTCTATCTCAACGCCATACTCCCACTTTCTCTCCATACCACCTAACTCCTTTAGTGCCAAGAAATCTATTCCCTTATTAAATATATTCAGTGACTTGGCCTTCTGTGGTAGAGAATTCTACTGATTTGCCACCTTCTGAGTGAAGAAATCTTTCCTCATCTTAGTCCTAAATGGCCTACCCTGTATCCTGAGACTGTGACCCCTTGTTCTAGACCCCCCAGCCAAGGGAAACATCATCCCTGCATCCAGTCTGTCCATCCCTGTCAGGATTTTATACCTGTCAATGGGACAGTGAAATTTTCCCTGGGAATCACAATTTCCTGCTCTATCTCCTTTTCTGCTAATGTTATCGCACCTTCAATTGTAATAATGCCACTAGAGAATGCTTTCCAAGATACAGAGGAAACCATCTTGTAGCTTTGACCACTTTCACCTTTTACAGGGAGGGAAGGAAGGAAGGAAGGAGGGAAGAAAAAATACAGAGTTGGCCGTTCAGGCCATTGAACCTTTCATCAGAATTGGAAGAAATTAAAGATTTATCAGTTTTTAAGCAAGTGCCAACCCAGAAAGAAGGAGAGTGGGGAAAAAAATGAAAGAAAGGGGAAGGTGTTATTGCTTAGGGCAGGAGTAGTTCAATGACAAAAGATATGATAGTGCAAGGCAAAAGAGGGTGGCAATGGGACAAAACAAACAAAGGAGATGTCCAGAAGGAATGTAAATTGTCCCTTTCTGTCGTTTTCTTTTTATTTCAGATTTCCAGCATTTGCAGTATTGCACAGTAGAAGGAAAGATTTGCATTTATATGGTGCTTTTCATGGCCTCTGTCCATCCCAGGGCACTTTACAGCTGGTTATACTAATATAGTGTAATGTAGGAAATGTGACACCCAACTTGCAAACTGCAAATTCCCACAAACAGGAGTGTGGTAATGACCAGGTAACCCGTTGTTTAGTGATACTGATTGAGAGATAAATATCGACTGGGGGAAATCTCCCCAACAGTCATGGGATTTTTTACATCCATCAAAGAGAGCAGATAAGACCACGATTTAATAAAAAATGTGACCATGAATCTGTCTGACTGTGTTAAAAACCCAGTGAGTTCACTAATTTCCACTACCGGTAGGAAACCTGCCATTCTCACCCAATCTGGGCTCAGATGCAACTCCCATCACATATTGTGGTTGACTCTTAACCTCCCATCCAATTGAATTGGTCCATCATGTCGTTTTGTTGTGCCAAAATTTTACCAGTGGTTCAAGAATGTCCAACACCACCTTCTTGAGGACAACTAAGGATGGGCAATCAGTGATGGCCTTGCCAATGACACCCAAGTCCTGAGAGTTAATAAGATAAACAATTAAGGTACCTGATTCCTTAGTATTTTTGTCATGATGGGCATGTTATTCAACACATTTCACCCACTGCTGCAGAAATTTGTTATGGATGTGCGCACATTATGCTTCCTGAACAATATGAACTAGCAAGCGATTTGTGGTAATTGATTTTCTTTTGTATTATTAAAAAATGTCTGCAGTTTTCCAAGTTTCCCCACAGACTACCAATGCTGTGATTCTTCACCAACTTCACACACAGATTGGTAGCACAGAATTTATCATGCACAATCATCCATTAAATGGGGCATTCATAAATCACAAGGAGGTTTTTTCAACTTATAATCGTTATATCAGCACATCCAAATTACAAAATTATTCTCAAAGCCCTTACACAAGGTTTTGTGTTGTCCAAACTTCTTTTTTTTATTTGGCTAGCTTTCTGACCTTTTCTCTTATTTTTAAGAGGTTCAATTCTGAATAGGAACAGAGCAACAGGAGGCCATTCAGCCCATCAAGCCTGTTCTGCCATTCAGTGAGATCATGGCTGATCAGTATCTTAACACCATTAACCACCCCTCCCCCAAACCCGCACCCCTTGATTCTGTAACCTCAGTGTTGACATTTTCAATTGACCCTCAGTCACAGCAGCTTTTAAGGAGGGGAGGGGGGAAGAGTTCTAGATTTCTAATACGCTTTGTGTGAGGAAGTGCTTCCTGTCATCGCAACACAAAAAGCAAAATATTACAGATGCTGGAAATCGGAAAGAAAAGCAGAGAATGCTGGAAATCCTCAGCAGACCTGGTAGCATCTGTGACCTAATGTGTGACGTGTTTAATGTTTCCAACTTTTTACTCTCTTCTTGACATCAACTCTGAGGGGCCTGGTTCTAACTTTAAAACTAGGCCTTCTTATTCTGGGCACCCACCCACCAGAGGAAATAATCTCCCACTATCTACGCTATCAAATCATTTCATCATCTTAAATACCTCGATTACATTGTGCCTTAATCTTCTACACTTGACGAAATACAAGTCTAGACTATGTACAAGCAGTGATGAGTCATGACTGGAAATATGGCTGGGATTTAATGGAGCCCACCGAAGCAGGTTAAGGCAGTGGCTGGTCCCATGTAATCATAGTCCTTTCCCGCCTGACTTCCACTTTGTCAGTGGTGGGAAGGTGCTGGTGTGTGGAGCCCACCCACTGGCTAATGAGGCTCAATGTTGAGCCACTTAAAGGCCATTATGCCTGGGCCCACTGGGATTTAGTCGTGGCTCAGGGATTCTCACGAACTCACCCTGGTCTCCCGTTCCACCTGAAGGCTGTCCAGCAACCCCGGTCAAGTATTCCAGCGGCCTTCCAGGAGGGTTCCCTCGTTCCAAAGTACTTATTGCCCGATTGAGGGACCTGGCATTGGGGAAGGGGATGATTGCTGAGAGTCAGCCCCCTCCCTCCCCTGACCGGTGACCCCCGCCATGACCCCCAACCCACCCACACTCTCCTGTCTCCAGGGAACCAGCGATGATCCTTGTTGAAGGCCTCACTGAATTGCTGAGAGTGGCTACCACCCCCAGTGGCAAGGCCGGCAATAGAGATCTGTCAGCCTCTGACTGGCCAGCAGCTCTTGGGGGTGAGATTTCTGCATTTCTGCGCTGGGGGTGGGGGTGATGGTGGCATAGTGGTATTGTCACTGGGTTGGGGGTCAAGGGGAGGGGTTTGCCGGTGAGGGGACAGAGGGGGGTGCTCTCAGCAGGCATCCCCTTTCCCAATGCTGGGTTCCTCAATCGGACAATAAGTGCTTTGGAAAGAGGGGCCTCTCCTGGGAGGCTGCTGGCAAACCTGACCATGGTTGCTGAGGGAGTCTACCTATCTGCCAATACCCACCAAAGATGCTGACCTTAAGGGAATGTGAATGAACCACATCCCCTGACCCATTAGCAGAGTGTCCAGACAGTCATCTGGGTGCTCAACTAGGTGTGGTCAAACCATTGGACATAACCGATTGGACAATGGGACCCTGACTGACAGAAGGATTCCCATACATGATCTAATCAAGCTACATTCAGAATAAACTAGCCATGACCTCATTGGGTGCCTGGGTAGTTGGAGGAAAAAGGTGCGTTAAGCGCCTGCTTTTGTGTGCGTTAAGCACCTGCTCTCGCTGCAGAACCGGACAAGAAGCCGAGACACCAAAGAAACAAGATCCAGGGCGTGTTTCTTCCTCTCTTTCTCCCCATGCAACTTGTAAGTTTTTGAACCCTATCTGCTGATTGTGAATACTCCAGATGCCATAGACAGGGCTTTTTGAATGAAGTAAACCAAGTACAAATGTCTCCAGAAGAACAGATAAATCATCCGTCTGCATCTTTAAATCACCTCGAAGCCAGAACTATCAGGACAACTGAGTGAAAGCAGTAGGACCATCAAATTCAACCAGAAACCAAGCCACCAACCTCCACGAATTATATAGCCCTTTAATGTTACTGGGCTTGCTTAATCCATCTTTCTCCAATCTGCAGTCTATTTGTGTGTGTGCGAACTTCAAGTGCTTGTGTGTGTGGGTCCGTGTGCGCATGTGTGTGTGCGTATGTGTGTGGGTCCGTGTGTGTGTGGGTCCGTGTGTGTGTGGGTGTGTAGGTGCATGTCTGTCTGTGTGCGAAAGTCAGTGTGTATTTTATTATTTTCCTTAGTTTTTATTGTACTTAACCCAGTCTATCTTCTTTTCTTTGTTAAAACTCAAGCAAATCTGTATCCTTGTGTCTTTTATGATCACAGATGGTAAACAGTTAACCACTCATTGAATTGTAAAGTGTATCATTTCCAAAAGCCTGTTGCAGTCAGATAAGGAGAGGGTAAAGAGGGAATACAATCGATCCCTCTTCACTAGATCATTATAGCACTAAAATTGCATTGAGTACCTCTTGGAGAGGTGGCATGGGCTTCCCACTGTTCTCCCAACAGCGCGCTAAACCCCTGTTACCTACATTAATTCTGCCCATTAATTCTATTTACCTCCACAGTTGCGACTTGTCCTGTTGAATATTTCCAGAATTTTCTGTTTAATTTTTAACTATCCAAGTTATCCTCTTAATTTCAATCTTTCAGCTGTAGTATAGCTCTGGTGAAAAGATGACAAAGTTCCATTGTCCCCGGACCATCATTGCTGTAGATACTAGTGCTCAAAGGGGTTTGCAGATGTTGTATATTTTAGATATTTGATTTTCCTCAGAGCAATGCTGACACTATGTGCGCAAGAACTTTATTTACAAAATTTTAAAACACCTCTGCAGTCTCAAAATGTCTGCACCCATGCTTACAGGTCAGGTTTCCAGGTCTTTCTAGTAACTTCTACAGCTTGTTTACTTTTCTCAGAGTCCACACCTAGGCTTAATCAATCAAGCACAGTGAGCATAGATCAGTTACCAGACTCAAATAATGAAACATAGAACAACTGAACCATTGAACACAACAGCAGTCCAGTAATCTGTACTTTAGCAGATCACTAGGATTGCTGAGGTGCAACCCAGAGGGAGTGGCAGTGGCACAGTGGAGCACAAACCTGCTGTCCTCTCTCAAGAAGACACTGTTCGTGCTCCCACTGCTGCCAGTGCCCTTGCTGCTGCCTCTCAGCCAGCCAGCACAGACTGCTACTTGCCATGGAGAGATGATGCAGCCTGAAGTCAGGCCCTCATGGCCAGAGCTGCTCGGGGATGTCCTGCAAGCTTTCCCCAGTAAAAGTCAGCATCCCTCCATCAGCCACATGCTGTAGCCACTGAGATAGCACTGTGTCGGAGCACTAGAGCATGCAAAGGCACACCTGAGACAGGCACTAAAGGAATTCACAAGGGTAAAGGTTAAACTTTGTGTGTATTATTGGAGTTGTTGTTAGACAAAGTTATGATGGGATGGCTGGTTTGTGTTCCCTTTAATTTCAGGATGGTGGCCACTGTGATGGTACATAGCAAAGGGGTGGCAAAGGGGAGGGCAAGTGTGGATCAGTGGTGATCTTGGGGATTTTTCACAGGAACTAGAGTCTGATGTAGTCGAGTGGCAGGCAGGGAGCTATGAGCCAGGTGTAGGGCAAGTAGGTCTGATTTGATGTGATGGCTTTAAGATAGCAGGAACGACTGCCTGGTGCTCTCAGGGTATTGTGTCCTGGACATTCACCAACATGATGCTCTGTGCCTGGTCACACACCAACTTCAGACTCAGGGAGTTTGTGTTTGTTGAATCTCCCCATTGAGATGTGGCTCCTGCAGAGCCAGGAGTCGATGGCTCCCTAAGCCATTGGGAATCCCACCACCCTGGTAAAGCCTGGGGTCTGCTCCTCCTGCTTCTCTCTGCCAAAAGAGATAGAGAATAATGAAGGTCCATCTCCTGGTGCACAGGGCATCTGTTAGGGGTGCATGGCAACCTGAGAGATGTTGGTCATGTCACCTACTCCCACCTGAAAGGATTCTGAGCATAGAGATTGAGGCCAATGGTGGATTTAACAGCTACTAGCAGTGCAGGAGGTGGCACATTTCAGTGATCACCTTAATGAAGCATAGCCACTTCAGGCTCTGCTCCTGTCTGAGGTAGAGTTAGGGGAGTGCTCTCTGGGCACCCTAGGTGGGTACAAGCCTTCCATTGAGAGCCCTTCCCCTCCTCCAACTGCGCACAATGTCCCCTCTCTGCTGACTCAGCTCCTTATCACTGTTGCACTGCAGCCCAAGGGGTCCTGCAATTATTGCCCCCATGACTGAAAGCAAGTAACCTAATCAGAGGCCTTTAAAACCATTCCACTCATCCAAGCCCCGCTCCATTCTGATTCAAGGGCCCAGGTTTTCACGGAGCCGTGGAGATTCTGTACCTTATCCAAAATGGTACCAGATCCGGAAGTCCCAGTCCCATTTATGGCACATTCTAATTTTGCCGGGTTGGGGAGGGGTGATGGTGGGGGAAAGGGGTGGGATGCGATTCACACATGGGGGAAACCCAAACCCGCAGGACCACTTGAACTCAGAGCTGAGTTCAAGCAGACCCCATTTTTTGCTGGAACGAGGTCCATTTCACGCAGTGTGGCTTAAGATTTTTAAGATTAGATGTTAAAAAACAACCTGCTGTGCCTCTGAGATGAAAAAAAATTGCTTTTTGCAATTTCAATAGCGGTTTGTTTACATAAGCCAGAAGGCTGTCATCATATCATTATTACTGCTTCCACAACCTGTCATTATCACAATGGAGAGCTACAAGTTCATAGTTTGATTGATAGATCCAAGATGCTTTTAAGGGATTAACTGTCTTTGATGTGGGGCTATGAATACAAATGCTTGTTTTTTTTTACAAGGGATTAATTACTTAAGGGATTTAAATGTATTGAAGATAATTTTATCAACGAGAGTTTTTTTTAATATAGTGAAGCCTGTAATAGATACTTAGCACTTTACTTCATCTCAGCATGGATCCTGAGGTCTGCCAATGGTGGACTACTGGGTGAGTTGCATGGATGGTATAAAGGCAAAAGGTAGTGGGTGGGGGTGCATGGGTGCATGGAGTGGTACGAGTGAGAGTAGGTAGAGAGGCATAGGTTGGCATGGAGGATATGGGGGCCATGGAATGGTGTAGGGGCATGAGTTGACATGAATGGGGCTTGGAGGTGAGGGGATGGGAAGATTGAGGTCTAGAGGGCCGAGTAGGCAAAAACTTGGCAGATGGGATATAATGTGGGAAAATGTGAGGTTATGCCATTTGGCAGGAAGAATAGAGGAGCTGAATATTATTTAAATAGAGAAAGACTGCAGAAAGCTGCAGCAGAGAGGGATTTGGGATTTCTTGTGCATGAGTCCCAAAAATCTAACACACAAATTCAACCAGTAATAGGGAAGGCAAGGGGAATGTTGGCCTTTATTTCAAAGGTAATGGGGTATAATGGGGTATAAAAAGAGAAGCCTTGCTAAAACTTTACAAGGCACTAGTTAGACCATGCTGAGAATACTGTGAGCAAATTTGGTCCCCTAATCTAAGGAAAGATATATTGGCATTGGAGGCAGTCCAGAGAAGGTTCACTAGGTTGATCCTGGGTATGGAGGGATTTTCTTATGAGGAGAGGTTGGGCCTGCACTGATTGAAATTTAGAAGAAATAGAGGTGACCTTATTGAAACATATAAGGTTCTTAGGGAGCTTGACAGGGTAGATGCTGAGAGGCTGTTTTCCCTTGTGGGAGAGTCTAGGACCAGAGGGTATAATCTCAGAGTAAGGGGGTGGCCATTTAAAACAGGGATGAGCAGGAATTTCTTCTCTTAAAGGGTAGTCAATCTGGAATTATTTACCGGAGAGGGCTGTAGAGGGAGGGTTGCTATGTATATTCAAGGTTAAAATAGACAGATTTTTAATCAGTAAGGGAATCAAGGATTATGGGGAAAAGGCTGGAAAGTGGAGTTGAGGGTTGTCAGATCAGCCATGACCTCACGAATGGCAAAGCAGACTCAATGGGCCGAATGGCCTACTTCTGCTCCTACGTCTTATGGTCTTATTGTCTTAACTGCTTTTATTACAACTGCGAAGAAATCCCAGAGCACTGAGGTGGCATTTTACACAGTCCGCCTTGGCACTCAGCAACCCCCTCTGGCTGCTGTTTCCAGGTGCATCCAGCCTGATTTCAGCGCGAACACATCCACCGCTTCCCCCCAACCCGCCCAACCCCAGGATGAAAACCCAGCCATTCGAGGCTGTTTCTCCCAGGGCAGTGTGCCGAACCAGGAAATTTCCCAACTCTGCACACCCACCTCAGGAGTGAAAATGCAGGCAAAGGGATTTGTGTGTGATCTCCTCCCCACAACACAGCGCACAGCGCTTCCACTAATCCTGCAGCAGTAAACGAAAGTCAATCAGAACTTACCCGAAAATCCCACGTTTAAATGAATAAGGGCTGACGAGATGTGAAGTTACTGTGACCAGCTCTGGGCCCACAACTTAGGAAGAAATGTATTGGCCTTGGAGGGTAGATTCAATAGAACGTTACCAGGATTCCAAAGCTTAAGCCGTGAGAAGAGGTTAAACAAACTAATAATTTAGAAGGTGAAGGCGGTGACCTGATCAAAGTTTTCAAGATGTTAGGAGGAATAGATACGGTGGATAGAAAGATAATATTTCTGCTGGTCAAAGAGTCTAAGGCCTGGATTTTTCCTATGGTGGGCAGGCTGGGCGGGAACAGGCGGGGGCGGGCGTGGAGCTGATTTCCACCCACGATCGGCTGTGCACCGCCATTTTATGTGGACGGGCCCAGCATAATGCATGGCCGGTAGCGCTCAGCTTTACCTGTGCGGGTGGTGGGGGGTGGGGAGGAGGGAGAGTTGGGGCCTGCGCTCTTTTGCGCATGCACACGAAAGAGCGCAGCAATCTCCCTGAGGCTCGGAACTGCCTCAGGGAGATTGAACGTATCTGAAAAAAAATTAAAGAATAAATTTTAAAATTTATTCAAACATGTCTCCTCATGTGACTGTGCCACATGAGTTGGGACATGTTTATAAAGGTGGGAAAAATGATTTACTCATTTTATAAAAGCTTCAGGAAACCTCATCCCGCTCGTGGATGAGGTTCCCTGAAAGACGCGAAGGCCGCTTGGGCTTTTCGTCTGCCCGCCAACCGTAAGGCAGTGTTCTTACCTGTTTTAATTCATTTCTTAATGGCCTTAATAGGCCCTTAACATTTCGGCGGGCGTGCAGCCGACTCTGGTGCGCGCCCGCCAAGCGAAATATCGCGATGACGGTCAGGATGCACGTCCGACATCATCACGTGTCATTTTTACGTGTCGGCGTGTCGGGCCCACCCCCGCACGCCGACCGGAAAATTCAGCCCCGAGGAGTCAGGCATCAAGTTTAAAAATTAGGGCTAGCCATTTTAGGAGTGAATTGAGGAAATATTGCTTCATGCAAGGGGTGGAACTCTTTTCTGCCAATGGCAATTGCTATCAGATCAATTGTAAATGTTCAGTCAGAGGTTGATAGACTTATGGTAGCCATGAGTATTAAGGAATATGGGGTAAAAGTGGGTATATGGAGTTAGGTTGCCAATCAGCCACGATCTCATTGAATGGTAGAACAGCCTTGAACTAAATGGCATTCTTACGTTCCCATGTTCCTAACTATGTGCTGTGTACATTTAAAGGAGGATATTAGCAGGGCCCGCAAGGTCCAACATGGCAAGGTTGGGCACTAAATGAGGATTAGACGCCCACTCTACGCGCTTCTGATGCATGCCTTCAAAACATGGTCCTCAGTGTGGGCAACAGCAGAAGTCGATAGGGCTGAACCTGGTGCATTGTTTTGTATTTCAGGTTCCTGTAGCATTGAAACCAGCAGCACAACATGGCTAACTTTTGCAGCCATTGTCTGATGATTATCATATTGCTGTTTGCGGGAGCTTGTTGTGCACAAATTGGCTGCCATGTTTCATCAATACAACAGTCAATACACCTCAACTTCACTGGCTGTAAAGCACTTTAGGATGTGTGAGGTTGTGAAAGGTGCTATTTAAATGCAAGCCTTACTTTCAGAAGTCTTGTACTTTCCCGTTTCAAATTCCTTTTGGATTTTCCTTTAAATAACACCCGTGTGCCCAGACTCAATCATTCCAAGCGCTGAAAACGCAAAGTGGAATGTGATCAGGAAGAACTGACAGAGATTAAGCAGCTGGCTGTAAAGCATCAATGTGCAGCATGCTCTACATAGTGCACCAGCACTTAAATTCATCACATGATAGAGGTCTTCAAGAGGGGATTGTTAGAGTTTGATAGACGTAGAGAAGATGTTTCTATTTTTGCAAGAGGTCAAAACTGATGATCATAAATATAATACAGTTACTAATAAGCCCAATAGCGAATTTAGGACAGACTTCTTAGAGAGTGGCTAGAATGTGGTACAGGGGACGACTTGGATTGGCTGCGGTGAATAGCACAGATATGTTTAAGGGGGAGTTAGCTAGATACAAGGGAGAAAAGAATAGAAGGTAATGCTAATAGGGTTAGATGAAGTGGGCTGGGAGGAGATTCGTGTGGAGCATGAGCATTGGCATGGAGCAATTAGGCCGAATGGCTTGTTTCTGTGCTGTACATAGTATGTAACGTCAAGAGCTTTATTTCCTAAACAGAATCTCATATTATTTATCCTCTGTTATAATTTAATATAATCAACTCTGGTTGAAGACAGACATGTGACCCACCATGAGAATGATTTTCACATGTGGCAGCTACAATCAGAACCTATAACTGACTGATTTGAAATTAAGGTTATTTATAGCAATGTTTGTTGAAGCAAATACTCACCACTTGCCTGGATGAGTGCAGCTCCAACAATACTCAAGGAGCTCAACATCATTCAAGGCAAAGCAGCCTACTTGACAGACACCCCACCTTAAACGTTCACTCCTTCCACCAACGGCGCACAGTGGGAGTAGTGAGTACCATATACAAGATGCACTGCAGCAAGTCACCAAAGCTCCTTTGACAGTACCTGACAAACATGTGACCTCTACCGCAGAAGGACAAAGGCATCAGGTGCTTGGGAACAACACCACCTGCAATTTCCCCTCAAAGCCCGTTCCTTCACTATCATTGGGTCAAAATCCTGGAATCCCCTCCTGCACCACATGCACTGCTGTGGTTCAAGAAGGCAACTCTCCACCACCTTCTTAGGGCAATTAGGGATGGCAACAAATGCTGACCTTGTCAGCGATGCCCACATCCCATGAAAAAATATTTAAAAAGGATGCCTTGTTGCAATAGACCTTGAACATTGCCAAAGCCTCTCTGTCAATAAAAGAATCCTTACACAGAAGGATAAGAGAGGTGAATCCCTCAACTCACCTGAGATAGGACCCTCCACAACCTACACTGATAACCAGCCAAAGTTTTCCTCTTGAGGCATAACAACTTGAATGTTAATCAATACCAAGATTTGAACCTGAGCTCCTGAATAGCAATCAGTTCCCGTTAGGTGAAGTTTCGACAGAGTTTAGGCCCTGGGCAATAAAAAAAAAAGGAATCAATGCTAAGTGCTAACTGGTGACTGCTCCATTATTCAACAGTCAGAGGTTACAGAAGATATTTTTACAGAGCGTATATATAACTCCTCATGAATTATCGAAAGCAGATTTGTAACTAGAAGCATACCATCACAGATAAGCAAGAATTTGATGCAGAGCAGCAACAAGCACTTTTATTAAGAGGGGTGATTTGGTTTTTGTAAACGTTAACTTTTTTTTTTAAAGCTTTGCATTTATTTGGTTAAAAAATGCTTCACAGACAAGGTGCGGAGTTTTCCATGCTCACTGGCAGCAGGTGTTGTGAGTGGACAATATGGTGCGATTGGTTTCCTGACGGTGGGAAGACAGGTCGCGATTGGTCACTTAGCCTGCATTCGGCGGGCTGTGTTTCCCGCCATCGGTCACCGGGAACCTCATTGTAACACGTCAGCGTATCATTATCAGGCCATCCCGCCAGGCTCCTGCACCCACGCTGGATCACCCGTCCATGTCAGCGGCAAAACATGCCAGCGTCTTTCACAACAGCACAGAGGCGACGTGCACTTGGCGACCTTCACTTTGGGTGAAGTGGAGGTGACTGAGCAGCAACCTTCTGCAGAGCTCACCAGGTTCATCTATTTCTTTGCAGGCTTCGGGGCACTGGGTGGGGTAGAGGGTAAAGTGCTGCCTTGCCCGACTTGTGGCAGGGGGAGCGGAATCAGGGTGAAGGTGCAACCCTGCCTCGGAGGTGACTTGTGAGGGGGAGCAAGTGCAGTCCCTGCTGTTGATTATAGCGCACAAGCATTCGGGGTGGGGGGGTAGGGTGGGTGGGAGAAGTGGCCACACATTCGGGAAACCTGTAGAAAGTGACCACCCCTCTGCAAATGAATCAGTTCAGGTGCAGCCTCATTGATATGATTGGGATCGGGCTCCTAGCTTATCTGCCCACTCAAGCAACACAGAGGCATCAAAGTGCCACCAAGTTCTGCAGAGCTCCCTCCCCCAGCTTCCCCTAATACCCCCCCCCACTCCACTGCCCCATTTCCTCCAGCACAGACTGCTTATTCATGAGTTCTTTAGTGGACAGAAGAGCATTTGGGGCTGCACATGTTGTACAATCTCCTCGCTAAAACTGGCCGTGGAGCAGTCACTGCTGGAGGTGCTCACAGCCCCTTGCAATGTCATCATCTCAGTTTGGACCAGTCTCCCCCATGGTTCAAGCTAACAGGGCAGCCCTGCAGCGCAATAATCTCTGGCCATCCAAGTAGTGGCCAGCACGCTCTGTGAAACATTAAGGGGCCATCACACTTAACCAGGACAGGTTCTTAGTACACCCATGCTAACCATGTGTCTCTCTCTTCCATCCTGCAGGAGGAGCACATCAGGACCATGGAGCCTGGTGAACTAGCTGTATGCCTGATGGCCTATAGAGCATGAAGAAGACGGAGGAGAGAGTGACTGAGGCTCCTTGCTCCAGGAGCAGCAACCTCAGGGAGAAGGGGCGTCTCAGGTTCCCGTACACACTGCCCAAGAGCCACAGTGAACTGTTGCAGACCGGCGCCTAGCAACACCCAGGGCCTATAGAAGCCACCTTTCATTCCTGCAGATGACCGAGGACCATGACTGTGCATGTTTAGGGAACTGGTTGCTCACAGCTGCCGGGTTTTGCGCCAAGGGGACATGGATGGCATCACTGCCAGTGGCCGTGAAAGTGACCACAGCGCTCAATTTCTTTGCCAGTGACTACTTTCAGGGCTCCACAGGTGACCTCTGTGGGATATCACAAGCTGCCACCCACAAATGCATCCCTGAGGTCACGGATGCCACCTTTGCAAGGATGCACAACTTAGTGCATTCTCCTGGGACCAGGACAGCCAGGATGCAAGAGTGATTGGATTCGCTGAGATCTCAGGTTTCTCATAGGTGCAGGGTGCAATTGACTGCACTCATTTGGCGCTCAGGTCTCCTCGGTGGACTTCATCAGCCACAAGGGATTCCATTCTTTGAATGTGCAACTTGTATGCGACCACCAGAAACGCATCTTGCAGGTGTGTGCATGGTTTCCAGGGAGTGTGCACGATGCCTACACCCTCAGTCAGTCACAGACCCCTGGAGCCTTTCATCTCCTCCAATGAGGAGGACGCCGATGGGGATGAGGCTGAGGATATCCTCGGAGGTGACAATGATGGGGTTGAGGCCCTCGCACTGGCCAGACTAGGCAGGTGCATTCAGGAGTCCCTCGGGATGCCCTCATAGCCTAACCCAAACCCTCATAGATTTGTGGCGGATGATGATGACATTCAGTGAGGTGACCCCATAGATCCTCACATCACATTTGTGAACATTTGAGTCCAATCTGGCCTCTAGCAGCACGAATACCCTCTGTGAAAATGTTCCTGTCATGGAAATGCAGTGGAGGCCCTAATAGTCACTCAATTGCAGGAGGATGATGATGACCTGTAGTGAGGACACTCCATGGATCTTCACACAGCCTCTGAGAATGCCTGACTCCTGTCTGGCTGAGGGCAGCTCGCTTGCGCTCAGAGATCAGGGTCATATCATAGAGACACAACCGTGAAATTTTAGAAGCATCTTATGCTTTTCCCACCTTCAGCACCTGAACCCTTCAGCAGCTGGAGCACAGCATCAGTGGTCACAGATGCTGAAGGGATGGGGGCACAGCCCCTTCATAAAAATTCTGAAAGCACACTGAGAGAATGAGAGAACTCTGTGCCTGCCCACAACATTGTGGCAGCAATGACCAGCACCGCCGAGGTGCAGGCATCAGTAATGTGTCCAGGTAATGTGAGGCTGGACCATCACTTTGGTCTGAAGGCTGCACAGAGCACAGGGAAGAGACCCTGGACTTAGACACCTGCCTTTACCTTGTGCAGAAAGGTTCCACATCTGAGTGACATGAACACTGCTCATCAGAACAAGGAGCCATAGGCAGGGAGACATTCTTGGGAGTTTATTGACAATAGTGAACATTATGTACAAGTGATTAACGCCCGTGACCAGGCTGTACAATTAATTCTCCTTTACTGTCCTAACTCTGCTACTATGTCTTGTTACTCCCCGGACATCCACAGCGGAGTTGGAGGCTGCCTGCTGACTGTGACGCCCTGTCTGTGATGACTTTGTCGGGCATCCTCTGGAGGGCCGAGACTTGGAGGGCCCCGGCCTACTTTCAGGGTCCTGCTGTGTGGTAGTGGCAGCCTCCTTGGCTTGTGGAGCTGGAACTGCTGGGGTCAAAGGAAGAGGGGAGTGGGATGGGCCGGGCACTCTCGGAGTCACCTGGATGGATGGGCCTGGAGTGTGCACCTGCAGATCATCCTCCCTTTGGGTGCCCGGGGCCCCAGGCTGACTCCTTTAGGAGCAGGGGTTGCTGGAGTGAGATTGAGCAGCCCTCTCGCATACACACCTTTGGAGGGCAACTATGACATCAGCGATGGAGTTGAGCCCACGCAGCAGTGCAGGAGCAAAGTCCTGGACCAAGGTCTCCATGTTGGCCGCCATCCTCCCAGTGTTGACCTCAGTGCGTTGGCGCTATCACCTCAGCCTGAAGGCAGACGGACTCCTCCATCATGCCTTGCAATCTGAGGAGTGCAGCGGATATCCCTTCCTGACATTCCCTAGCTTACCTTTGCAGCTCCAACAACTGTGACATGACCGAGTCCAGAGGCTCATCATCTAAGTTGGACTCAGCAATGTTCTGGCCTCCAGCAATCCTCTGAATGCCAGGGATCTGGGAAGTCCCTGTCACTGGCTAGTGGATCAGGCAGTGTGACGTGCTCAACAGATTGTGATCCCGGGGCTATTCTAAAGCTAGGTTCCACCGAGGTGTGTGTCTCTGAACTGGTGGAGGGTGTGGGTGAGCGCTGTGACAGGACGTCAGGGAGGGTGCCTCCAGATTCCTCTTCAGAGGTTTCTTTGGATCTTGATTGGAGGCCCTGTGTTGTAGGCTCTGTCAGCTGTTTCCCAGATGTGCCTGTGAAAGCAAGGGGAGATAATTAGTGCATGGCAGTGGCCTGTGAAACAGGACACATCACTCACAGCATGGTTGTCTGATGGATGTTGCACTGCTGGATCCTCACTTGGTAGAGCAGCGCCAACCTCACTGTCAGCACAGGACCATCTGGATCCTCACCAGCCAGCTGGAAGGCTCTGTTTTCCAAGTCCATGAGGACCTTGATTTTGGGCATTCTAGCATCGGTCTGCGACCTCTGTCTCTTGTTGTGTGCCAGCTTGTCCTGCATGGATAAAGGAGAAAGTATAAGCAAGCTGCCTGCCAGGCCAGATAACAAGTATGCCTGGCCTGTGTGGGCGGTGAGTGGTCCCATGGACAGGATGAGGACAATGACAGTGAGTGTGAGAGAGTGAATGGCGATGTCCCTTGAGCCAGCAGTGAGTGCGGGTCCTGTGGATGTGTGATGGGTTTGTGAGTGTGTGAGTTGAGTGATGAGATGAGTGACTTAAGTTGGTGGAATGAAGGAGATCATTCATCCTCTTGCGGCACTGGGTAGCTGTCTCCTTTAGCAGGGCGTGGTTAGTGCTGTTGCTGCCCATCCAGAGTGGGGGCTGGAGGACATCCCGGCGGGCCTCCACGGCATCCAAAATTCACTCGAGGGACACATCGCTGAACCTGGGTGCTGCAGTCCTCTCCAGCTTCAGGGCCTTGTCTTCAATGCAGCAGTGGTGAGCTAGGAGCAGTGGGGTGTGTGCTTGCAGCTGGACTTTAAACATGGTGCCTGGTGTGATGCAACAGGCGGGTGGGCGAATGAGAGCCTACCTGCCATGGAAATGGCGTGTTTCCTGGGAGTGCATAAATAAAGAGGCTGGTGGCAGGTTCAGGACGTTACCATGTGAAATCCTGCCACCGTGGCCAGAGGTAAAATATTGTTTCACTCGCCCACTTAGTGCAAATTTGGGAAAATTCCGCCCAATGATGTACTTTTGAATTGTAATGTTGGATACATGGGAGCCAATTAGCACACAGCAAGCTCTGACAAACAGCTCTGTGAGACAATGAGCAGATAATATGTTTTACCGATGTTGGTTGAGGGATACATTTTGGCCAGAGGACCTTACAGAAGTGCTATCAGTACAATTTGATATTGAACCATGGTAAGGACACATTAGGATTGGTGACCAAAACTTTGGTCAAAGATAAAGATTTTAACATGGGAACATAGGACCTGGGAGCAGTAGTAGGCCCTTCAGCCCTTCAAGCCTGCTCCACCATTGCATAAGAAAATGGATGATCTGGTTATGGTCTCAACTCCACTCTGCTGTCTGAACCCTACAGTCCTTGACTGCCTTCTCTATCAAAAATCTGTCTATCTCTGCCTTGAAAAAATTCAATGACCCAGCCTCCAGTGCTTTTTTGGAAAAATAATTCCACGTACTAACGACCCCCTGAGAGAAAAAAAATTCTCCTCATCTGCATCTTAAATGATCGACCTCTTATTCTTAAACCATGACCCTTGGTTCTAGTCTCTCTCACAAGTGGAAACATCTAGCCTATCAAATCCCCTCAGGACCTTATCTGTTTCAATAGGATCACCTCTCATTCTTCTAAAGTCCAGTGGGTAAAGGCCCAACCTGTTCAAACTCTCTTCATAAGATAATCCCCTCATCCCAGGAATGAATCAAGTGAACTTTCTCTGAACTGCTTCTAACCCAATTATATCTTTTTTTCTCAAATAAGGTGACCAAAACTGTACACAGTATTCCAGACGTGGTCTCACCAAGGCCCTGTACAGCTGCAGGAAAACTTTCCTTCTTTTTTATTCCACTCCCCTTGCAATAAATGCCAACATTGCATTTGCCTTTCTATTCACTTGCTGTACCTGCATACTAACTTTTTGTGATTCATGCACCAGGATACCCAGATCCCTCAGTACCACTGAGTTCTGCAATCTCTCTCTATTTAAATAGTATACTGCTTTTCTATTCTTCCTGCCAAAGTGGACAAGTTCACATTTTCCCACATTCCATCTGCCAAATTTTTGCCCACTCACTTAACCTGTCCATATCCCTTTGCAGACTCTCTACCTTCTCTTGACAACTTACTTTCCTACCTATCTTGATGTTATTGGCAAATTTAGCTACCATACATTTGATCCCCTCATCCGAATCATGCTGTAGATTGCAAATAGTTGAGGCTCCAGCTGACTCCATCCTAGGTTTTTACACATCTCTGTCCATTTCTAGACTGACCCTGGCTCTGGGTCGTGTGCCTTATTGCATCACCATGTGCGCAGTACTGCACTCAGTCCCACATTAACCCTGTATGTACCACACCCTACTGCTACACCTCCCCCAAGATTTTATCCCATGGAAATAGAGTTACTTTAGTTTACTTCAAATCTTACCTTGTTATAAGTCTTGTGCATTTACCTTACTGTTACAACATTATTGCTATTACAATGTTAACATTAACAAAGTTCTCACTACCCCATCTCCCCAATTCTAGTCCTTGAAGTTTGAAGTTCAGGTGGTCTGGGATGCCTTATAGCACTTCCACATCTTGTTCACCATTCTGTCGGGAGAGTGGTAGGCTCTGGTGGTTCTAGTTTGTGTTGTTGGCTTGGAGGTTGGATTGGCATCTGTGCCTGGTTTCATCCATTTCTTCCATTGCTTGATGTTAAACCATGCCGGGTTGGTCTGGCAGATTTGGTGGTGCATGGTTGTCGTTACTCTTGATCGTTTCTTGTGGGGTGGACAAAAATGGTATTCATCTGCTAGGCGGTGCCTTTTCCTCTTTTTCCATTTGGGCCATCGGAAAGCTCACTGAGGCTGAGGAAGAGCATTCCTGTGACGAGAAGAAGATTGAGTAGCATGCTCACCTCTGTTTTTTGTTGTTTATGGTACAAGACTATTACAAGGTTCCAGGATCCCTGTTGGTCTGGCATGCTGGCTGGAATTTGTAGTGTGTGCACAGTAGTTGCTGTGTCTACCAACTGTACCATCATCATAGTTGGATATAGAGGCTCCTCAGACTGTTGATCCTTCTCTTGTACCACTTCCACTGGAGGTGCTTTGGTATCTTGGGTGTGGTAGGTTGGTTTGACCACTAGGGACTTTCCAGGACCTGGAATGATGATGGAAAAAACTGCTCTGCAAAAAGAGAAGCAAGATCACAGGTGAAATCAGAGTCTAAATACTCTTTAGAGTTTGAGGACTCAGTACCGTGCTGTTCTGGCTGGCTAACGACACTGGTCATCTTGGCATCTTCTGCCGCCTGGAGATCAAGGGCTATGCAAGCACCCCTTCTCAGGAGAGAGAAAGGCTGATTCCGGGCAGCATACATCAGTTCAAAGGTCTGTTTGTTGCCTTACCTCAGTGGTTCAAGGATCATGCCATTACCGGGAGTCGGAGTCCCTCTGCTCCCTCTGTCATTCAAATCCAAAGGCCTTGGAGCCACGGTTCCTCATCTAACAGGATGTCATGCTGGCATCTGAATCTAATTTAAAATTTGTTAATTGACCATTTACCAGGATGTTAACATTCTGAAACAAAGAGCTGCATTCTCTGATGTCGCTCAAAAAGCATGACTATATGGCTTCAGGGTTTGCAGTCTTGACCTCATGTATTACCTTTGGAATGTCTGCACGGTGCTGGGGATTTTGACTTGCACAGTTTATCAAAGTGCCCCTGTCTGTTGCTGTGGAAACATTGGGCAGTGCTCACAGGGCACTGATCTTTCCTTTGAGGGCGCTTCACACCACAGCTCTGCCCAGCAGTTCAGGAATTGCTTCCCTTGGCTAGGATGATCCCTGCATTCCCATGACATGATCTGGTGGACTGATGGTTGGTTTCTGCCCCATTTAGTGTTCTCTCCCCTTATGACGGTCCTTATGTTGCTTATGTAGCTCAGACAGTCAAACTAGCTGGACTGCCTTGTCTAGGTTAAGATCATCTTTGGCTTGCAGGAGGTCAGAGAGTGAACTGTCTGCAACATCCATCATGATTCTGTCTTGAATGAGCTCAGACTTTAAATTTCCATATTCACATCCCTCTGCCAACCTGTGGAGATCAATGATGAAGGACTCAATAGGTTCCACGAAAAGTGGACTCTCTTATTAAATTTGGCTCTCTCCAATATTTAACTGGATCTCAGTTTGAAATAAACATCGAAGGATTTTAAGACATAATCAAAATTGGCAGTTGACTCATCGATAGCTTGTGCAATGATGTCATTAGTCCAATCAAGTAAACAAGTGTGTTGATTTGTTCTGCTTCTAATTTTTCATTTATGCCTGTAGCAATGTTGCATCTTAAAAACCTTGCCCTCCAAAGGTGGTGATTCTGTGACTGACCAAGGCCATGGGTGAATCCCAGTGGAGCTGGAAGTGTGGAATTGTGATCCATTTTGAAGGTTTTCAAAAGGGTGGGTACATCTTTAAGAGATTGCAGGCTTCTAAGGTAGTGCATCGCCGTTCACTGCCAGCCAATGGATCTTCTTACGTTTGCTGGTTTTTGGTGAACTTTCCAAAATGGCAGCGGCGCACTTCTGCCTGAAGAAGAAGGGTCTACAATGGCTGCGTGGGTCAGCGGCTACTGACTTCATTTAATCAGCAGTACAGCGTTGCGAGGTGGGACATGTTGAAAAGAAGCGCAGGCTCCCTGCAGAGCAAATCAGATGGTCGCAAGGTACCTGAAATAGACAAAATTAATTATTATTTCTTCTCTCTTTGCTGAACTCGGGAGCCACGTGTTGAGACTTGGAGGTGGGGATCGGGATTAGCAAAAGGTTTCTTTCAAGCGGTGTTTCTGAATGAATGGCTGAAAAGGGGTTTCTCAGGAGTTGTTGGCCTGGAATTTTTAAAAAAAGATCTCCCCTTAGCAGGCCTGCTTCCTGAAGCTGGACTTCCAAGGGAAATTCAATGGAGTCTTAAGCTGGAGTGAAACTTCTGCCTTTTTGCTTCCTGGTTTTTCTCTCTCCAGAGCTTTCTCTTTCTGGTGAATTTGCTCTGCACCTGTAGCTTCAGCTGGGATGCTGTTTCAGTTCAGAATCTATTGAAGGTGACCTTTTTCTTAGTTCTTCTGCATTCTTGTGAGGATAAGGGTTTTTGATCTGGACGCTGCCACCATGAAGAATCCCGCTTCAGACACCAGGAAGTAGGCTTCGTGGTCTTGAGTATATTAAAAGCAAGTCCTTATTAACAACTCCATATTATATACATATATACAGTACAGGGAACACATCTCTGTCCATCTCTAGACTGACCCTGGTTCTGGGTCATGTGCCTTCTTACATCACTGCGTGGGCAGTACTGTACTCAGTCCCACATTAACCCCGTATGCACCAGACTCTACTACTACAGTCACAGCTTGCCAAACTGAAAAAGACCCATTTATCCTTGCCCTCTGCTCCCTTTTAGCTTACTAATCCTTTATCCATGCTAATATGTTATCCACTATACCATGTAATTTTATCTTGTGTAGTACCTTTGATGTGGTACCTTATCAAATGCCTTCTGGAAATCTAAGTACCACATCTAGAGGTTCCCCTTTACCCAGCCTGCTTGTTACTTCTTCAAAAAACTCTAATAAATTAGCTAAACACGATTTCCCTTTCACAAACCTAGGTTGACTCTGCTTGATCAAATTATGATTTTCTAAGTATTCTGCTATAACCTCCTTAACATAGATTCCTGCAATTTCCCTATGACAGATGTTAGGCTAACTGGCCTATAGTTTCCAGCTTTCTGTCTCCCTCCTTTCTTGAATAAAGGTGTTACATTAACTATTTTCCAATCCACTGGGACCATTCCAGAACTTAAGGAATTTTGGAAAATTATAACCAATGCCTCTACTATCTCTGCAGCCTCTTCATTTAAGACCCTAGGATGCAGGCCATCTGGTCCTGGGGACTTGTCAGCCTTTAGATCTAATAGTTTTCCCAGCACCTTTTCCCTAGTGATGGTGATTGTTTTAAGTTCCGCCCTCGCATTCACCCCTTGGTGAAAGGGATTAGTTTAAGGTTTAAACATCTAAATAAAGAATAGAAAATATTTTAAGACATGTGCCCTCATGTGACAGTGTCACATGAGCTGGGACATGTCAAGGAACATTAATGAAAAAATTTATTTAATTTATAAACACTTCATGAAACTTCATCCTGCGCATGAATGAGGTTCCACGAAAAATGCAAAGGCCGCCTGGGCTCCTTGCCTGCCCACCAACCTTAACGTTGAATGTGCAGCTTATTTAATTATTTTAATTAGTTTTTAACAGGCCTTAATCGGTCTTTGACAGTTCGGTGTGCACACAGCCGACTTGGCTACGCGCCCGCCGAACTGAAAATCTAAATGATGCGAGGTGACGTCGGGACGCCCGCCCGACATCACCCTGGGTCATTTTATGACCATTTTATGTAGTATTGAGGAGGCGGGGAGGTTGCAGAAGGATTTGGACAGGTTAGGAGAATGGGCAAAGAAGTGGCAGATGGAATACAACGTAGGGAAGTGTGAGGTCATGCACTTTGGTAGGAAGAATAGAGGCATAGACTATTTACTAAATGGGGAGAGAATTCAGAAATCTGGAGTGCAAAGGGACTTGGGAGTCCTAGTCCAGGATTCTCTTAAGGTTAACTTGCAGGTTGAGTCAGTAGTTAGGAAGGCAAATGCAATGTTGGCATTTATTTCGAGAGGACTAGAATATAAAAGCAGGGATGTGCTGCTGAGGCTTTATAAGGCTCTGGTCAGACCACATTTAGAATATTGTGAGCAATTTTGGGCCCCGTATCTCAGGAAGGATGTCCAGAGGAGGTTCACAAGAACAATCCCAGGAATGAAAGGCTTAACATATGAGGAACGTTTGAGGACTCTGGGTCTATACTCGATGGAGTTTAGAAGGACGAGGGGGGATCTGATTGAAACTTACAGAATACTGAAAGGCCTGGATAGAGTGGACGTGGGGAAGATGTTTCCATTAGTAGGAGAGACTAGGACTCGAGGGCACAGCCTCAGAGTAAAGGGAAGACCTTTTAGAACAGAGATGAGGAGAAACTTCTTTAGCCAGAGAGTGGTGAATCTATGGAATTCATTGCCCCAGAAGGCTTTGGAGGCCAGGTCATTGAGTGTATTTAAGACGGAGATAGATAGGTTCTTGATTGGTAAGGGGATCAAAGGTTACGGGGAGAAGGCGGGAGAATGGGGTTGAGAAACTTATCAGCCATGATCGAATGGCAGAGCAGACTCAATGGGCCGAATGGCCTAATTCCTGCTCCTATGTCTTATGCTCTTATGGTCTTATGCCTTGGCGAGCGGGCCCCACCCCTGTTCGCCGAGCTGAAAATTCTGGCCTTGATTTTCAAATGTCTTTGGGAAGTTTTCTCGGTCTTCTGCAGTGAAGACAGACACCAAATATCTGTTCAGTGCCTCTGCCATTTCTCTGTTTTCATTATCAGTTCCCCAGACTCCCTCTCTAAAGGACCAACGCTAGCTCTGGTTATTCCTTTTCTGTTTTATATTACTAGGTAGCTTTCTGTCATACTTTACTTTCACCCTCTTTATTAATTTTCCAGTCATTCTTTGTTGGTTCTTAAAATTTGACCAATCTTCTGATCTACTACTAACATTTACAGATTTGTACAATATTTCTTTCAATTTGATACTATCCTTAACTTCCTTATTCAGCCACAGATGATGCATCCTTCTCAAAGAGTCTTTCATTCTCACTGGGAAAAATCTTTGCTGAGAGTTATTAAGTATCTCCTTAATAGTCTTCAACTGCACATCTACTCATATATCTTTTAACCTAGTTTCCCAATTCACTTTAGCTAGATCTGCTTTTAAAACCTTATAATTAGCTTTATTCAGGCTCAAAACATTAGACTTAGACTCACATTTCCCCCCATCCAACTGGACATGAAATTCAATCGTATTATGACCACTTTCACCTAGAGGCTCCTTTACTATGAGGTTATTGCTTAATCCTGTCTCATTGCTCATTACTAGGTACAGAATAGCTACTCCCTGGTTGGCTCTAGAACATACTGCTCTAGGAAATTGTCCAGGATACACGCTATGAACACATTTTTCAGGATATCTTTGCCAATATGATTTACCCAATCTAAGTGTAGATTAAAGTCACCCATGATTATTTTGGAACCTTTCTTACATGTCTCAGTTATTTCTTCCTGTACACACTGTCCTACAGTGTAACTTCTGTTAGGGGGCCTATAAAATAGTCCCACAAGGGACCTCTTATCTTTGCTATCTCTTAACTCTACCCAATGGATTCCATATCTTACTCTTTCAAGCCAAGGTCATCTCTCACTACAGTACTAATGACAGCCTTAATTCACAGAGCAGCTACTCTGCCACCTTTTCCTGGCTTCCTATCTTCTTGAAATGTCAAAACTCTTCTACATTCAGGTTCCAGCTTTGGTCGCCCTGTAACCATGTCTCTGTAATGGCTATCACCTCATACATATTTATTTATATCTACGCTAACGATTCATCAATTTTGTTATGAATGCGGTGGCATTCAGATACAGAGCCTCAACTCAACCTTTTTGCCATTTTTTCACTCTCTGGCTTATCTGTTGGTGCACTCTTAAGTTTGTACTCTCTGTCCCTTCCTGCCATCCAATCACTACTCTGCTCTTTTACCTCAATGATTCCCTTTGATTTACCGCATCTCCTCTTGCATCATCCCTTCTCCTCACTATTTAGTTTAAAGCCCTCTCTACCATTCTAGTTATATGACTCGCCAGAAGACTGGTCCTAGCATGGTTCAGGTGAAGACTGTCCCAACAGTGCAACTCCTTATAAGAAGCCTCTTAAAGGAGGACAGAGTGGTGGAGAAGTTTAGTGAGGGAATTTCAGGACTTAAGGCTGAGGCAGCTAAAGGTGCAGCTGCCAATAGTGGAGCATTATAAATGTTTAGTGCACATGTTTCGTTAATTATTCCTCATTTGTTGAGGGATGCGGAGTAGCAACAGCATGGCCTCTTGGTAAAATACACTACCAACAAATACTCTGTTACCCCTGGTACTGACATTTCTGCCCTTTTACAAAGCCACAGGCTTGTGTATATATTCAACATTGAACATTCTCCTTGTTTTTTTTTCAACTTTCAATCCATCCATATCCCACCACATTATTTCTTATTTTTGAATGGTTTTTAATTGTCAACATATTTGTGTTCATTAATAAAACAAAGATAAGTAAAATTACATTTGAGTGAGATTTCGCGAATATAATTTCAAAGAGTTTTGACATGATCGAGGCTAAAGCAGCTCAATTAATCATCACCCCACCCACCAGCTTAAACATTCACTTCCTCCACCTCTGGCACACAGTGGCAGTGGTGTGTACCATCGACAGCAACTCATGAAGTCCCCTTTGAAAACATCTTCCAAACCTGACACCTCTACTACCTCGAAGAATAAGGGCAGCAGACACTTTTGAACACCATCACTTGCAAGTTCCCCTCCAAGTCACGCACCATCCTGACTTGTAAATATATCACTACTTATTCATTGTCATTGATTCAGAATCCTGGAACTCCCCACCTAATAGCCCTATGGGAGTAGCTTACCACACAGACTGCAGCAGCTCAAAGAAACAGCCCACCACTACCTTCTCAAGGGAAACTGGCAATAGGCAAAATTGCTAGCCTTGCCAACACTGCCCACATCCCACGAATGAATAGAAAAAAAAAAGTACCGTGTTGCGAATATCTAGTTCATGATTCACATGTTTTAAAATATAAATTTTAGTTTTCAGAATTAAAGTATTAACTGTAGAAAATGGGGAGTATCTGGTTGAGAATCTGGTAAAAGCAACCCTGAAATAAATGCAATTCAAACAAGGTTGGAGTTTATTACAGTTAAAAAGTTGGGGCCATACTGACTGAAAAGGTTAACAGCTAGAAAGATAAGGTCATGAAACTGCAGGTGGGCTTACTTAACTAAAGAACTGGACACATGTGATGTTTGCAGTTATTTCAGTAAAGGATAAGTTATTCATGTGGTTTTGCCCAGGATTAAGGAAAGCTTTGGAATTAAAAAGTAGTAAACTTGCATTTTTACCTGGGAACAGGCTGTGTGTGTCACATTGCCATGGAGATGGGTGGAGATTAGTGAGATTCTTTGCTTTGAGTTTATTTCTGAGAATTCAGTTAGGGCATAGCCAGCAGGCAGGACTGGTTAATGTTTGGAAAAGCAGATAAGTGACTTTGTCAGGTTTAGCTCGTTTGCAGCTTGCAGCTCCTTGGCAGTTGAGAGGTAAAGCCAGGCCTACACCTGAGGTGGAGTAAATGTTAGATCTAACATCCATGACATAGTCTGCGATTGGGAGCTGGCATTCAGTATAAGACAAATTTGGAAAGGGGAAAAACGATAGGAGGATTTGTTTAGCTTGAAGCTAAAGGCAGAAATCTACAGTAATCCTCTCAGTGAGAGGCAGTTAACCTTGTTGCAGCTTGAGTTCTGGAAGTAATCAGCTTAGTTGCAGTTTGAAACCATAGTAGTGGGCTATTAGAAACCAAAGTTGTTTCTGATGTATTGAGCCACTGTGCAAGAGTCAGAGGGATGCCCGGATGAGTTTGAGCTGTGGAATCCAGAGCCATGAGTTCAGTAGAGAAGTTGGAGGTTCGCTTAGCCAAAAGCGAATAGGGGGATCCCCATGGAATCTTGTACCTTGGAGAATAGCTGGAGCACTGAAGAGAAATCAGAGTGACTTCAGAGAGCTGCGATTTACCTTTGGTTTGGTCCTAGAGAAGAAGTGAATGAACCTTCAAGATTCATGTAACGCATTAGGGAACCCTGGTGGGCAAGTAAAAAGTAGAACCGAGTTGATAACATAACTCTTTAGAAGCTATGGTGTTAGGTTAGTGGTGCTTGCTTCGTTTAATTTCTTTGTGTATACAGTAAAGTTAGTTTTTGTTTAAAAATGTGAATGCTTGTGGCGTAATTCTGTCAGTTAATGGATGGGTGTTCGGATTTCCTCCTTAAACATTAACAGCTCCTCGGAGGATCATAACAACCCTCAGAGGTGCAGTGGTCTGCTGTCCCCGCAAGCTAGATCTACTCTACCAAGCAGGATCTACAGGCTATAATTACCAATCCAGTTACTGGACTTTCCACATGTGATTTGTTAAACTTTCAGTCGGATTTGGTCTCCTTTGCATTTGTTTCGAAGATCAGTTTGTGTCTTTATTCGAAATTTCCAACTTTCTTTTTTGTCACTACATCAGTCCCATAGCAAAAGCAAAAATGCAGTTCTCTAACAAAGAATTCTATGTTTGGTACAGGAATTTAAAGTGTTACCACATTGATCAATATGTTTCTGACATTTGTTCTAAATTTGTATAAGTATATGAAGTACTGTGTAGTTTGTCTGGGAACCTTTGCTTGAGGCATTAACAGAAGTATTGATTTTGACATTTAAGTGATTAAAAGGTGAAAGTTTAAAACAATGCAGGAATTCATTTGAACCTGGGCTTTGATTTGAATGAGTGGATTAGTAAATGCCCGGCTTGATGAAGAATCCCACACAGAAGGACAAAACAGAAGGTTCATGCTTTGTAGTATTTACATAGACAGCGAAACTCACTCTGTCTGTAGCTCAGTGGGAAAGACTCTCATCTCTCAGCAGATTGGTGGGTTCAAGGTATAAAATCTAAGCTGATACTGCACCACTACTGTACTGATGAAGACTTACACTGTTGGAGGCTTTGTCCTTCGGAGTTGTTAAGCTGAAGTCTCATTTGCCTCTATAGCACTATTTTGAAGAGGAGGGGACTTGTCCTTTGTGAAGTGCCTTGGGGTGTGTTAGTACATTTAAGATGCTTTATAAATGCAACTTGTTTTAAATGTTATATTCAGTTGTGATTCCAATCAGATTTTCATGTGAATTGGTATTAACATGACCAAATTTCACTAATATGCCTAAACAAAACCTGAATGTTTTACTAGCTTAGATTGATATTTAACAAAAAGGTGAAGGTCCCAACTTAAATCCTCAGCAGATAAACGATCATGATAAGAGGCAATTGAGAAATGAATAGAGTTTAAAAATGCAAATATCCCTTCTGATTGTGTCAGTTGCACACATTTCCCATGGTAACAACCAAATGAAGTTAAATTCCAGTTTGACTATTTATTGCCTCATCTCTGTCTTCCCAAATTATGTTGTCGATAGAAGCTATTAAGTGAACAGTTACTAATGGCAGGACTGGCCTGACACTAAAAGGAAGTACACTAATGGAAACCCTGTTTCTTTTTCAAATGGGGAAGAACACTCATCGAGTAAACTTAGAGAGATTAAATGTAAACTGCTCAGGCAACATAGATGCCAAGTAGAGGCTAATGAGACAGTGGATGAGTGATAAAGTATCTTAATGAATATAAATTGATTAAATGAAACAGTGATTTGTCTGTAGGGTAGTGAGCTTAATTGAAAAAAAAATCCAATAAGGAACCAGACTAATGCACCAGTCCTGATAACCACATCTAAACTCATTTTAAGTCAACAGGCAATATGGCTATCTTTACTTACACAGTTTTTAATGTATTCAGGTATTGAATTGTAAATTTTGGGTTACAATATATTGGCTGATTCCGCAATGAAAGTTAGGAGTCCAGTTCGAAATGCTGATACCTTTCCTTTGACATTTGCTCTCTCCCAGCACAGAATATAGCACAATATGTGTAAGTAAAAGGTGCACATTGAGAATCAATTGAACTTCAATTCCAGTTTCTTGCCTTTTCTACATAATCTCTTGATACACTTCTTCCTCCTTCCGCTACCGTGCCCTAAGGGGACATTGGCAACCATGGATTGGTCCATGCTTATGCTTGGCAAAGCACTGCTGTGGTCTGCTGTTACCTTCTGCAGTATGCTGACCAGGATACTCTCCCACTCTTACTGTTTGCCATCAGGTGTATTAGAAAGATTTAGAGGCTGATGATCAACCTATTTGGCCACATTATAAACTCATTTTCTATGGCTATCACGTCCTGAAATGGGGCTTGAACACAGAGCTCCTGGCTGAGGGATATGAACACGGCCAATGCACCACAAGGCCTCCCCCTTAATACTCATATCTAATCAAAATCGATCAATCTCAGTCTTGAAAGCTCCAATTTTCCCCCAGCATCCATAGCTTTTTAGAGGAGAGGATTCCATTTCCAACCCTGCTGAGTTTTTCCAGCATTTCCTGTTTTTATTCCAGATTTACACTATACTGTTGTGAAAGTGCTTCCTGACTTTATTCCTGAAAGGCCTTCTGCTAATTTTAAGCCTATGTCCCCTTGTTCTTGATCTCTCCACACGCTCCATCAAATCCTTTTACTCAATCCTCTATATGCAAAGGAGTACAAGCCAAGTTTATTCAACTTTCTCTCTTAACTTGAATTGAAAAGGAAGGAAGGTATGCTAAACTTGTATTGAACCTTGGTTAGACTACACCTAGAGCACTGCATAAAATTCTGATTGCCATATTATAGAAAAGATATACAGACGCTTGAGAAGGTGTGAGAGAGAGATATGTAAAGATGACACCTGAAATACAGGGATATACATATCAGAAAAGGATGAAGAGGCTGTGTATCTTTTGAGAAGGCTGGAGGGGGTGATCTAATAGAGCCCTTTAAATTTATGAAAGGTGTTAATAGAGTAGACATGGAGAAAACGTTTCCGCTTGTGGGGAACACTATAACTAGGGGGACATCAGTACTGATACAGTGTGTAAAAAAAGGCAACCTCGGGATCCAGTCTGTCCTTCATTTCACACCTTGCCGGCTTTTTGGTCAGGCCAGACGGATCAGGCTGAGTCAGGTCGGTCGGGGTCAAGGATCGCTTGGACCAGTCGGAGCGCAGGAAAAGACTACCGTGCGAAGCCGATAACTAGTAAGGCACGCCACCGTGCCAATACAGCACCTAGCTGAACAAACTGGTAAGCTATTTTACTAATTTTGTAAGAATTAAAATTCATGCATGGCAGGTTATAAAAATGCCTGGTTTACGGATAGCTGGATTTGAGACACTGTACCTGTGTAAGATAGTTCCCAAAAAGTCAAATGTATCCAGTATCCAGACGAAACAGTATTACCCAGAGCGTGCTGAGAATGTGGAACTCACTAGCACAGAGCACACCTTCCATGGCAATCAAGTCCTGAAATAGGGCTTGAAGTAGCAGCTTCAAGTTCAGATATATGGACATTGCCACTGCTTCACAAGGCCTCTCCCTCGATGCCCTTATCTAATCAATATCTATCAACCTCAGTCTTGAAAGCTCCAATTGTCCCCCAGGGTCCACAGCATTTTAGGGGAGTTTTCCCAGCGTTTCTGGTTTTTATTCCAGATTTCCACTACCCACTGTTGTGAAAGCGCTTCCTGATTTTGGTTGGATAAGCATATAAAGGAGAAGGGAATAGATGGCTGTGCTGATAGATTTAGATGAGGGAAGGCAGGAGGAGTCAACAGTGGAGCATTAATGCTGGCTGGAATGGCCTGTTTCTGCACTATATCCTGTATAATCCAGTGTAAATTAAGACTCTAGGCCCTGGAATCATTCTGCAGGATCTGCACTGCGCCCCTCCAAGGCTGACAGATGAGGTGCACAAATTCATTCCCTCTGCATTGCAGTCCCCTTGAAATGAAGACGAACGGTACATGAACCATTTTGATTGCTTTTTGACTCAGCAGGCTCCCCAGGGGTTTAGTGCTGCATCACCATTGTGTCATGCCGCCCTTCAAAAGCCCTTACTGCATTTAAGGTTGTGGGTTCAAGTCCCACTCCAGAAGCTTCAGTACAAACTCTAAGCTGATACTCTAGTGCTGTATTCAGGAGTGAGGTGCTGTCTTTTGGACAGGATGCTAAGCCAAGGCCTTGTCTGCTCTCTAAGGTGGGTGTTTAAGATCCCATGGCATTTTTTCAAAGAGGGGGAGGGGAGTTATCCCTGGCACCCTGGCCAATAACTATCCCTCAACCAATGTCATTAAATACAGGTGAACTGTTCATTGTCATATTGCTGTTTGTGGAGATTTGTGTGTGAAAATCCTACATTAAAACACTTCGAAAAAGGAGACACTCTATTGGCTGTAAAATGCTTTGGGACATCCAGAGGTCATGAAAGGTGCTATATAAATGCAAGTCTACTTTTTTACATTTCACAACTTCCAATCCAGGTGGTGTTATTAAGATCCACCATTCAGGTGACGTTACTGATAATAATGAATGTGGTAGTGTGCATTCTGCCACACTAGCATGATTACCTTGGACATGGGGCAACAAGGAAGATGGTGTTATGGCAGTGAGTGCAGACCCTGTGGATGTGTGATGGGTTTGTGAGTGTGTGAGTTGAGTGATGAGATGAGTGACTTACCCTGGCAGAATGGAGGAGATCATCCATCCTCTTGTAGCACTGGGTGGCTGTCCTCTTCTGCAGGGCATTGGCAATGACCACTGCTGCCACCACCTCCCAAGCTGGTTTAGTGCTGTTGCTGCCCATCCTGTGGCCAGAGCGGGGATAGAGGACATCCCAGCAGGCCTCCATGGCATCCAAAAGTCACTAGAGAGACATGTCGTTGAACCGGGGGCTGTATTCTTCTTCAGTTTCAGGGCCATGTCTTCCATGCAGTAGGGGTGAGCTGGAAGCACTGAGGTGTGTGCTTGCGGCTGGACTTTAAACATGGCGCCTGGCAAATGCGTTCTCGCTCACCATGGAAACAGCGTGTTTCCTGGGAGTGCGTACATAATGAGGCGGGTTCAGGACGATATGGCGCAAAAACCAGCAATCGTGGCAGGTGGGTAAAACATCGTTTCACCCACCCGCTACTGCACTTAATGCAAATTTTGGAAAATTCCGCCCTAAGTCTTTGGGCTTTATCTTCCTGATAGTAAAAATCTCTCATAGCACTAAGTTTTACCAGTAATCTTTGGGAAAAATAAACACACTGGGCGGGATTTTCAGCACCCATCTGCCACCTCGATCTTCCGCATGACAACAGATCTCTGGCTGGGGCACTGCCTCGCCCACAGCAGGTCCCGCCCGCGATGGGGCCAGAAAATATCGGCCACTGTTTCTAAACTCCACCTGGCTAGGTGGTGCATTTCACCCCTCCTTTGAAAACAATCTAGTCTGGTTTATTTAAAATTGCAAATGTCCTTTTACACCTTACATTCTAAACTTCCCCTATGTTTACCATGTTTACATCAAAGCCTTCAGACCAGTTGCCTTTAATCCAGTTAAGACTCTCTCTCTCACAAACACACACATACACACACACACACACACATATACAGACACAAATACCACTATTTTACAATAAATCGCAATAACAGAGGATTATTATATCTTCCTGACATCCCCCTCCTTATTAAAAAAATGAACTGTCATAATTTAAAAAGATGGCTTCATTTTTATTAACGTATCTTATACTATCTCCTATACTTATCCATATACTTACATGATTACATTAATAGATGCATGCATTAACATAACAATATATGTACAAACCCTTCAAATCAACAGAAACTATTTCAGTTCAGTGTCCAGGCTTCAAATGTCCAATTTTCCCTTTAAGCTTCAAACTCTTGATAAAGCATCTGCAATCAGATTTTCTCGTCCAGTAACATGTATAATCTGTAAATTAAATGGTTGCAGTAATAAATTCCATCTGAATAACCTGCACTTCTGTTTCAAAATTTGTCCAGAAACTTTAAAGGATTGGGGTCTGTATAAACAATTGTTTCTGATGAATTGTTTGCCACTAAATCTCAAAATGCTGCAATGTTAACACCAAACCCTAAGTTTCCTTTTCAATCGTTGACTATCTTCTTGTTGTACATTCAACTTCCATGAAAAATACCCCATCAGTTTTTCAATTCCATTGTTATCTTCTTGTAACAGTCCGGCCCCAATGCCTATATCGCTTGCATCAACGGCCAACTTAAATTGCTTGGCATAATTGGGCACTGCCAAAACTGGTGTCATAGTTAATACAGTTTTCAAATTGTCAAATGCCTTCTGACACTCCTGTGTCCATTGAAGCTTCTTGTTCCTTTTTAATAGTTCAGTCAGTGGAGCAACCACACTGTTAAAATTTGGTACAAATTTCCGATAAAACCCACTCATGCCCAGAAATCTCAAAACTTCTTGTTTTGTTGTAGGCACTGGGAAATCCATGATAGCCTTGACTTTCACATCTCTCAGAGCCACCTTACAATGTCCAATGGTATGGTCTAGATACGTAACTTGTGCTTTTGCAAATTCACTTTTAGCCAAGTTCAGCACTAAACTAGCTTCTTGTAATCGAGTAAATGATTCATCCAGATGTTGTAATTGCTCCTCCCACGTCTGACTGAAAACTATCAAGTCATCAATATAAACAGCACAATTGCTCTGGCCTGCAATTACTTTGTTTGTCAGTGTTATGACCCAACAATTGGTAAAGCTGAGTTATTTAAAAATCCCAGAGGGAAACTTTGAACAACTGTCATAACCTATATTTTTAAGTGGCATGTTTGAGATGCAATTCTAAATTCAGGAATCAGACCACCAGTTCTCGAGAGGCTTTATATCAAAATACAGGAGATATTTATTAATTTACGCAAGTTAAATATATACACATGGCTACAATTTACTACTGTCATAATTTTAACAAATTCCCAAACTAATCTCCATTAAGGCAACAGCAACCCATAGATTTTCAGCAGGCACCAGGCAAAATATTTTCACCTTACAAATTCAAAATGAAATTCCTTTCATTTTGGTTCCTGTGAATACAGTTGTAGGCTTACAGCTGCATTGATCTGACATTGCCTCTGCCCTGCACACAGAAAACTGTTGCCTGTTATACCTAGCACAGCTCATTAAATGTAAATTATCATAGTATCACTAGCCCCTTTGAACTCGACCTCTTCTAACAACAAAATCCCTTTCATTGTACCAATTTTATTAGTAATATAAACATATTGCTTAGTCTCTGCCAGCTAGGTGCCAGAATTCACTCCCCTACTTGAATGCTCTATTCAAAAAATGCAAATACACTCTACCTCTCTTACACCTCAAAACTAGTACACATCAAAGCACCCAGACTAGCTAGCTTTAACCCAATTAAGGCACACTCACAGACTAACCCACTATTTAAAAAAAATTCCAGTAACGTTATATACATTAATAGCTTCATGACATCCCTCTCCCTATCAAAAAATGAACCGTCATAATTCTAAAGGATGGCTTCATTTAAATCTCACATTATCTCCTATACTTATTACGCTATTACATGACCAGATGCATGCATTAACAGACCAATATGTATACACAAGTCCTTGGTATCAACAGAAATCACTCCAGTTCAGTGTCCAGGGTTTTAACAATGTCCATTTTTCCTTTAAGCTTCAAATCTTGATAATGCATCTGCGAACAGATACTCTCTTCCAGCAATATGTATAATCTGTAGGTTAAATGGCTGTAATAATAAACTCCATCTGAAAAGCCTTGCACTCCTGTGTCAAAATTTGTCCAAAAACTTCAAAGGATTATGGTCTGCATAAACAATTGTTTCTGATGATTTGTTTGCAACATAAATTTCAAAATGCTGCAATGTTAACACCAAACTCAAAGTCTCTTTTTCAATTGTTGAATATCTTCTCTGTTGTATATTCAGCTTCTGTGAAAAATACCCTATTGGTTTGTCAATTCCAATGTCATCTTCTTGTAACAGTACAGCCCCAATGCCTATATCACTTGCGTCAATGGCCAAATTGAATTGCTTGGCCTAATTGGGTACTACCAAAACTGGAGTTGTAGTTAATACAGTTTTCAAACTATAGAATAACTTCTGACACTCCAGCATCCATTGTAACTTCTTGTTCTTTTTTAATAGTTCAGTCAGTGGAGCAACCACACGGCTAAAATTTGGTACAAATTTCAGGTAAAACCCACTCATGCCCAGAAATCTCAAAACTTCTCATTTTGCTGTAGGCACTGGGAAATCCACAATAGCCTTGACTTTCGCATCTCTCGGATTCAGCTTACCATGTCCAATGTTATGTCCTAAATATATAACTAACACTTTTGCAAGTTCACTTTTAGCCAAGTTCATCACAAAATTAAGTTCTTGTAGTCAAGTAAATAATTCTTCTAGATGCTGTAAATGCTCCTCTCAGGTCTGGCTGAAAACAATTAGATCATCAATATAAATCGCACAATTGCTAAGACCTGCAATTACTTTGTTTGTCAGTCTTTGAAATGTCGCAGGTGCATTTGTCATATCAAATGGCATGACTTTATACTGATATAGTCAACTTGGCCTTACAAAAGCTGATATCTCCTTTGCTCTCACTGACAATGCTACCTGCCAATATCCTTTTAGCAAATCAATCTTTGCAATAAATTTTGATTGTCCCACTTTGTCAATGCAGCTTTCCAATCATGGCATGGGATATGAATCCTCTTTTGTCACCGCATTCACCTTTTGATAGTCCGCGCACAGTCTTTGTGTTCCATCCAGTTTCGGTACCAGTACAATAGGCGAACTCCAGTTACTGCAACTAGACTCAATGATATTAATTTGAAGCATGAAATAAATTTATTTCTGTACTTGTGATAACTTTGCCGGATTTAATCTATAAGGTTGTTGCCTTATTGAAGATGACAATTCCTATTCGTACATCATGTATAGCTAAATTTGTCCTTTCCAGCTTATTTACACAAATAGGTTTGTGTGACTACAATAGCTTTTCCAAATCATTTTGACACTTGCTTGGAAGGTAACTCAATATTTCATTTAAATTTTCAAGCACCCCCAATTTTTCATGAATCAATTTCATTGGTCCCCTTACCTCATGACCATAAACTAGTTCAAAAAGGCTAAATCCAGTCGCTGCATTAGATGCGTCTCTAATAGCAAGTAACAAAAATTGCATTCCCATATCCCAATCCTATACATAATCATGACAGTATGCTTTCATCATAGTTTTTAAAGTTTGATGCCGTCTTTCCAAAGCTCCTTGTGGCTCCGGATGATAAGCTGTTGATTTAAACTGTTTTATCCCCAAACTGTTCATTACTTCCTTAATGTGACATGAAATTTGACCCCTGATCTAATTGTATTTCTTTAGGTAAACCATATCTTGTAAACAAATTAAACTCCTCCATAATCTTCTTAGTTGTAATATTTCTTAAAAGTCTCATTTCAGGAAACCTGGTAGAAACATCCATTATTGTCAATCAATACTGATTTCCACTTTTAGTCCCAGGGAGGGGTCCTACACAATCAATCATGACCCTGGTAAAAAGGTTCTTCAAATACTGGTTTTGGGATTAATGGCATAGACTTAATCATTGCTTGTGGTTTAAACCTGTGACATTTATAACAGGTTCTACAGCATTTGACTACATCCCTATGCCAAAAAAAAAAACCCTCCGTATCTTTTCCTGTGTTTTCCTAATTCTTAAATGCCCCCCATTGGAATTTCATGAGTGATCCTCAGAATCTCATTTCTATACCCTAATGGGGTAACAATCTGGTGCACATCCCTCTAGCTTTCATTTGCTGAGACCTGATCCGACTGCCACCGGTCAAAATCACTTTGTTTTACTCTTTCAAACTCAATATAAGTTTGCCCAAGGTGTTTTCTCATATTCCTAAATTTCTGCCTTTATGCCTTAGGAACCAACTCATATGCACTCAAAATTGCCACTTTTACCACATCATAGTTCACCGACATTTCTTCTGACTGTGAAGCATAAGCCTCATGTGCTCTACCCACCAACCTGGATTGTAACAATGATGTCCAGTTTTCCTGCGGCCATTTCATCTGTTTAATTATCTTCTCAAATGAAATAAAAAATGCTTCCACAATCTCTTTCCTCAATCTTTGGAAGAGCTTGTTCAAATTTAAACATCTCCCCACTGGGTTCTGATCTGGAAATAAGCTCTTCCTCACCTAGTGGCATCTCTTTTTCAATTGCCTGCATTTTAAGCTGGAACTCTCTTTCTCTTTCCTCATTTTCTAACTTTGCTATGTCTAATTCCTTTTCTTGTTTTCTTTCTCTCTTCTGCCTTTCTACTCTTCCCTTTGAAATGCTCTTCCTTTTTCTTTTTCTGTTGCCTCTAACTCATTTTTTTTTCTTTCCTTTGCTTGTTCAAGTTCGAGCTTCTTCGTTTCTACCTGAAGTCTCACTGCCTCCAACTGTGACTCACTAGTGTCAGGTATCACTTCCAACTTTAAATGCTGTGCTATACCTTCAATTATATCTGTTTTCTTCACCCCTGCAGGTAACCCTAATTGTAACTAGTCCACCAATTCCATTAACTTAACTTTTATTACCTTTTGTAAACCAGCCAAAGTTATAACTTCAACTCTCAGGCAAGTCTAAGCAACTGCCAAATCCATATTGCAGTCTCAACACTACAAAAAAAAACTCACACCAACTCCTGAATTCAAAGTGCTTCTCACACTCATAACCTTAAGATTCACCAACTCCAACCCAATCAAGGAATTTCAAAGAAATTTGGGGGCAAAGAGCCCCCAACTGTGTTATGGCAGAACCAATAGTAAATGCTGAGTTGTTCAAATCCCAAAGGGAAACTTGAAACAACTGCCACACCTTATTCAGCAATTTGTATAAATTTTGAGATGCGTGCCTTGAATTCAGTAGTAATAAGACCACCAAGTCTTATAGGTTTTTTAAAAAAACTAGATAAAACATTTATTAATTAATAAGAGAAATGATTTTAAACACATAAGTGGATCTACAAATTACTACTATGATAATTTCTAAATTGCCTACTTAATCTGACTCCCTTTTACACTTTTGTTAAAACACATAGATTTTAAAAGACCCAGGCAAGGTGACACACAATAGCCTGAACCAGTCAAATTCAAACGGAGTTTTCTGAACTTTAGTTCTTTGAAAACAGCATCTTGAAGCATAGATGCTGAAGGCTTTTCACACTTGTTAGATCTTAAAACATGTCTACCCTTACACACAGCCTTCACTCCTTTATACATATTTTCCCCTTTGAAAGCAAATTCCGATTGTTTCACTGTGTCTTTGGACTTTGTCTTTCTGATAATAACAACCTCTCATAACACTCATTTTTACCAATAATCTTTGGGAAAAATAAACACACTGTTCCTAAACTTCACCTCACTAGGTGACACATTTCACTCCTCCTTTGAAAACAATCTAGTTTGGTTTATTTAAAAAAATACAAATATCATTTCATACCTTACATTCTAAACTTCCCCCATGTTTACCATTCTTACATCAAAGCCTTCAGACCAGCTGCCTTTAATCCAATTAAGTCACATACAAAAAACATACACACAGACACATACAGGCACAGATACCACCATTTCACAATAAATTCCAATAACATTATGAATATTATTATATCAGGTGGTTCCTTGGTTTCAGGCAGTTGTAAGCTTTGAATGCTGACCTTAGTTCATTCCCCTTGATCTTGCCTCGGGTCAGTGGAGAGATTTTTTGAGGGGAATTTGATGCCGAGCAGGAGAAAATTCCCAACTGATTCCTATTTGTCAATCAATGGGATTCCATTTGCAAGGTAACACATATCAGGGCAATTCCATGATCCTGTATTCCCAGCGGGAGTGGGATTTGTGAAACTAGTGTCACACAAACTATGATCAACCATTTGGGAATGTTAGGTTATGGAATTAACTGTACCGAATTTAAAGGGTAAATTACAATCAACCTTTGGGGGGCATCACATTCTTCACACTAATGGGATCACAAAATCTTGCACAATGCAAGGAAGGCAAAATATTTTTTTACATTTCCTGGTTGCATTGAAATATTTGCAGCACCGGGTAAATGCTCTGTGTGCATTGCAAAAGAAGACCATATGCACATTCAATCCAGGCCCTTTTCACTGCTTTCTGGAATTTCTTATAGCGGTCCCTATTGGATCAACTGCCAGTCAACCTTCTTCCTTCTTCTGGTTCAGTGACATGCTTCAAGTAAGCACAAAACACTTGATGGTGATGTGTACAGGACTGGCTTTATTCATATACAGCACAGGCGATCAATCTATGTTGTACAAGAGAAAAATGTGACATCTTCACTAAAATGGTGAGAAATGGAATGGAAGAGGAAGAAAAACAGAAATACTTGAATTTATGTAGCGCTTTTCATGACTTCAGGGTGTCCTAAAGCCCTTCACAGCCAATAAAGTACTTTTTGAAGGATAGTCACTGTTGCAATGTAGGAAACATGGCATTGAATTAGCGCACAGCAAGCTGCTGCACACAGCAAAGAGACAATGACCAGATAATATGAGTTTTATTGATGTTGGTATGGGATAAGTATTGGATAGGATCCTGGGGCAGACTCCCTGCTCTTCTTCAAGCTAATGCTAGGCAACCTTTTACACCCACCTACAAAGAAGATGAGACCTTGGTTTAATGTCTCAACTGCAAGATGGCATCTCCAATGATGTAGCACTCCCCTGGTACTGCGTCAATGTGGGAGCCTAGATTTCTATGCCCAGGACCTGGGGTAAAACTTGAACTCACAATCTTCTGACTCAGCAGTGAGGCTGCTACCCACCAAGCCCCTATTGACACCCCGTACTGCTCTGGTTGATCAATGTTGATCAAATCATAAGTTGTCAAATGTTGCTGCTGGAAAACTATTCATTATTCTACCCATGTCTATCTCAGTGCAGCTACTATCTCCCCTCTAACAGTTTCTCCTCCTGCCTTCTCCCTATTATTATCCCTTTTGTTTCCCAGATCGTGATTTCTTATCTTCACCATATTCCGGAATATCTTCCCACGGGAATGCACTGAGATTCCTCTTGAATTAATTTCTAGGAGGAATTTTCAACTCTGCACTGAATATAAGCACTGGATGGTTGAAATTGGACTTGGATAGTTGCGCAGAAAGGGTGTCAGCAAATCTGCAACTCACTTTACGTGCAACCTGAGCTTTCTTCCATTGGTTTCAATGGGGATAAAGGAGTGGGTGTAAAGTACGCTGATTAACTATCACCTATTGTATGTGATCGTTTTCACGCATATAAATTTATAAATATATTTGTTTGACTTGTACCCCCCGCCCACTGAGGAATCTAACTGGTGACAGAAAGAGTTTAAAGAGTTGAACAGAGAACTACAAGGTTACCATTAAGGGTAAGTCTCTGAAACCGCTCCTGATGCGGAGGGAGAACCAGGCTTGAAGATCAAGTAAGTTTTGTGCCACTTGCAACACAGAGCCGAGCATTGAGTGAAAATGGAGACACACAGGTAAGTATGGCCGATTCACGATGCTCCTAATTTCCTGGAGATTGACACCCATCCCCACCCCTGCCATGTCGATTCTCCAATCTGTCTTTGCATCAAGTGGGACATTTCAAGTTCTATGAGTTCCCTTGTCCTGACCAATATCTATCCCTCAACCAAAATCACCAAAACACATTATCTGGTCATTATTGCATTGCTGTTTGTGGGAGTTTTCTGTTTGCAATTTGGCTGGCACATTAGGATTACAGTGACTATACTTCAAAAGTATTGCATTGGCTGTAGTGCTTTGAGATGTCATGACATTGTGAATGGCACTGAATAAATGCAAGTCTTTCTTTCTTTACATTGGTAGCCTCACATTGCAAACATCTTGGCTTTAAATTCTTTACTTTTTCCCACATGATTCCCACCTTTAGAGGAAGGATATGGTTAGATCTGTGATTACCTCATCCATTTACCAGAACCTCTAAACAATGCCGGAAGCATGTTCATAGAATTCAGGAAGTTGGTCATTAATTCACAACATCCTTTCCTGGGAATACAATTCAGCAACCTTCTGCAATTGTCTATCACTCTGTTCCTTTTCCATGTTCGTAAACAGAAGATGTGTGCAAATTATGTCCTTTGGGAATTGTGGCTGAGCTGACAAATGCAGGTCAACAAATCCAAATTTGTATGTAGAGGGGAATCTGCAGCTCCCGACACATTATTTCAGTCATTTAAGACCCTTTCTTTCCACAATGAAAGAGCGGTTTTGTATGATGCATGGCACAGAGCTGGACAGAGAGCACATTATCTATCCTTGAATACACATCAGCAGAACAGAAAAGCTTTTCACCAGCACCATCAGTTTACGGTGTTTGATGGGGTATTAAAAAAAATACGAAGAAAGATGCAAAAATATGAAGCAGATTAGATTTTCCTAATAGGCAAAACATCTCACACTAAATAGTACTCGAATCCTTGTGCTTTCTGAAATAGTAATTGTAATTCTCAGTGGCTAACTTCTCGAGTGGTGCACTACAGACGCACTGAGTACAGTAAATCATCCTGGCATTGTGTTCTAAACCGGTTTTCTCTCAACTCGTCAGTGCAAAGGAAGTGTTGTGACTATTATGTGGTGTAAGGACAAAACGATACAACCATTAAAGTAAAGGAATGAGTGACTAACTGAGCTTGCTTTTGGGGATGGATAAAAGGAAAGTGACTATTAAGGACCATGCGTGAAAATGAGCTTGTCAGTATTTATATTGCTTTTTAATTCATTGTATGATAGTTCAGTTTGTCCAGGAAATTACACAAACAACAGCTCACTGGATGCCCTCCTGTTTAAAAGACAAAATCATTCTTGGCAGCGTTACAGTGGATGTTAGAGGCTGCTGCCAGGCCAGTGTTGCAGAGAAATTTAGGGCCTGACTTTTCTGATCTTACAAAACAGGGAACACCCATTTTCTAGACATAAAGGTCAGGTCAAAGGGGCTGGACCTCCACTTGGATTAAGTTGGGCAAGGCTCTTTGAGGCTTCCCTGTCGGGGTGAAGTTGTGCCTGTGTTGCAATAGGTACCAAAGCCAATCTCATTGATGCAAACGAAGCAAGATGGGGGCTTTCTCAGCCTTTCTTCCACAATTTCCTGTCTGTGGAGCCATGGGATGCCCTGAATAGCCTAATTACCATTCTGTTCCCTTATTCGTAACTCTCCCACCAGAGGAAATAGTCTCTATCTAAGTCTATCAACTCCTTTAATCATCTTAAGCATCTCAATTAGATCAGCTCTCAATCTTCTATATTAGCATCTGTCCATCTCGGGAGATGATGGACTGTGCCTGGGGTATATATCGCTTCTGTATTGAACATTGTCTGTTGTGGCTGTCAAGGCCGATTTGTGAGTGGCACTCCCTCCTGCAGCTGTCACTGATGAATAGTGTTGGTCCGAGGTTGACTGCTGTTTTTTTCCTTCTGGTGGCCTCTCTTTTCTGCCATCTGGGCATTATTTTGCCCTGTAGTTTCTCCATGCCCTTCCTGACTGCTTGTCTCCAGGCACTCCCGTCAGCAGCGAGGACTGCCCATTTATCGATTCTGATCCCGGTCAGTTTGAAGCCTCGCTTGCAGATATCCTCGTATCACTGACGTGGGTGACCTGTTGGTCACGGGCCGATTGCAAGCTCACCATAGGGCATGTCTTTGGGAATGTGGCCATCATCCATGTGGCTCACATGACCCGACCAACAGAGTCGCCGCTGATTCAAGAAGGCAAGCATCCTAGGGATCCCTGCACGCTGATATATTTCCATATTCAACACTCTGTCTTGCCAGGAGATGCCCAATGTTTCTCTGAGGCAGCAGAGATGGAAACTGTTCAGCTGCTTTTCTTGGCTTGCATAAGCTACGCTACTGTAAAGGAGGGTGCTGAGGACACAATCCTGGTACACACGGAGCTTTGCATTTTTGCTTAGCTTGCTATTAGTCCACACTTGACTTCTCAACATTGACATGACAGCTGTGACCTTGGCAATCCTGGTGCTGATTTCTGCATCAAAGGACAGGTTGCTGGTAATTGTTGATCCAAGGTATGTGAAGCTGCGGACAGCCTCTAGAGTGAGGTTGTAAATGTTGCTGGGTGATAGAGTCTCTACATCCCGGCCCATAACTTTGGTCTTCCTGATGCTGATTGTCAGTCCAAACTCCTTGCAGGCCCAGGAGAACTGATCTACAAGCTGTTGTAAGTGAACCTCAGTATGAGATGTCATCAGCAAACAAAAAATCACAAATTAAGATATTACGCACTTTGGTCTTGGCATGCAGACTTGCCAAGTTGGACAGCTCACTGTCGCTATGACACCCTCATTTCAGTCGCCGGAAATGTACAATAGCAGCATGGAGAAAAAATGCCAAAGAGAGTTGGCACCAGGATGCAGACCTTCTTTACCCGCTACTGACCTTAAAAAGCCTCCAATGATGCTCCATTGTAACTGATGGAACTGTGCATGTTCTTGTGGAAGGGAGAAACAAGGCCCAGGGGTCAGGCAGGCAGCCTATTTGCCGCTGCCATTTAAAGGGTCCATCTCTGCAGACAAGGTCAAACGCCTTGGTGAGGCTCATAAATGCAGTGTAGAGTGGTCTACGTTGTTTGCGGCACTTCTCCGTCAATTGCTGAAGTGATAAAATCTTGTCCACAGTCACCCTTCCAGCTCTGAAGCCACACTGAGGTTCAGGGAAGATGAGCGATGCCAGAGGGTCTGCAAACTGGTCAAGAGCAATGTGAGCTTCCTCACAATACATAACAAGGATGTGCCTCCTTGGGGAGGCAGTGGGATAGTATGGAAAACTATTCCAGAGACCCAGGGTAATGCTCTGGGGACCTGGGTTCAAATCCCACCACAGCAGATGCTGAAATTTGAATTCAATAAAAAAAATCTAGAATTAAAAGTCTGACGATGACCATGAAACCATTGTTGATTGTTTTAAAAACCCATCTGGTTCACTAATGTCCTTTAGGGAAGGAAATCTACCGTTCTTACCTGGCCTGGCCTTCATGTGACTCCAGACCCACAGCAGTGTGGCTGACTCTTAATGCTCTCTGAGCAAGGGCAATTAGGGATGGGCAATAAATGCTGGCCTAGCCGGAGACGCCCACATCCCATGAGCAAAGACATTTTTTAAAAATTGTTATAGTCGCTGCAACCTACGTTGTTTGCTCTCCTCCTGTGATTGCTGAAGTGAGAAGATCTTGTCAACGGCCTTGTACAAGGTGACTATTTTTACAACACGCATGTGTTGAGGCACAAATCTTTCCTTCCAGTAGAGACAGAAGTTCATGGGGATGCTGTGGTGATGCTGTTTTTCCATTTTTGATGATTTCAGGTGGAATGCCAGCATTTCCTGGGTCTTCGTTGAGCTCTATTATGGTGGACTTGCTGCCCAGCTCGTCCATGACAGGAAAGTTTGGAATGGTGCTGAGAGCTCCTTGGTGCATTGCTAAGCAGTTTGTTGAACATCTAGATTTTGTTTGCTGGGGACTTGCTTGTAGTCCATGAGGTCTCTCTCCTTGGTCTCAGTAACTGGCTCTACTTCAGTCCAGTAAACCTCAAACAGTCAGGATTCCTCTGATCAATTTAATTACACGCAGTGAATGCAGTGGTATAGACGGTGTTGTGCAGATGATCCCACTTTGACATCGCACTCTGGCCTTGGGCATTGTTGTTCGAAAGAGCTTGAGCAAGGATGTTGAGGAACTCCTGGGTCCTCTCTAGGTCAGTGGTATGGCAAGTGTTGATCCGAAGATGACCTATTTTCTTGGGCTGTTATAGTTTCCATGGCTGAAGCCTGACCTTGTTACACACCAGGGAGTGGTCAGCGTCATAGTCAGCACTTTGATAGCTACAAGCGATGAGGACACAGTTGAGGGTGGTACATCTGGTGATGATGAGGTCCAACAGGTGCCAGTGGCATGGCTTAGTTTGGAAGCAGCTGTTTGTCACACAGAGTCCATGGTAACAGCATAGCTCCAGCAACCTCTGTCCATTTTTGTTCATCTTTCCAATTCCCCATTGCCCTGTGCATGCAAAGCCAAGCAATGTAGTCAGTGCCCATCGTTGCGCTGAAGTCCTCTAAACTATAAGTCCCTCGGTGTTAGAATTGATCCTTGACATCTGAGGCGGAGGTGAGTGTCCTGGCGTAGATGGACAAGGTTAACTGAGCCAATGCTTGTTGACAAACTAAGCGTAAGAAGTCTTGCTGAGCTTTCTGTGGGAGAGGGGAGTTCAATCATCATGAGTAGAACATTTTTTTCCTACAAAACCCACTCCATGCTCACACGTTGCCTCTTGGGTTTTTCCCTGCCAGAAGAATATGTAGTATTTCTCTTTAAGGGACCCACTTTGAGTGAGCCTGGTTCCCTGCAGTGCAGCAATGTCCACATTGAGTCTTGTACAATCTTTGTCAATCACAGCTGTCTTGCCTGCATCATCAACCTGCAGAAGGTCATTGATAAGGTTAGGACACACAATCCTTGTGCTCCAGAAAGACTGGTCTCTTCTTTGTTGATTTTGCCTCACCTACTGCATTGATTAGCAACCCGCCTGTCAAGCGATGACTCTCTAATCTCCAAGCACCCATTGAAGCAAGCAGGCCATGGCGAGACAGCAGCTAACCGACTGGAAGCTATCCAGATTGTGGTGTGCAACAGCTATCCAATGAGACAGGATGATCTCTTCTACTGTCGGAAGTAACCCCTGGCGTTCCTGCTCTATGCCAATCAAGCCAGATCTTATAATCAGGTAAAAGCAAAAAAACTGCGGATGTTGGAAATCCAAAACAAAAATGCTGCCTGATTCACTGAGTGTTTTCCAGCATTTTCGGTTTATAGTATATTGTTTTACGTTATTTGGCTCTGTAACGTTTGCTTGGACTTCCTAACAGCAAACACCCAGGCAATCTGAACATTCAGAACCCACAGTTGTGCTTCAGTCCTGTGCTGAACGTTCGATGCTACACCCTTTTTTTTTTAACACTTCTGCAATCAATGGCTTGTGATAGCGCAACCCTCACTCAAACCTTTAGCCTTGCCAGTAATTAATGTCTTTTAACACACACAAACGTATGCAGTCTCAGACAGTTAAACATGACTTCTTCCTGATTGCAGTTTAACAAACAAGTCAGTGAATAGCAAGCGAAGGGGAAAAGGAATGAGACAAAGATAGTCTTTATAACATAATGCTCATGCCAAGTACAGCTATAATAGAGACAGATGCTTCATTGCCAAGACTTCCCTTCTCACGGAACAGCTGCGAGCCTCCGTGGGCATTTTGGACGTTTGCAGTCTGCTGTGTTTTTTTCTGCTGCGCTTTTCGTTCACATAATAAATGTGGAAGCAGTGGGCAACCTACGCTGCAAACGTAGCGAATCTTAGTAGCTGGCTCGTTGGATCAACCCATCTGACATCTTGCTGAACAGATTCCCCAGAGGTCGTAGCACAGAGACGTAGGGATAAACAGGGGATGAGAAGGGAATAGAGAGAGGCTCGAATTATTTGATCAGGAGCCAAGCCTTTGAGTGCAACTTCAAGGATAGACCAATATTAACAACAGCAAATCAGATGAAAACACAGGAAATAAAAGAGAATGAAATCTCTTCTAGTGATGAAGTCATCTCGCCCCCTCTGCTACATCTACACAGAATGAACCCCAAATATACTCTGAAGACCAAGGGTGAGTTTTCAATTGATTTGCTCGAGAGTAATATTTTGGTTATGCAAATATTTAACTATTTGTTGCCCTTGAGTGTAATATTAAATCTACACAAACACACACACCTACAAACACTTACACACATTCAGATCCACACATACACACACGCCTACAGATACTCACAAGCACACACACACTCAGATCCACACAGACATACACACACACACACACACACACTCCCACAGATACTCGCGCACACACTCATATTCACACACACACTCCCACAGATAGTCACACGTACACACGCAGAGTGTGGATTTGTCCGTGTCCGCTGGCGTCAGGCGTGTTCGGTGAGTGGACAATATGGCGAGGAGGCCAAATATCGGTTTCAAGATGTCATGAAACCAGTTTGCGATCGGCCGCTCTGCCCCCCGATGGCGGGCAGCGTTTCCTGCCATCGGGTGTCGGGAACCTCATTGTAATGCATCTGCATATCGTTATAAGGCCAGCCGGCCAGAATCATCCTCCCTGCTGGATCATCCGCCCACATTGGCGTGATCGCACACCGACGTGTTTCACAAGGGCAGATAAAAGGTGTGCACTTGGCGGGCTGCACTCTGAGGGGAACTCGGAGGTGAGTGCACAGTAACGTTGCGCAGCGCTCGCCTGGGTCGCCTGTCGGACTTTAAGGTTGAGGCGTGTTGTGGGGGGGGTTAAGGGCTGCAGCTGAGGCACATTGGTGGGGGGACGGGTAGGGGGATGGGTGGGGGGTCAAGGGTGCCCTGAGGTTGAAGGTAGCGCACAAGCATGTGTGGCGTGGGAGTTGGTGGACAAGGGAAGCGGCCACATTTTAGCGACACCTTGTATAACGTGACCATTCCTCTGCAGCTGTTGAGACAGTTCAGACGCAGCCACATTGACACGCTTGGAGTCAGGCGTCTAGCTTATCTGCCCATTCAAGCAACACAGAGGCATCAAAGTGCAAAGTGCTGTGTGGCAGTTGCACCCTCCTTGGCCTGTGGAGCTGGACCTGCTGAGGTCACAGGAAGAGGGGAATTGGATGAGCCAGATACTCCTGGATCGATGGCCCTGGGGGTACACCTGCTGATCTTCCTCCCTATGGGTGCCCGAGGATCCCTGGCTGACTCTTTGAGGAGAAGGGAAGTGGGATCGAGCTGCCCTGCACCCTTTTTGCATACACACAGGCCAACTATGGCATCAGTGATGGAGTTGATCCCATGCAGCAGTGCAGGAGCGACGTCTTGGACTAAGGTCTCCATGGCGGCCGCCATCCTGCCAGTGTTGACCTCAGTGTGTTGCAATGCTGGTGCTATCACCTCAGCCTGAAGACAGACAGACTCCTCCATCGTGCCTTGCAATCTGAGGAGCAGCGGACATCCCTTCCTGATGTTCCTGAGCTTGCCTTTGCAGCTCCAGCAACTGAGATATGGACCGAGTCCAGAGGCTCGTCATCTGACTCAGACTCAGCAAATTTCTGACCTCCAGCAATCCTCCGAGTGCTGGGAATCAGGGAAGTCCCTGCCGCGCCTGCTGCGGATCAGACAGTGCGATGTTCTCACCAGATTGTGATCCCATGTCTACTCTAAAGTTAGGTCCCAGCGAGGTGTGTGTCTCTGTGCTGGTGGAGGGTGTGGGTGAACGCTGTGATTTCCAGGAGGGTGTCGCCAGATTCCCCTTAGGTTTCTTTGGATCTTGATTGGAGTTCCTGGGATGTGGACCCTGTCGGCCATTTGGCAGATGTACCTGCAAAAGCAAGGAGAGATAATTAGTACATGGCAGTGGCCTGTGAAACAGGACACATCACTCACAGCCTGGTTGTCTGATGGATGTTGCACTGCTGGATCCTCACTTGGTAGAGCACCACCGACCTCACCGTCAGCACAGGAATGGTCGAGATTCTCAATGGCCAGCTGGATGGTTCTGTTTTCAAAGTCCGTGAGGACCTTGATTTCAGGCATTCCTCCACCAGTCTGCGACCTCTCCCTCTTGTTGTGTGCCAACTTGTCCTGCATGAATAGAGATGGAGACAGTGTAAGCAGGACACCTGCCAGGCCAGATAATAAGCATGCCTGTGGCATGTGTGGGTGCTGAGTGGTCCCATGGATGGGATAAGGGTAATGAAGGTGTGTGAGAGAGTGAAAGAAGATGTGCCTTGAACCGGCAGTGAGTGAGGGCCCTGTGGGTGTGTGATGGGTTTGTGAGTGTGTGAGTTGAAAGTGATGAGAAGAGTAACCACCCTGGCGGACGGAGGAGATCATTCACCCTCTTTTGGCACTGGGTAGCTGTCCTCTTTTGAAGGGCATTGGCACAGACCACCTCTGCCACCACCTCCGAAGCTGGATTAGTGAGGTTGCTGCCCATCCTGCAGCTGGAGTGGGGGTACAGGACATCACGGCGAGCTTCCAATGTGTCCAAAAGGTGCTGGAGGGATGCGTCATTGAACCTGGGGGCTGCAGTCCTTTGGTGTTTCAGCACCATGTCTTCTTTGCAGTAGTCATTGGCTGGCGGCACCGAGATGTGTGTGCGCGGCTGGATTGTAAATACTGCGCTTGGTACGCTGACGCGGCAAGATGGTGGTGTGGCAGGCGAAAATGGAATGCATAATGAATGCGGCAGGTTTGGGATGATACGGTGTGAAAAGCCACCATGGCAGCCGACCGGTAAAACATCATTTTACCCGCCCGCTACCGCACTTTGTGCAAATCTGGGATGAATCTGCCGACACTCCTAAAGATACACACACACTCCTTCAGACACTCACACACTCACTCAGGTCCACGCGCATGTACATACACACGCATGTGTGCGCACACACACTCAAACACACACACATACACAGACACACACACACTCCTACAGATACTCACACAAACACTCAGGTCCACACACACGTACGTACACACACACAATCTCTCCTGCAGATACTCACACACGCACTCAGATCCGCACACATGCACATTCACATGGACACACATGGACACACACATTCCAACAGACACACACACACACACACACACACACATGCCATTACAAATACACACACACAGGCTAGCAGGACCATGATAAAAAACAAACCATACACCTCGGGCTTTATTTCTTAAGGGATAGAATTGAAAAGTAGGGAGTTTATGCTAAATCTGTATTGAATCTTGTTTCAACCACATTTAGAGTGCTGTGTGCAATTCTGGCTGCCATGTTATAAAATGACTTATAAAAGGAGGCACCTGAGAGGGTGCAGAGAAGATTTACAAGGATGATACCAGAAATGCATGAGTATACGTATCAGGAAAGGATTGACAGGCTGGGTCTCTGCTCTTGAAAGAGGGCTGAGGGGTGACCTGGGTCATGAACCTGGAACTCCCTCCCTAACAGCACTGGGGGTGTACCTGTGCCACATGGACTGCAGGGGTTCAAGAAGACAGCATTTAAGGGGAAACTAACAAAGCAGTGGGGGGAGGCAAAAGAGGGTTACAATGGCATTTAGATGAGGAAAGATGGGAGGAGGCTCAAGTCGAGCAATACCAGCATGGACTGGTTGGGCCTAATGTCCTGTTTCTGTGCCATATATTGTATGTAATCCTATGTAATTCTTAAAACCTGCCTGCACCTTGTTACAACACAAACAATAAATTCAGGCCTATGTTGAGGCAAACTTGAATGGAGAAGAACAGTAAAGTTTTTGTAAAAAGCTAAAACAAACTGATTGAGTCATCATTAACCTAAATATTCTGACCTTGTTCTGCCAAGCGGGAAGGAAATCAGCATTGTGGCGCAGTAACATTGCTTACAGAGACGGGTACAGTATCAGGAGGTAAAAGGAGAAAGAATGAATTAAAGAATGTAACTGCGTTTCACTGCCTTGGTATGTGTCAAAGCACTTTGCAGTACTTTTCTTGAAGTGTAGTGACTGTGGTAATGTAAAGATTATGGAAGTCAATTTGTGCACAGCACAGCAAGTGCCACAAAAAATTGCTGTTGTACGTGATAATGACCAGATAGTCCGTTTTAAGGGGCTAAATATTGACCACAAGACCATGGACAGCTCCCCTGTTCTGCTTCAAAATCATCCACCTGAAAGGTCAAATGGGTCCTTGGTTTAATGTGTCATCTGGAAGACGGCACCTCAGACAGTGCAGCACTCCCTCTGTACCGCACTGGAAATATCAGCCTAGGTTATCAGCCTTGGTCTCAGGACACTCATAAAAATAGACCTATAAATATGTATTTGCTTCACAGCAAATTCATTTGCAAGGAATCTACCAGCTGCCAGGTAGAGACTTATCAAATGTGATTAAAATGTCACAGAAATGCTTTTAAGTCATCAAAATGTCAATTTTGAGAGTAACACAGGAAGACTAAACAATGTGACATTCGTTCCCAGAAGCGAACGGGGTTGCTGTTTTCTACATGCAATGCAAGATGATATTTTGATTCACAGCCACAAGAACTCGGATGCATAAAGCACATTTTTTTGAGCAATTGAATCAAATTTAAGTTACTGGCATATCAGAAAACTGTCAACGAATAAACCCAGCACAAATATCCGATTTATGGCATCCAACATAAGCCAAGACCATTAAAAGAATCCTCAGGCTGGTTAATCCATTTCTGTCCGACGTTATGTGTAAAACAACCTACACACACTTCCAGGAATGCAAGATCCACTTCCAGTAACACCACGCTATCAATGTCATATTTTGCTGATTCCCCCAGAAGTAAAATTTTAGCAACTAGAAGCTGAAGAATTAAAGGTTAAAAAAAATGATAAATCACCGAGAATTTATTTTTAAAAATCTAATCTGGATGACTGTGACTAATCCACATAAGATTTGGTCTTCTGTATCAAGAGGTGAGAGGAAGTTTTGTTGCAAAGCATAAAGGTTTTATTAAGCAGTAATGATATTAAAATGGAATAGTGCAATATAACGTGTAAAGGCGTTGAGATGCAACCTCGCAATTAAAAGCATAACACTGACATGTTCTGAGGTGATCAATCTTGAATGGCGCTGCTACCACTTGAGTCTGTCCAAACTCACTCTGACAATATTCCTTACCATAATAAGAACCCTTCAGTATGCTTTCTGCTGCCATGCTTTCTGGGGCATTTGATGGAAAGGGTGATGGAATATACATCCCAACCATAACAGGTGGCAACCTCCTCAACCTGAGATGACTGAAATCCTCAACTAAGGTAACAGGGATGATGGTGTGGGGGTTGCTGTTTGGCGATGACTGTGCCCTTGTGTCACAGTCTGGGCCTAGAGCCTTCAATGGATCATGGACTGTTTTTAAAGTGGCAGCCGACAATGATCTAACCATCAGCTTAAGGAAGAGAGAGAAACTTCACCAGCCACCACCAACGCTGACTATACTCCACCTACTATAACTATCAATAACACAGCCCTGAAGGCTGTAGATAACTTTACCGATCTTCACAACACAACCTCAATGTCTGCATTGACAGCTAGGTGGCAAATAGAATAGCCAGAGCAAACTCAGCATTTGCCCAGGAGGAAATGAGGTATCAAACTTACAGCAAAGCTCTCTGTATATAAAAAGCTGTGGTAATACCTACCATCCTAAATGCCCGTGAGACATGTGAGACTACACCTGACATATTAAGCAGTTGGACAGATTCCACATGAGAAACATTTGGAACATCACGGACATGAAATGGGAGGATAATGTGCCCAACACTGGGGTACTTCAAAGAGCAAAAATTTCAGGAATTGAAGCACTCATCATCAGACCCCAGCTCAGATGGAGCGGACATGCAGCATGTATGATTGATGAGAAAATCCCAATGGCTATCATGTACTCACAACTTAAACTTGTACACTACCTGTGAGGTAGGCCAAGATTAAGGTTCAAGAATTCCTTGAAGGAAAACCTCAGCAGATGTGACATGTCCACCAAAGACTGTGAGAAAAATGCACAAGAAAGAACTACCCGGGGAACAATCTCAAGTTGTGGTGTTGTTTCCTTTGAACACAAAGAACACAGGCGGCTAAGGATAAAAGGCAAGCTAGAAAGGCAGGGTAGTCCCAGCAAAATCAGACAGTTTATCCTTGCCCATACTGTGGAAAGCCATGCAGGTTTGCAATCAGGCTCCACAGACACATTAAAACGCACAACAGATTACCCCACACACGCAGGAAATGGCCAACTTTGATCATGAAAGGCAACTGATGCTGATGACGAATAATCACCCTTAGTCCTTCCAGGCTGTCTTGAGGGAGCTCCAGCCAATCTCGACTCTAGAAACCAGCTGTTTTACAACCTCAACGCACAGTACCTTACAAGACACGCTCCCTGAAAGCCATAAGAACAACAACAGGGTGTCTCATTGTTGGTATTCATCAAGGACAAACTAAATAAACAAGGTTTCAACCTTGAAACAGAAGAATTGCTATTGCCAACAATTTTATATAGAAAGGCTTATTCTTAAACCGAAAGCCTGCGAAAGTGTTTTTCTTACAGTGCCAGTCAAGAGAAACCTGCCAAAGAAGAAACAGAGCCAATCAAATCGCTGAAAAAAAGTTTATGAAAGGGATTTCAAACATTTTTTTCTGAATGCTGAAATTTATACGCCTATGTTAATGAATACTGGATCTCCTCAGGATTGTGTACTTTCAAACTAAGATAAAAGCAAAAAACTGCGGATGATGGAAATCCAAAACAAAAATAAAATACCTGGAAAAACTCAGCAGGTCTGACAACATCTGCGGAGAGGAACACAGTTAACGTTTCGAGTCCGTATGACTCTTCAGCAGAACTAAGGAAAAATGGAAAAGAGGTGAAATATAAGCTGGTTTAAGGTAGGTGGGGAGGCGAGGGGGGTTGGGACAGATAGAGCTGGATAGAGGGCCAGTGATAGGTGGAGATAACCAAAAGATGTCATAGATGAAAGGACAAAGAGGTGTTGAAGGTGGTGATATTATCTAAGGAATGTGCTAATAGGTGACATTAAGGGTAGAAAGCAGGACAAGCAAGGTACAGATAGCCCTAGTGGGGGTGGAGTGGGGTGGGGGGAAGGAATCGAAAAAGGCTAAAACAATGGATGGAAATACATTTAAAAATAATGGAAATAGGTGGGAAAAAAAAAATCTATATGAATTATTGGAAAAAAGGGGGATCGGAAAGTGGATGGGGGGGTGGGGATGGAGGAGAGAGTTCATGATCTAAAATTATTGAACTCAATATTCAATATGGAAGGCTGTAAAGTGCCTAGTCGGAAGATGAGGTGCTGTTCCTCCAGTTTGCATTCAGCTTCACTGGAACAATGCAGCAGGCCAAGGACAGACATGTGGGCAAGAGAGCAGGGTGGAGTGTTGAAATGGCAAGTGACAGGGAGGTCTGGGTAATGCTTGCGGACAGACCGAAGGTGTTCTGCAAAGCGGTCACCCAGTCTGCGTTTGGTCTCTTCAATGTAGAGGAAACCGCATTGGGAGCAGCGAATGCAGCAATCAACTAAATTGAGGGAAGTGCAAGTGAAATGCTGCTTCACTTGAAAGGGGTGTTTGGGCCGTTAGACGGTGAGGAGAGGGGAAGTAAAGGGGCAAGTGTTGCACCTTCTGCGGTTGCATGGGAAGGTGCCGTGGGTGGGGGTTGAGGAGTAGGGAGTGATGGAGGAGTGGACCAGGGTGTCCCGGAGGGAATGATCTCTATGGAATGCCGCCAGGGGGGGTGAAGGGAAGATGTGTTTGGTGGTGGCATCATGCTGGAGTTGGTGGAAATGGCAGAGGATGATCCTTTGAATGCAGAGGCTGATGGGGTGATAAGTGAGGACAAGGGGGACCCTATCATGTTTCTGGGAGGGAGAGGACGGTGTGAGGGCGGATGCACGGGAGATGGGCCGGACACAGTTGAGGGCCCTGTCAACCACCATGGGTGGAAAACCTCAGTTAAGGAAGAAGGAGGACATGTCAGAGGAACTGTTTTTGAAAGTGGCATCATCAGAACAGATGCGACGGAGGCGAAGGAACTGAGAGAATGGGATGGAGTCCTTACAAGAAGCGGGGTGTGAGGAGCTGTAGTCGAGGTAGCTGTGGGAGTCGGTAGGCTTATAATGAATATTGGTGGACAGTCTATCACCAGAAATTGAGACAGAGGTCAAGGAAGGGAAGGGAAGTGTCAGAGATGTTTAAAATACTTTCTCCAATAAATACTTACAAACCAGATTGACGACCCCACTGAGCCCTCTTATCCCGTTCGTGGGTGAGGCTCATAGAAAAGTCTCTTACCCGCCTGCCCGTTGTGCCCGTGTGCCAACCCGAAAATCGCACGGGCGCCTGAAAATCACCGTTGATTGATCAATTAAAGGCCTTAACTAGCCTGTCAATTCATGGCGGGTGCACGTCGAACTTCATCACGCACCCGCCCATCGAAATATCGCGATGGCGCGGGGTGACGTCAGGATGCTCGCCCGACATCACTGTGCGTCATTTTATGCGCTAACATGTGGGACCCACACCCCCGCACGTCAAACAGAAAATTCTGCCCAGTGCCTCACTTTAACATCGGAAGTTAATTGAGTGGGGCCTGTAATCTCGTTGAGCGCCGTGAGATTCATTTTAACGTTGTTTCCTGTGAAACTCAGTTGGTGTCATTTTGGAGCGGCCCCTCCCCCAAGTCGTGGCCTTTCCTGTTCCCACTCCCCAAGTTGCAGCCACTCTCCTTCCTGACCTCAATGTTGTGGCCTCCCACCCATTCCCAACCTACCCCCTGTCAAACCCACCCCCCTCACTCCCTGACTCACCCTCTCGCTGCTTCCCTCCCCTGAACTTGCATCCGTGTTTGAAGATCCAGATTTGATCCAAAGCCAGAGCCCTGGATTTGTGGAAGTGTGAGTCCCAATAGGGCAGATGTGCCGAGCTGGGACTGCTGAAAAAAAAAAACCCATGTGTTGTCCCAGCTCGGCACATCTGCACAATCGAGACTCACACTTCCACAACTTCGCAGATCAGGCCTTGGATCAGATCTGGATCTTCAAACGAAAACACAGCCGCGGGAGAGGGAAGCAGCAAAGGGGAGTGAGTCAGGGAGTGAAAGGCTCAGCCAGAGGTTGGTTCAGGGAGGCCACAACTCAGAGGCTGGGGAAGGGGAGAGCGGCCAGAACTCTGAGGGATAGGGAGGGGGAGGACCTGCAGTGACCATGAGGATCAGAGAGCAGAAGTTTCGGGAAGCAGGATTTGGGGCGAGCAGGAGGCACGCTAAGTAGAAAGTTACATTTTTATTTTCTATTTTCAAACTTATTTTGTTTTAAAAGTTATTTCATTTTTCAATGTAGGAATTTAGCAATGTAAAATATTTCAACTTAGAGGGTATAATGTTTTAATACTTGTTTTTTCCTGATAAGTAATGTCCTACAGAACCTAACCACAGTTTTAACATTGACTCCTATTGGAACCAATGTCTCAATTGAAATGGTTTCACTTAAACGAATTCAACCACAACTTTAAGTGAGGACTGACCGTAATCAAAGACTGATCACGCACCTCGGAGACAAACTGAGTGGCTCCGAAGGATTGAGCATGAAGGTAGTTGCTGTGCAGCCAAAGTATAAATCAGGCTGGAAGCCCTCATTGATACGGCATTGTTGGGAGCGAGACCATCAACCAGAGAAGTCCTAGCAGTTTGGTCCTAGTCAGATCGGATCCAATCAACCTGCAGTCACCCCTGACGAACTAGGGGAAAAACTGTAAGCTCTTAAAATAACTCTGTATTTTTTCTTTAGTTTCACCTTTTAGCAATCAAGCTATTGGATTTGGAGTGAAATTGTGTCAGTTGTGATTCTCAATCACTTGGATGTTATAGTAGGCATCAGCAGTCCCTTTAAGGATATCTGTTTAGATTGCTCATTGCATGGAGTGTGTGTAGCATATTGTCATCCCATTACCACCTAAAGGTTGCCAATAATATCCTGCAGTCAGTGTAGGACCCCAATTTGCAAGACGTTCAAGCCTTTAAAAAGATTGCCTGAAAATTGGCTGGCATTTCTTGTCAATCCTTGATTGCCTTGTACAACTGAGTGGCTTGTTTAGACAACTTTAAAAGGCAATGAAGTGTCAATCACATCGGGAGGTGGTGGCGTCGTGGTATTGCCACTGGACTAATACTCCAGCTACCCAGGGTAATGCTCTGGGGTCCTGGGTTTGAATCCCACCACAGCAGGTGGTGAAATCTGAATTCAATAAAATACCTGGAATGAAAATTCTAATGGTGACCATGAAACCATTGCTATCTGGTTCACTGATGCCCTTTAGGGAAGGAAATCTGTCGTCCTTACCTGGCCTAGATGTGACTCCAGACCCACAGCAATGTGGTCGTCTCTGAAATGGTTGAGCAAAGCCACTCAGTTCTCAAAGGCAATTAAATTATGGGTGGGCATGGGCAGTAAATGTTGGCCCAGCCAGTGATGCCTGCATCCCATGAATGAATAAAAAAAAGATTCATGCATAGGCTCAAGTCAGGATGACAGGTCTCTAAGACACTTGACAAAACTTTGCAGTGATGTTTTTTTTTACCAATGCTGGCTTTTGTCATAACCTGAATTAAAATTATCAGCATGCTAAGGTAGGATTTGAACTCTTGTTCTTTAGAAATTTAGCCCAGGATTACTTGTCTGATAAAATAATCACGATACTACTGTACCCAGATGATATGCATTATTAAATTCCCATCCAGGCAGTGAAAACAAAAGTATGCCCCTGTATATTGGGATCATAATATTAATGAATAATTTTTTCATATATCATTTCACTGACATTTATAGAAGAAATAAGCTGCTTAAAATGAATGGGTTAATGCCTGAGGTAAAATCTCAAGAGAGAAGGATGTCATACGAATATTAATATCACCAACAGCCACTCCTAGCTTATGCCCTTTTTTCAAAAAACCTTGCCTATGGAACAACTTGAACCCCATTCACTAAACATGTGATAATGTGAACAAGTGCAGAATTGCAACATTGGGTGTGCAGTGGCATAATAATGAATCTTGCCCCTAAGTGCCGCTGACACAAGAATTGTAAAACTATGAATGTGGAAGAGCACCGACGACATTAATGACAGCAAGGAGGACATTGGCTGCTGTACCATTTGTTTTCCTGTTTTTTTCTGGCTTTGTAGGACACCATAACCTTAAGACACCACTAAACACCATGAAAGAATAATGCCACCTTGTTAAAATTTAATTTTGATTGTTCTGAACCCAAATTGTCCACGTTTTTTTTGGTTCTTTCTATTAATCTGTGCAGGTCGCTGAATCACACTAATGTGGGTAAGGTATAATGGGTGCCATGCAGTTCCACTAATGGCTTATTGATATGGGCAATTGAACAGAGATAGTTTGGTAATGAATCTTGTCAGCATGTTAAACTTAACTAGTTCCATGATTCAATTTTCCATTTGCTAGAAGCTTACAATGCACTATCAGATTCCTGAAGGTTTTATGTAAAAGGTCAAATTTATTATCAATTTTCTTGCATTCAAAATGACTGTCATTAGTTAGCTAAGGAAATGAATGTATGCAAGGACTAACATTTTAATTTTGAAGAATATTAGAAGGAAGCTGGAATATCAGGTTCAATAGGAGGAATTTCACCCGTACAGTCCCAATTATAGAATCGCAATTTCAACTCTGACTTTACATAATTTCAGTGTTTTTTTCAATTCATTCAGGGGATGTGGGTTTCGCTGGCTGGGCCAGCATTTATCGCCATCCCTAGTTGCCCTTGAGAAAGTGGTGGTGAGCTGCCTTCTTGAACTGCTGCACTCCATGTGGTGTAGGTACACCCACAATGCTGTTAGGAAGGAAGTTCCAGGATTTTGACCCAGCTACAGTGAAGGAACAGTGATATATTTCCAAGTCAGGATGATGAGTGACTTGAAGGGAAACTTCCAGGTGGCGGTGTTCCCATCTCTCTGCTGCTCTTGTCCTTCTAGATCGAAATGGCCATGGGTTTGGAAGGTGCTGTCTAAGGAGCCTTGGTGAATTCCTGAAGTGCATCTTGTAGATGGTACACACTGCTGCCACTGTGCATTGGTGGTGGAGGGAGTGAATGTTTGTGGATATGGTGCCAATCAAGCAGGCTGCTTTGTCCTGGATGGTGTCCAGCTTCTTCAGTGTTGTTGGAGCTGCACTCATCCAGGCAAGTGGGGAGTATTTCATCACACTCCTGACTTGTGCCTTGTAGATGGTGGACAGGCTTTGGGGAGTCAGGAGGTGAATTACTTGTCACAGGATTCCCAGCCTCTGACCTGCTCTTGTAACCACAGTATTTACGTGGCTAGTCCAGTTCAGTTTCTGGTCAATAGTAACCCCCAGGATGTTGATAGTGGGGGATTCAGTGATGGTAATGCTATTAAACATCAAGGGGCAATGGTTAGATTCTCTCTTGTTGAAGATGGTCATTGCCTGGGACTTGTGTGGTGCAAAAGTTACTTGCCACTCAAGTGGCAAGTAACTTTCGCATCACACATCTGCCGGCTACTGCAGGATTTGGCGTCATGTGGACATGGAGGGCATCCACTGCCAATGGCCGTGAAAGTGACCATGGCGCTTTCAGGGCTCCACAGGTGACCTCTGTGGGATATCATAAGCCTCTACCCACCAATGCATCCATGAGGTCGTGGATGCCATCTTTGCAAGGGCACACAGATTTCTATATTTCGCTCGGGACCAGGAGAGCCAGGATGCAAGAGCGATTGGATTTGCCCAGATCCCAGGCTTCCCACAGGGTGCAGGATGCCATCGACTGCACTTACGTGACACTCAGAACTCTGTTGCAACAAGTGGTCAATTATGTCAACCGCATGGGATTCCATGCGCTGAATGTGCAGTGGTGCGCGACCATCACAAATGCAACCTGCAGGTCTACGCACGGTTTCCAGGGAGTGTCCATGACTCCTATATTCTCAGCTGGTTACAGATCCCTGACGTCTTCCAGGGTCCACAGAAACATCTGCCACCACCTGCTGTGCGATGTGCTCACCGGATTGTGATTCCGAGGCTTCTGTAAAGCTAGGTTCCCCCGAGGTGTGTGACTCTGCACTGGTGGAGGGTGTGGGTGAGCGCTGTGATGGGGCTTTAAAGAGGGTGCCTTCAGATTCCTCTTCAGAGACTTCTTCAGGGCCTGGGTTGTGGACTCGATCGGCTGTTTCCCAGGCGTGCCTGCGGAAGCAAGGAGAGATAATTAGTACATGGCGGTGGCCTGTGAAACAGGACACGTCACTCACAGCATGGTTGTCTGGTGGATGTTGCACTGCTGGACCCTCACTTGACAGAGCACCGCCAACCTCACTGTCAGCACAGGAGTGGCCCAGATCCTCGCTGGCCAGCTGGATGGCTCTGTTTTCAAAGTCCATGAGGACTTGATTTCAGGCATTCCTCCACCGGTCTGTGACCTCTCCCTCTTCTCCTGTCCTGGATGAGTAGGGATGGAAAGTGTAAGCAGGACGCCTGCCAGGCCAGATGATATGTATGCCTGGCATGTGTGGGTGGTGAGTGATCCCATGGATGGAATGAAGACAATGAAACAAAAACAAAAAATGCTGGAAAAACCCAGCAGGTCTGACCCCCTACTAAACAGAATAAATGTTATCACATTTCTCCTTCTCTGTAGCTCTGAAGGGTCATACGGACTCAAAACATCAACTTTGTTTGTCTCTCCACAGATGCTGTCAGACCTACTGAGTTTTTCCAGCATTTTCTGTTTTTGTTTTTGGTTTTGTTCAGATTTCCAGCACGCACAGTATTTTGCTTTCATCTTATATGAAGACAATGAATATGAGTGTGAGAGAGTGAATGGTGATGTCCCTTGAACCAGCAGTGAGTGAGTGAGGGCCCTGTGGATGTGTGATGGGTTTGTGAGTGTGTGAGTTGAGAGTGATGAGAAGAGTGACTTACCCTGGCGGAACGGAAGAGATCATTCATCCTCTTGCGGCTTTGGGTGGCTGTCCTCTTCTGAAGGGCGTTACCACTGACCACCGCCTCCCAAAACGGATTTGTGAGGTTTGCTGCCTATCTAACGGCCAGAGCGGTGGCAGGGGACATCACAGTGAGCCTCCACTGCATCCAAAAGGCGCTTGAGGGATGCATCACTAAACTTAAGGGCTGCAGTCCTTTTGCCTTTCGGAGCCATGTCTTCTGTGCAGCAGCCCTGGGCTGGAAGCACCAGGATGCGTGCACGCGGCCGAACTTTAAGTATGGTGCCCAGCGTGATGAAGCGGCGAGGTGATGGCGTGGCGGGCGAATGAGAGCCCACCCACCATAGAAATGGCGTGTCTCCCGGGAATGCATAATTGAGACGATACAGCGTGAAAAGCTGCCATTCGTCTTACCTGCCCATTACCGCACTTAGTGCAAATCTGGAAGGTTCCGCCCGGAGTTTCTAGCTCTAGTGTAGTCAGTGTGTTGTATTTACAATGGGCAATGGACAGAATGGTGGTTTCACTGTAAAAATAATTTCAGCAACTGAAGTTCTGTTCAATAATACTGACCTTAACTTCTCCTGACATTATGAGAACATTAGTTTCTCGTTCCCCTCCTCCTATTACGAGTTGTTCTGCTTCTGCTCCTGCTTTAGCTCTGTTGGCATCACAGACTAATATCTGTACTCCGCCAACGCTTATATGGGTAGCGCTAGCTAAACCAGGCATGACCTGCTGAGATAGTAGTCCTGCTGATGAAAACTTATAAAGTGAAAAAAATCTAAAAATGCGCCTTGAAGATTTCAAGTGACAGGGCTGTGACTTTCTCAGCTTGTTCCATTGTGGGATTGCCCTTGGGAAGAAAGATTGTTGATACACTGTCTAGGAGTCAAAGGGTCTTTGTAGCTTGTGTGGATAGCTACTTCGGCTAGAATTTTCCACTCCGCATCTAAGCCCAGCGGCGGGAGCAGGATGTTGGAGTGACTTGCGCTGGAATGTGGGGCAGGTGCACATGGCGAATCCTGTGCTGTTCACCTCACTAACTATGCAGCCGCAAAGTTCACGTCTAGTCTTGTGGTGGAGTGGCAGCACGCACCAGCCCCATGCTTCAGCAATGCCTCCGTGGAGAATCTCCACTGGGCCATCGAGGAGAGGTGGGAGCTCCTCTTTCCGAGGGATGGCAGCGAGAGGCCCTCCTGCCTGACCACAGCAGCCCGAGAGGAGGTCACCAGGGTGCTCAGCACGTGTGGGGTTCACAAGAGGACATCCTTGCAGTGCAGGAAATGGGTGAATGATCTCATCTGTTCACTAAGGTAAATTAACCTTCTACTCTCCAAACTCACATCAGCAATGAGTTTTTCTCATCTTTCATGGAACGTGGACATCACTGGCTGGGTCACTATTTTTGTTGCACATCCCTAGTTGCCCTTTGGGAAGCTGGTGGTGATCTGCCTTCTTGAACATCTGCAGTCCGTGTGGCGTAGGTACACCCACAGTGCTGTTAGGGAGGAACTTCCAGGACTGTGCCCCACCAGCAGTGAAGGGACAGCGGAGCAACCCCAAGTCAGGATGTGTCGCTGGAAGGGGAGCTTACAGGTGGTGGCGTCTCCATGTTTCCTTGTCCTTCCAGGTGGTAGAGTTTGCGGGTTTAGAAGGTGCTATCAGAGGAGCCTAGGTGAGTTGCTGCAGGGCAGTGTATGTGGTACACACTGCTGCCACTTGGTCGGTGCTGAAGGGAGTTAGCGCTGAAACTGGTGGATGGGGTGGCAATCAAGCAGGATAATTGGATGGTGTCCAGCATCCTCATTGCTGCACTCATCCAGGCAAGTGGAGAGTAATCCATCACACTCCTGACTTGTGCTTTGTACATGCTGCACAGGCTTTGAGGAGTCAGGAGGTGAGGTACTCCCTGCAGGATTTCCACCTCTGACCTGCTCTTTCTCCCAACGTGCTCACACTCAATCCATCGGTCTTCATGCAGGACAAGGTGGCTCACAACAGGAGGGAGAGAGAGAAGATGGGAGGTGGAATGGCGGAGCTGCAACACCTCGCCCAGCTGAACAGCAAGCTGCAGGTGGGCAGGGGAGGGCAGAGACGGGTGCCTGCACTGGTGGCATGGTTGGCCGACCCCAACAATTCAGTGAGGAAGCAGAGACTTTGAGCAAGAGTGTGCATGAGACAGCCGAGGCAGTCACTCATTCTCTCTCTTTATCCCATTCCAGGTGCCGGGAGGAAGAGGAGGAGGCCAGCCTCCTGCAGTGAAGAAGGCTCCAGCCCCCCACCCGGCCACCTCGGGGGAGGAGTAAGACCCTTCACACCTGTAGGACCATCACAGCTTTCTCCTGCTCTATCTGCACAGAGACACACGTCAGTGGAACATAGTTCAAGAGTAGGTTCGGGGTCGCTCACTGGTGGTCACTGTCCTGACACGTCTTCACAGCAGCAGGAGGAGGCAGTGAGAGCCAAGGTCTCTGACACTCGGGGGATTGCTGGCGAACAGGCCCCTGCAGAGTCCCAGTCAGATGACAAGTCTCTGCAATCGGCCCGATGGATATATGCTGCAGATTCAAAGAGACGCTGGGGAACATCAGGCAGAGGTTTCACAGCCTTCAACATAGCAGCACGAGAGATGGCGGAGTGCGTCCGCGGGCTTTCTGATGTTGTGCCTTCGACATGCAAGTGCTTCGAGGTCTCCACGGAAAGGGTGGCAACTACCTTGGAGATTCAGGTCCAGCAGAATGCGCAGTTTCTGCCGGATATGCATTCAGACCTGCATTCCGTCGCTCTCGCTACGGCCGAGTTTCAGCAGTGTCTAGGCGAGAGGGTAACGGGGCACCTCGACCTTCATCCAGATGCCCCTTCCTCACAAGGACTTCGGGCATTCAGAGGCAGCAGGAGCATCAGCCAGACACCTCGGGGTCATCCAAATTCTAAAGGTGTCCTGCAATTTGAAATCCCCTCTGCCTGTGACCCCATCAACTACAGCTGGTCAGGCTGAGGAGGGTGCACCTGCCCCACAGCAGGAGACCCTTAGCACACCGGGGTCCGCCAAACCTCTGAGCTTGAGAGGATGCCCCCCTATCCCAAGTCACCTGAGACAACAGGGCACAGCAGTCAGCAGGCTGCCTCCACCTCTGCCGAAGATATCACGGATGCACCTAGTGGTAAATTAAGAAAAATTAGGAAGTTTAGAATGAACACTGGTGGCAATGGTGTAAAATCACTGGATATAGTTTTGTCACTGGTTGGTATAAGTTAGTTTGCACTGATTTGAAGTCTCCTGGATTCATTCTTGCTGCCAGTTGTTTTAATATTCACGTGCACTACATCCTTTTCCAGGTGAATGACATCCTGGGGGTCAAGGAGGGGTCTTCCTCCCGCCAATACAGGCCTGTGCATGGAGACATCACTCTTTAACAAGGGTGCTGAGAGCCATGTGCAAGCAGCCTCCCACTCACACTATTCCACTAGCCTCCACTGCCCTTGGGACTCTATAGGGAGACCCTTGCCTTGTCATAATAGAAAAACTAACCACATGAGTCCTTGTCGGGCAGGTCCATTACCCCATGAGGATGGATGTTTGCAGTCCTGAGTTGGCTGCTATTCACCTGCATGCCCCTTGTAGGCATCCACCTCCCTCCCTCCCTTCATCCCGAACTCTGACTGGAGCCGATGGCCAATGGCTCAGAGTGAATGGCAGCTCTACACCTTGCTGGGATCTCATTGTAACGAAAACCCCCTGGGCCATACCTGCTATTTTGTGGGCTTGACCATACAGTGAGAGCTTCAAAAGATCTAAGCTCTCATACAGTCTCCCCATGATTATTAAGGTGTCCCTTTAGTTATCCAGTTGTGCTGACCTTCAGCTCCAACCACCCTAGAAGGCCCTCCTCCCACCTCAATATTTTTCTGTTGTACATCGAGAGTGTTGCCTTCCTGCTGAGCTTGCTTGGTTCCATGATGGTGTGTGAAGCCTTTCAAACTCCCTCCACCACCTTTTACCCTCCCCCTGTCACCCACCAACTTGCCCCATCACCATTGACTGTCCCAATGTGACCTTTACTCTCCCTCTTTCACCCTTGAATCTTCCCCCATTACCCAGGTCCCTCTAACTATTAAACTGGACATGCCTTCCCTCCCCAATGAGCCCACATCAGCCACAGTGCCCATGCCCACCCTGATCCTGCCCACTCCCGTTACCCATGCAACAATTCATGTTCCACTCAATGACCCTCTCAATGAGAACTAAACCTGCCATACCCACACCCAAACCTCCCACTTCTCCCTCTCACTGTCACCATCCTTTCATTCCAACAATGCCCTCTTTCCTCACTCATAACCCTCTTCTCGCTCACATTCCCTTCCTCACTTACATCCCTACTTCCTCACTCACACCCCCTTCCTCACTCACACCCCCTTCCTCACTCATACCCCCTTCCTCACTCACACCCCCCTTCCTCACTCACATCCCCACTTCCTCACTCACACTCCCCTTCCTCACTCACACCCCCCTTCCTCACTCACACCCCCTTCCTCACTCACACCCCCCTTCCTCACTCACATCCCCACTTCCTCACTCACACCCCCTTCCTCACTCACATCCCCACTTCCTCACTCACACCCCCCTTCCTCACTCACACCCCCCTTCCTCACTCACATCCCCACTTCCTCACTCACATTCCCTTCCTCACTCACACCCCTCTTCCTTGCTCATACCCACTTCCTCACTCACACCCCCCTTCCTCACTCACACGCCCCTTTCCTCGCTCACAACCCCCATTCATATCTTCAACACTCCCCTCTTCGCACCTTCATGCCCCCCTCGTGCTTTCACCCCCACATCCCAATCCCCCTTATTGTACCATCTCCTGCTGTCCTCACTGATGGTACAGGCTGCATCGACTGACTGGTAAGTTCTAGAAGTCTCCCTCACTGGGTCCACGATACATTTGTTAAGTCCTGAGAAAAGATGGAAAAAGGGATAAAAAGGGCATAAAAATGGGATAAAACAATGCAATTATGAATAAAAATGATTCAACAGTCCACCCTGCTCTCATGCCCACATGTCCATTCTTGGCCTGCTGCAATGTTCCACTGAAGCTCAACGCAAACTGGAGGAACAGCACCTCATCTTCCAACTAGGCACTTTACAGCCTTCCGGACTGAATATTGAATTCAACAACTTCAGACCATGAACTCTCTTTTCTATCTTCACCCCTTTTGATTCCTTTTCTTAAATTTGTTTTTATTTTTTATCCACCTATTTTCATTTTTATTCATTTATTCATTGTTTTATCCCTTTTTTTAATTCCTTTTTTTACCCCTTTTCCATCCTTTTTCCTCAACCACTGCCCCCTTCCCCCACCTCACCCCCAGAAGGGCCAGCTGTTACTTGTTCCATATTGTGCTGATAAAAACAAAAAGCTAAAAGCTACTGCGGATGCTGGAAATCCAAAACAAAAACAGAATTACCTGGAAAAACTCAGCAGGTCCGGCAGCATCGGCGGAGAAGAAATCAGTTAACGTTTCGAGCCTTCATGACCCTTCGGCAGAACTGGAGCATAGTTAGAAGAAGGGAGAAATATAAATTGGTTTAAGGTGGGTGGGGGGGGGTGGTGGGGGGGGGGTGGAGAGAGACACATTGAGGGTGTGGTGATTGTGGAGATGAGCAGATAATCAAAAGATGTCACAGACAAAAGGGTCAAAGAGGTGTTGAAGGTGGTGACATTTGTCTGAGAAAAGTGCTAATTAAGAATGGAAGACAGGATATTTAAAGTACAGCTCTAGTGGGGGTGGGGTGGAAAGACTAAAGGTTTTAGTTTTAGATTTAAAAATAATGGAAATAGGTGGGGAAAGAAGAATTTATATAAATTATTGGAAAAAAAAAGCGGGGGGGGGGGGGGGAAAGAAACGGGGTGGGGATGGGGGGAGGGGGAGTTTAAGATCTAAAGTTGTTGAATTCAATATTCAGCCCGGAGGGCTGTAAAGTGTCTAGTCGGAAGATGAGGTGCTGTTCCTCCAGTTTGCGTTGGGCTTCACTGGAACAATGCAGCAAGCCAAGGACAGACATGTGGGCAAGAGAACAGGGTGGAGTGTTAAAATGGCAAGCGACAGGGAGGTTTGGGTCTTTCTTGCGGACAGACCGCAGGTGTTCCGCAAAACGGTCGCCCAGTTTGAGTTTGGTCTCTCCAATGTAGAGGAGACCGCATTGGGAGCAACGAATGCAGTAGACTAAGTTAGGGGAAATGCAAGTGAAATGCTGCTTCACTTGAAAGGAGTGTTTGGGCCCTTGGACGGTGAGGAGAGAGGAAGTGAAGGGGCAGGTGTTGCATCTTCTGCGTGGGCATGGGGAGGTGCCATAAGTGGGGGTTGAGGAGTAGGGGGTGATGGAGGAGTGGACCAGGGTGTCCCGGAGGGAACGATCCCTACGGAATGCCGTCAGGGGGGGTGAAGGGAAGATGTGTTTGGTGGTGGCATCATGCTGGAGTTGGCGGAAATGGCGGAGGATGATCCTTTGAATGCGGAGGCTGGTGGGGTGATAAGTGAGGACAAGGGGGACCCTATCATGTTTCTGGGAAGGAGGAGAAGGCGTGAGGGAGGATGCGCGGGATATGGGCCGGACACGGTTGAGGGCCCTGTCAACGACCGTGGATGGAAAACCTCGGTTAAGGAAGAAGGAGGACATGTCAGAGGAGCTGTTTTTGAAGGTAGCATCATCAGAACAGATGCGACGGAGGCGAAGGAACTGAGAGAATGGGATGGAGTCTTTACAGGAAGCGGGGTGTGAGGAGCTGTAGTCGAGGTAACTGTTGGAGTCGGTAGGCTTGTAATGGATATTGGTGGACAGTCTATCATCAGAAATTGAGACAGAGAGGTCAAGGAAGGGAAGAGAAGTGTCAGAGATGGACCATGTGAAGATGATGGAGGGGTGGAGATTGGAAGCAAAATTAATAAATTTTTCCAGGTCCCGACGAGAGCATGAAGCAGCACCGAAGTAATCATCGATGTACCGGAGAAAGAGTTGTGGGAGGGGGCCGGAGTAGGACTGGAACAAGGAATGTTCCACATACCCCATAAAGAGACAGGCATAGCTGGGGCCCATGCGGGTACCCATAGCCACACCTTTTATTTGGAGGAAGTGAGAGGAGTAAAAGGAGAAATTGTTCAGTGTGAGAACAAGTTCAGCCAGACGGAGGAGAGTAGTGGTGGATGGGGATTGTTGGGGCCTCTGTTCAAGGAAGAAGCTAAGGGTCCTCAGACCATCCTGGTGGGGGATGGAGGTGTAGAGGGATTGGACATCCATGGTGAAGAGGAAGCGGTTGGGGCCAGGGAACTGGAAATTGTTGATGTGACGTAAGGTGTCAGAGGAATCACGGATGTAGGTGGGAAGGGACTGGCCAAGGGGAGAGAGAAGGGAGTCAAGATAACGAGAAATGAGTTCCGTGGGGCAGGAACAGGCTGACACGATCGGTCTGCCAGGACAGTTCTGTTTGTGGATTTTGGGTAGGAGGTAGAAGCGGGCCGTCCGAGGTTGGGCGACTATCAAGTTGGAAGCTGTGGGAGGAAGATCTCCAGAGGAGATGAGGTTAGTGACAGTCCTGGAAACAATGGCTTGATGTTCTGTGGTGGGGTCATGGTCCAGGGAGAGGTAGGAGGAAGTGTCTGCGAGTTGACGCTCAGCCTCCGCGAGGTAGAGGTCAATGCGCCAGACAACAACAGTACCAACCTTGTCAGTGGGTTTGATGACAATGTTGGGGTTGGACCTGAGAGAACGGAGTGCAGTGAGTTCAGAGAGAGACAGATTAGAATGGGTGAGAGGAGCAGAGAAATTGAGACGGCTAATGTCACGCCGACAGTTCTCAATGAAAAGATCAAGAGAAGGTAAGAATCCAGAGGGAGGGGTCCAAGTGGAGGGAGAATATTGGAGGTGGGTAAAAGGATCCGTTGAACGGGGAGAGGACTCCTGCCCAAAGAAGTGAGCACGGAGACGAAGACGGCGGAAGAAGAGTTCAGCATCATGCCGAGCCCGAAATTCATTGAGATGAGGGCGTAAGGGTATGAAACTAAGTCCTTTGCTGAGCACTGAACGTTCAGCATCGGAGAGGGGAAGGTCAGGGGGTATAGTGAATACGCGGCTGGGGCTGGGATTGGAAGATGGGGTGAGGACGGAGGGACAAGCAGGGGTGGAGGGTCCCAGATGGGTGTTGGAGTCGATGAGTCGATGTGCTGACCCTTGTTCTGCTATTCACACATTCTGCTTTCTTACCTTTATGCCACTATCAGCACCTCCTTTAGCCCTTACCACCACCATTAACACTCCCTTTGTTTTTTCGTTCATGATATCTTTGTCAATCACTCCTTAGCCCCCACCTATCACTGGCCTTCTATCCAACTCCAGCAGCTCCACCTCCCCTTAAACAGTATTAATTTCATCACATTCCAACTTCTCTTTAGCTCTGAAGAAGGGACATGCAGACTCGAAACGCTAACTCTGTTTGTTTCCGCACAGATGCTGTCAGACCTGCTGAGCTTTTCCAGCATTTTCCGTTTTCATTGCTCCCGGAATGGACAACAAATGTCTGGTAAGCTATAACTCTGATATTTTTGTTGACATACCAAAGGTGCCTCCTCAGAAATCCAAGAACCCTGTTTGCTTTGCATGTTTCCTGCTAAACGAGGAATCTCTCCATTGAAGATTTCACTTAAGATGAATCCCAAAGTAAAGTTGTGTATCTACCTATTGGAGAACTGGATTAGAAAACTGAAAGCTATCTGTTGGTGGTGCACATTTTTTTGCCCTTAGTGCCATCTCCAGTTGGTCCGACTCGGCTGCGTGCCCGCCAAACTAAAACTCTAAATGAAGCGGGGTGATGTTGGGACGCACGCCCAATGTCTCTCCGCGTCAATTTACGCGCCGATGAACGGGCCCCACCCCCGCTCACTGACCGGAAAATGCTGCCCTAAGTATTGATACAAAGTAACTATTCAGCATGTCCACCATTTCCTTATTTTCTTTGAGAATATCACCATTATCAGTTTAAGGAGTCCAAATTACTGCTGACAACACTCTCTTCCCTCTATATGTAAATAAATGTTTTTGTTGTTGATTTTAATATTTCTTGCAAGTTTATTTTCATAATCCTCTTCGTTTGTAGTTCTTACTATCTTTGCTGTTCTTTGTATCTTGTCCATGTGCCAGGATTTGTGCTTTTCTTTGCATTTTTGCATCCCAATCTATTTGGAAGTTAAAATATTCCATTAATATCACTCAGTCTTTGCTATGTGCTTGCCTAATCTCTGCACTGATACAATTTACCACTTCACAGCTACTACCAGGGAGCTAATACATAATTCCCACTTGTGTTTTAAATCCTTTCCCAATCCTTAATTCTATCCATAGGGCCTCCACTTCTTCTCATTATTTATTGTCTTATCATTGAAGTAATTTCATCCTTAATCACTAAGACCACACCTCCCCCTCTAACATTTTTCCAATTTTTCCTGTGGACCTCATAACCTGTTATATTCAGTTTCCAGTCCTGACCATCTTGCAGGCATGCCTCAGTAATGGCTACTATTTCATACCCTCCATGTTGGATTTGCATCCATAATTCATTCAGTTTGTTCCTTATACTCTATGTGTTTGCGTAAGGAACACTTATTTGGACCCCGCACCTTAACCTGCCTTCCTGCTCTAACATTTTACTCACATGTACCTCATTTATCTCTCCTGGTTTAATTATGCTACGTCTTTTCATTTTCTCTATATCTGCATTGCCAAAGCACAATTTCTAACTGTTACTCTATTCTCTTTCCTTTCATTTGCTTTTGAACTATTATTTATAATTCCTTCCCCATCTAATCACACCCCACCATCACCACCACACATCCAAATTTATGACTTTAAAGTCCTTATGATCACTCTAGTTATTCTTTCCCCTAGGACTCTGCTCCCAGTCTGTCTCAAGTGGAGCATGTCTCAATCACATAGTTTCTTCCTGTTCCAATGCTGGTGCTAGTGTCTCATGAAATGGAACTAATCTAGCCACACCACTCCTTCAGCCATGCACTCACCTCTCTAATCAGCTTCTTCGAAAGCCAATTTACAAGCGGTCAGGTAATAATCCAAAGATTCTGACCCTTGATGACCTCTCCTAGTTCCTTGTACTCTCTAAACAGACTTGTTACCTGCTCTTCCCTATATTATTGGTCCCAACGTGAGCCGCAATGACTAGACCCTCCCCCTCCCCCCCTTTCCAATATCCTTTCAAGCTGGATAAAGATCCCCCTCACTGTGGCACTTAATTTCCGTGTTTAATTGCACATGTGTGGACTCCAGAAGTTGTTGTGCAATTTGCACATTAATAACTGTAAGAGCTGCTAGCCTTAACATTATTCAAGCACCGCGATAATTTCTTAAGATATACTGTGCAAATAATATTCACCACCGAATGGTAGTTCAGCGGACAACTTGCAAGCTAAGCAAGAATTGTACCGTTTTGCCGCCCCACAGACTGATGCAGCTGAATATTTGCTTAACCATAGAAAATTTAAAGAGTAGGAAGACGTGAATGTATCCATTTAAAATTGTGTTTGACTGGCGTTTCAGTATAGGTGCTAATCGTGTCAGATGCCAGGGGTCTCTTTGTCGCTCAAAGAAACGGCCCTTACCACAGCTATCCCGCTAGGATGCCCAAGGACAGATAACAGGTCAAGATGAGCATGATACGCGTTGAGCCACACACTTTGTAATTGTCAGAAGGATTATTTCTGGATCACCTGCACGTTCAGTGAACAGCAGTATTTTGTGGCTGTTGTATGCTTGGACTGACTGATGACACCCTTATCTCCTCACAGGTAGAACATTTGCTGTGTGACTAAGCCGTTTCTTTATGCTCCTTGAAAAACTAATGAACCTGCCAGCTGTTTGAGGAGTACATCAATCACAAAGTGGACATACTGGCTCGGGTAATACCATCCAAAATCCCCTCCTGATACTTGGAGTGAAACTGTGGCTAAGGAACTGATGATAGCCATGAATCCAAATAGCTGCAGGCATTCGATTAAACATGGAACAAAAACTTGCAATTACCTTGTGCATTTAATGTAGAAAAAACGTTCTAAGGTGCATGACAGAAGGTAATAGGAAAATAGATGTCGAGCTAAAGGAGGAGGTATCAGGAGGTGCGGCCAAGCGTTTATTCAAAATGATGGATTTTGAAAGAGGAGATGCATTTGTGGAGGAGGTTCCACAATTTGAAAAAGGAGGGAGTTGGAAGGCAAAGCCATGGAAGGAAGAGGATGGTCAAGAGGCTGGTATCAGGTCAATGAAGAGTTTGGAAGCACGTTACAGAGATAGGGATGAAAAAAAAACATTTAACGTAAGGATGAGAATTTTAAAATTTGAGGCACTGATGGATTGGGAAACAATTGAGGTCAGTAAGGACAGAGTAATGGATAAACAGGGCCTGGTGCAGAATAGGATACAGGCAATGTTGTTTTGACTTTTAAGGAGGGTAGAGAATGGGAGCCTGGCCAGAAGGACATTTGAATCATAAAATCTGAAGGACAAAAAAGATAAGGTTGACCCTTTCAATGGCAGATGACCTGAAGCAGGGGAATAGCTGAACGACGTTACAGAGGTGAAACTAGAAAGTGTTTCTGATGGAGACGGTACGAGGTTGGAAACTCAGCTCAGGGTTGAATAGGATCCTGAGGTTGCTTCAACCTGAGGCAGGGGCCTGGGATGGGATGGAGTTGGTGCCAATGGAGTGGAGTTTGTGGCAGGGGCCGAGGGCAACGGCTTCAGACTTCTCAACATTTACCTGGAGCAAAATGCAACTCATCTGTGATTGGATGACGGAGAAGCAGACTGACAAGATGGAGGCAGTGGGAAGGATCCAACGCAGCTGTGCAGGGCTAGAGCTGGATGTTATCATCCTTACAGAAACTGACTCTACAACCACATTCATCCAATGTTGCCATCCTGACCTTTCCACTCGGAAAGCCACATTGGACAAAAGAATGGTATTAATGCTGGCAAAACAGACACTGATATCTATTGTTATCTGATTGGCACAAAGCTGGCTTAAAAGTAACTAAATCTGAAATAAGGATCCATTGTCTAACAACTATAAGCATTTTGGGGGCAATTTTAACCCTCCTTTCCAGGAAAAAATGGAATGGCCATACAGATGAATTAGCCCCCAAGATCTTGCTACCCTTTTCTACCTGTCACCATTTTGTAGGCATGCAAGGCGTCTGACTGACTCGTTAACACACGCAAATTATGGTGCTTTGATGGCGTTAGGGCTCCAAAGGGATTTTGATTGTCACTTGAACAGGACATCAGTCACTCAGTAAAATCAGTTGGAGCAGAAGTGGAGAGCCTGAAGGCTAAGTTGCAAACTCAGAGGAGCCGGGAGGAACAGGAAAGCTCCTGAAGTTATCAGGAGGAAAGTTTGCTTCTCTGGGCATCCTAGCTCCCTGGAGCGCTCCACCAACCAGAAAGTTACCTCAGGCCAATTTTCAACTTCCTACAGCTTCTTTATGCCAACTTGGGTGGACAGATATAGCTGGCAGGAAATAATTGAGATAAAAGCAAAAAACTGCGGATGCTGGAAATCCAAAACAAAAACAGAAACAGAAATACCTGGAAAAACTCAGCAGGTCTGGCAGCATCGGCGGAGGAGAGCATAGTTGACGTTTCGAGTCCTCATGAACTTTCAATTCTGTTGAAGGGTCATGAGGACTCGAGACGTCAACTGTGCTCTTCTCCGCCGATGCTGACGGAAATAATTGAGGCCTGGCATTTAAATTAAGCTTAGGCCTTTTATTGATGTCATCTGTAGCAGGGTTAACTCTCAGCCTGCAACCCACTCCCAGCACCCTTACCCACCTGAAACTCCTTCCCAATTAAAATCCCACGCCTTTATTTGCCCCTGTTACGGCTTTACTAGTTCCTGACTTGCCTGGTATAACATTTAAATTCAAAGACATACTGCAGTAAAAATGTTACGCATCACACAAGATTCAATAAGATGGCTGACCTACCAGTGCCAAATATCTAGACAATTAAAAGCTTCAGCGGGCAGCCTCTGTAAAGTTGCTTCTCTAAACCCACTGGGGTTTAATAGAGGTTTCAGAAACTAATAATTAAGACAATATCATTTTGACATTCATGCTGTTCTGAAATTAAGTCATCTTAGTATTCATGTCTTTGTCAAGTTAAATGACAGATTTTTCCTTTAAAGGAATAATTAGTGTATTTATAAGTAAATTAGGGTCATCTGCTTCATTTTAGAAGTCGAGATTGATTTAATTTAAAATTTTAATGTCCTCACTGTGAATGTAAGTATGTTTCTTAGGCTTCTAGAGTTGCCTCATCATTATTACACCAACATTTCTATTTTCTATTATTTAATTATGGTAATTGAACAAATCGTGCCTGTGAAATTAAATTCATGTTAACAGAGAATGTAACAAAACTATTCAAAGAAGCTCTATGCTATCATTTATTTTTAAAATAATGGTTGGTTAAAATGCACCACCTTATATTTTAATTTCTGGTGCATTTCAATCCTATAAACTCTAAGTTAATCTAAAATACGTTAAATATCTTACATTCATGCACGTTTACTGTCATTTTATTATTTATTATCTATTCCTATATTTATGGTGCAATTCTGTGGGGTGTCACGGTTAGTGGTTAGTGTTGCTGCCTCACAACTCCAGGGACCTGGGTTCGATCCTGACCTTGGGTATCTGTCTGTGTGGGGATTGCATGTTCTCCCCATGTCTGTGTGGGTTTCTGTCAAGTGCTCCAGTTGCTTCCCACCGTCCAAAGGTGTGCTGGCTAGAGATGGATTGGCAACAGTAAATTGTCCTGCTGTGTGCGTGCTCTGTGACGGACTGGTGCCCTGTCCTGGGTGTACCGTACCCATTGCCTGTCAGGATAGGCTCTGAATCCCTGTGACCCTGAATTGGATGAAGCAGTTCTGGAAAAGTGAGTGAGTGCAATTCTGTCTCACTATAATTGCACTCCGAGCAAGATTTTCCTTCCGCCTGAGTCAACAGACCTTTTGCTGGTCCATCAAATTTTCCATCCAGTCTCACCATCGGCGGGACCAGAAAGTCCTGGTCTCTGTTACCAGTGGTGCTGATAAAACATTCCCACTGGCAGGAGAGTGTAACTGCAGTGTCACATGTTTATATTGCAGCTGTCCATTATAAATGTGGACACAGATGTTTAGAATGGAGAAAATAAATTATGGACAGAATCTAGTGCTTTTAAATGAAAACTAAATTCTGATCATTCTGGTCCATTTACCTTCTAACTCCACTTCACCTGAAGCCTAATCTTGGCTTTTACTCCCAGTTTACAATGAGAGATTACATAAAATTACAGACTGTATGGCACAGAAACAAGCCTTTCAATCTATCTGATCTAATCAATGCAAATATTTAATTTCCATACCAGCCTCCTCCTAGACTTTACCAAACCCTATCAACATACCCTTCTATACTCCTTCACGTACCTATCTAGCTTCCCATTAAAGACATCCAAGCTATTCACCCATCTACTCCTTGTGGTAGCAAATCCTACATTCTCACCACTTTCTAAGTGAAGAATTTCCCCTGAATTCCCAATTAGATTTGAGTCACTATCTTACATTTATGACCCCTAGTGTTTGTCTCCTCACTCAAGTGGAAACATCTAATTTAAGTCTACCCCAACAAACCCTTCCATTATCTCAAAACCTCAACAGGTCACTCCCAAATCTTCTCTCTTCCACGGTAAAAGAGCTCAGGGCTGCTCAGTCTGATGGGGTGAGACGAAGAGAGGTGGCAGGAGGCTGTTGTGAAGCATGAACCAGCTGGGCCAAATGGCCTGATTTTACTCTGCAAAGGCTATGTAATTCTAAACAATGAAACAGCGATAAACATTTGCAACGCTTTCTAGTTCACTATATTGCTCTGGAAGAACATCAGCTTGTGAGTGTGTCATCCCTAACAGGCATTCACCTTCAAATTCCTGAACAAAAAGAAACATCGAGTAAAAATTTTATGCAAGAGCACAACATTTTTATGGCACTACTTTTTTTTCCCCGAAAGCACTATGCTGTGCTGCAAAGTCTTCAACTTCTCCCAAAAGTCCCCAAAATTGCACCATTTCTCTCCAAAATGCAGTTCAGCAAAAATAACTCCCACCAACTCTCTGCTGTGGGGGAAATACATTCCTTTTTTCCTTCTTCCCCCTGCTTTGTTTGCTAATTTTGACGCACCGAAATAAATTAAGTCGTTTAATTTTCCCAATCTATTCTTTCATGCGGTAGCATTAGGTATCTAGACAGTGAACTGTATTAAAACGTTATGTGTGCTTCTTTCAACTTAGTACACTGGATTTGCTGCTCACGGTACAGTCTCCTCCCATTGCGGAGTGGGCAGAACATTGGTGGGCTGATTATAATGCGGTACAATGCGAATTTGTCCTTTTTGTTGGGAAGAATAGAAAATCAGAATATTATTTAAATGGAGAAAGACTGAAGAATACTGCAGTACAGAGGGAACTAGGAGTTCTTGTACATAAATCACACAAAAAAAATCAGCATGCAGGCACGGCAAGTAATTAGGAAGGCAAATGGAATGTTGGCCTTCACTACGTGGGTGATGGAGTAGAAAAGCAGGGATGTCTTGCTACGATTGTACAGGGCTGTGGTGAGACTGCACCTAGAGCACGATGTACAGTTTTGGTCTCCTTACTTAAGGAGGGATATACTTCCATTGGAGGCAGTTCAGGGAAGGTTCACGTGACTGATTCCTGGAATGGAGGGATTATTTTACGAGGAAAGGTTAAGCAGGTCGGCCTGATACCCATTGGAGTTTAGAAGAATGAGAGGTGTTCTTATTGAAACATACAAGATTCTGAGAGGGTTTGACAGGGTAGATGCTGAGTGGATGTTGCCCCTCATGTGGGAATCTAGAAATAGGGTGGGGGGGGGCACAGTTTAAAAATTAGACCGCTCCCATTTAAAGGGGAGATGAGGAGGAATTTCTTCTCTCAGAGCGTGATTAATCTTTAGAATTTCCTTCCCCAGAGAGCTCTGGGAGCTGGGTCATTGAATATATTCAATGCTGAGTTAAGACAGATTTTTAATCTACAAGGGGGTCAAGGGTTATGGGTCAGCAGGCAGGAAAGTGGAGTTAAGGCCACAATCAGATCAGCCATGATCTTATTGAATGGCAGAGCAGAGGCTGAACGGCCTACTCCTGCGCCTTTTCCTTGTGTTCTTATGATCTCTGTCCTCAGCCTCCTGCACTGTTCCAATGAAGCTCAAAGCAATTTTACTTTTGTTTTATCTTTTGGACACCAGCTGTTCATCATCCTGCCATTCACGCCTCCTCTGGGCACATCTTTTGTTCCTTCATTTGTCCCATTACCACTCCATTTGGCCCTGCACCACCGAGTCTTTTGTCACTTAGCTCTCCTGTCTTTCACCTTCCTTTATGTTCTTTTACCACCCTCATCCATTTCACTTGCTAAAAGTTTATTATATTTTTAACGTTTCCTAGCTTTGATGACAGATCATCGACCTGAAACAGTTTGTCTCTCCGCCAATGCTGCCTAACGTGCTATGTATTTTCATCACAGTGTCACAGTATCTTTACAGTGCAGAAGGAGGCCATTCGGCCCCTTCAAGTCTGCACTGGCTCCCTGAAAGAGCACTCCACCTAGTCCCATTATTTCTGTTTTCATATTAATGGGGTAATGGGTAAAAATTACTATGAGAGAAAGGAGAAGGACTTGCATTCAGATAGCGCCTTTCGACCACAGGATATCCCAAAGCATTTTACAGCCAGAGTAGTACTTTTGAAGCATAATTACTGGTGTAATATAGAAAATGAAGCAGTCAGTTTGCCCACAGCAAAATGATAATGACTAGATAATCTGTTTTTGTGGTGCTGATTGAGGGATAAATATTGGCCAGGACACCAGGCAGAACTCCCCTGCATTCCTTTGAAATAGTGCCAAAGGATCGTATCGTTAACCTAGGAAAGTAAATGGGCCATTGGTTTAAATTCCTCCAGAGGGCATGAATGATATGATACAGACAAGGTTTTGCTGATTCCTAATTCCTCTCTCTGCTATTCTAAGTGAGGTATCAACTCAGGCCGACACTGTTAAAATGGCCCAGGATCAAGAGGCAAGCAAGGAGGAAAGTAGCAATTTTCCACTTGGTACAGCTTGTAAAGGATGTGGGGTTTATAAGATTGTTGCTAAAAAGCAAAATGCTGCAGATGCTGGAAATCTGAAATAAAAACAGAAAATGGTGGAAAAACTCAGCAGTTCTGGCAGCATCTCTGGAGAGAGAAACAGAGTTAACGTTTCGAGTCCGTCTGACTCTCCTTAATAAGAGCCCTGAAGAAGAGTGAGACTGAGTTGAAACGTAAACTTTGTTTCCCTCTCCACAGATGCCGCCAGTCCTGCTGAGTTTTTCAATCATTTTCTGTTTTTATAAAATGGTTATGAGGTAATAAAATTTTATAAAATGGTTATGTTTTGGGACTGTGCCTGTAATTCAAGGCCAAATGGTGGGGGGCCGGGGGTGGGGGAGGTGGTGGTGGTGGGGCGGGAGGGGTGGGGGGGGGGTGTCATGTGACCTGTTCTGAAGTCTGCCTGACAACAGGCTCGGAGCAATTAAATATCAAAGGGACGTCCGGGGCGATGGTGTAAGGTTGTTACAGTTGGAGACAATGGCAGCAGTCTCTGAGTTCATAGTGGGTAGATTCTGAAGGCACAATTTTACAGCCCCATCGTGGGGCGAGGGCAGTTCCGCGAAAAGTGGCTAGCCGTTCAAAACTCTATTGGCTTCGGTGGCTCTGGAAGATCCCGCCGGTGGGAGGGCTGTAAAATCCAGCCGAGTCTTCCAAAGCCTCGGAAATGGGTTGCAAGAATTGGGCTGTAATTAGCTGTGCTGTAAACTGTCCACTTACTCCTAAGAAGAAAGACAGTCAAGGTCAAGAATAGCTCATCAGCATTTTGGTCTGGATGCAAGGCTAATGAGTTTCATGTTGCCATGGGGAAGAGTGCAGAGGAAGTCATTTTTCACTTCGGGCTACAGGCTTCCCTACAAATCAATGGACATCACAGAAGGGCAGCAGTTTTGTCAGCAGAGGAAAGAGGCTGCTTGGCTTTGTGAGCTACCACTGCCGGGTACAGGAAGGAGATGGTCTCTAATTGAAGAGACATACTTTGCAGCTTTCTAAGGGTTCGAAGGGATTCACTCTGGTGTAGCCAGAGGGGAAGAAACATCAGGGCAGGTTTTACTGCTGGCAGTGGATGTAGGAAACTCTCCAAAAATTCCGAAAAGGGAAGTACCTGGAGGCAGTCACTCAAAGTTTCTACTCAACAAATCAGGGAAATAGCAACCAATTAGAACCTGGGAGCAATCGAGCACTCTGGGGAGAGTGTGATATATGATGAACATCAAAGGGGAACGTTCCTCTCTGCAAAGTATAGGTTGCCTACAAAAAGAAAGGGTTTAGTCAACGATGTGTTTTTTTTTAGTCATTTGTTACAATAAATGTTTTAAACCATGAAATCTTGTCATCTGATTCTATCAGCTATTAACTGGTAGTTCCATTTTTTTTTGTTTTAAAGTTAACAGTCTCTAGGAGATCGTAACAAATTTCTACAGGTCATTTTAGACTCTCGGTTTCCAAAATACAACAGAGTTATTGGATAATGATTCAATACACAATAGAATATATGTTACAATTGCATGTGCAAAATGTCAAATCAGCAACAACATTAAATTGCTTCCAATAAGAACAACAATATATTTATATAGTATCTTTAACCGAATAAAATATGCAAGGGTTCTTCATAGGAGCATTATCAAGTGTCATTTGACACCAAGCCACCTAACAAGATACTAAGGTAGACAACGAAAAGATTAGTCGACAAGATACATTTGCAGGAGCAATTTAAAGAAGGAAAGAAAGTAGAGGTAGAGAGGAAGGAATCAGCCTGTAAATATACAGAACTCAACTGACTACACAGTTAACCATTTGCTTCTGAATCAAACTGCTCGTGTGTGCACTGAGGTGGCCTTTGCAGAACAACATAATCAGTCTGCCACACTGCACTTCACCAATGCAGCCATTCACACACCACCGGGGTACAATTTATTGCACTGACAGCTTCCAGATAGCTGCCAAGATCAGTTTATTCAAGTTACAATATCAGTAACGGTTGTCTGCACATACATAGCAATGCTCGTTAATTTAATTGCGCATCATCTTCCAAATTATTTCGACCACAGCGGCTTGTCAGTAAAAATGGTTCGGGTGGCAACAAAAATGCACAAAGTAACAGTTCTTTCTTATGTTGCAGTAACGTTAAGTTTAAAGCATTGCACAGCAATGGCAAAGGTTTTCACGTAAGAACAGCATGTTGTATTATCTCAACGGCGACTATCTCAACACATTTTAGAACAATAGAAGTTAGCAGCACCAAAGTTGGTAATTCAGCCCTTTATATCTATGCTTGCTCTCCAATTCAAACCTAATCCATTTTTTTTCCCATAATACGAGGGTGGGAATTATAATCTGTACAAACATTTAATGTGCTCAATATCATATTCCCTTTTGCTTCATTTAAGCACACGTTCAATCATGAAACAGGATTATAATAATCAGTGAGGAATTTGGTACAAGTGTATGGAACATTCATATAAGATGTGCCTAATTGTAATTTCTACTCAATAGTCTTTATAACATCTGCACCCCAATATTTTATGCAATAGTTAAAATTCAATAGATAAACAACATGTTACAAGCTTGGCTGATTATTTTAAATTGGTTGTTAGTGTACCTATTAGTGCACTCAGGGTTGTTCAGCTGCCCAATCAACGAATCACATCTCACAGTAAACGTTTTGTTTCAGTTTTGTTGTGTGGTTGGGGTCTAGAGGGGTTTTGGGGATTGTCTACTCTCCCAAAGTGTGCTGCTCGAGTCTGTAATTTCTTAAAACCGTTACTCTTTATTTACAGCAAGCATTTACACATTTGGACCTCAACACAAGGTTGAAGCTTCTCTTACTTCCAGATGTCCCTTACTTCTCAGTTATGTGATTTGACATCGTTATTACATTCGCATCATGTGTGTTTCTGATGTTAACCCTTTACTGTACAGAGCGTTCTGCCTATTATGAACAACCAAAGGAACATTATGTTTTATTTGATCAGCCAATCATTGTTACATATGTCCCACGTACCTGACATTACACCGGATAAAGTTCGGAGGCTGTTGGGTCACTAGAACTAGGGGTCACTGTTTAAAAATAAGGGGTTGCCCATTTAAAATGGAGTTGAGGTGAATTACTTTTCTCTCAGAGGGTCGTGAATCTTTGGAACTCTCTTCCTGAAAAGACAGTGGAAGTAGTCTTTGAATATTTTTAAGGCAAAGTTAGATAGATTCTTGGTAAGCAAGGGGGTGATAGGTTATTGGGAGTGGGCAGAATGCAGGTTTGAGGTTACTATCAGATCAGCCATGATCTTATTAAATGGCGGAGCAGGGCTCGAGGGGTTGAATGGCCTACTCCTGTTCCTTGCTCGTATGTTTGAGGTGGGCTGTTTCAAAGGCCCACCTCAGGGCTGTGGGGCTTCTTCACAGTTATAATGAAGAAAGTAAGGCTCTCTAGCCCGAATCCCTCACATCCCCTCACACACTCCCTGGGACCTAATCATGACACCTCATTCCCCTACCCACCCCCCATGGTCTTCATGCCACACACCGCCCCCGCCACATGCCAAGGACTTTGGGCACCTACTTACAAAAATCACAGGAGATCGTTTACCAAATTCCCAAACTTAGCGTAAGAGGAAGTATAGCAGCACAGTTAGGAACTTGGTTGACAGACAGGGTTGCTTGAACCAAAGTAAGATAGAAAGAGATTTGTTACTGAGATCATTAATGAGTCTCTCTGGATACAGAGGACAAGATAGCAAAGGTTTGCAGGTAACTCAAAAGCAGGGAGGGTATTAGAAAAAAATAAGAATACAAAATAACTTTGGGGGTTGGTGTTCAATTGTTCCATGTTTGATTACGTGAGTTTATTTACTGTTGATGTTCACTGTGCTTGATTATTTAAGCCTAGTGTGGACTCAGGGAAAAGCAAACAAAGCTGTAAATAGAACTGGAAACAAAGAACCAGAGCATGGAGTAGAAATTTAAAACACAGTATATAAAACCTGTTACACACAGTGAAACTAGTGTCATCTCTGCATAACTCTGAGCTATGAAATATACAACAAGGAGGAACTTAAGAATGGGCAAACACTAATTAACGTAAAGCAAAGTGAGCTATTGGGAGTAGAGACTCAATGGAAACATGGCAAAGGACGTGAATAGACACAGTGGCCTGAATTTTTACTCAGAGAGAGAGAGAGGCTGTCTGTCATAGCAAAAGTGGTGCCAGAGGCCCGATTCCAGAAGACCCGCCCTTAACCCCAGCCTCCTGTTATGTTTCCATTGGGGAGGTGGGGGGGCAGGGGGAGGAACCGGAGCAGGTTGTGGTTTGCACATCAGTGATTCATGGAGGCAGCTGCAGATGTAAAAGTGCAGCTGTCTTCAGTCAGATCTGATTTCCATTAGTGGGATGTCCAAAACAAAGGTTTTTTTTTTAGACCTAGCAGGAGAAGGCCTAAACTTACAGAAGTTCATTGAAGAGGTAGGGTACCCTTTTGGAGAAGTAAGCTACTCTTTTGCTTATGGTCCCTGGATACCTTTGGGAGAGGTAAGTTGCTTTTTAGGAGAGGTCAAGTGCCCTTTGGGATTGTTAAAAGAAGACTTGACTGTGTGTAAAAAGTGCATAAACTCATTAGAACTGTCAAGCTCATGGAACTGTCAAGGAAAGCTGTCAAAGGTATTTAAATCTCCAGCCCTTTAACTATTTGAAAAAATGTTTGCAGTGTTAAAAAAAAATCAATACTTGCTATTTCACTCCATCTATTGACATAAGCTTGAGGTCTATCACTTTATGATTAACGCTGCATGACTGATTTCACAATCTATCATTATCACGGTGGGATGCCTGTCAGTTCATGGTTTGATTGACAGCTCCAAATGCTTATAAAGCATTTGAAGTGATGCTATGACTACAATTGTTTGTTTTCACAAGGGATTAAAGGAAGTTAAATTTAGCAAACAGGCTTTTATCGATGCGAGTGTTTAAAAAATAGTGAATTCATCAATAGACAATTAAAACCTTTTGAAATATTGACATAAATCCTGAGTCTGCCCCTGGTGGGTGCTGGGTGAGTTGGCATTGGAGGGTGTAAAGGCAAAGGGTGGTGGGTGGGGGATATGGATTGGCATGAGTTGGCACTAAGTTGACATGGTGTCTAAAAATGGACATGGGGGTGGGTAGAGGAGCATAGGTAAGCATGGAGTGTATGGGGGCCATGGGAAGTGGGTAGAGGTGCATGAAGTGGCATGGAGGGCATGAGAGGCTATGGGGGGGGTGGGTGGGGGCATGAGATGGCATGGATGGCGAATGGGGAGTGTGTGCTGGGTGAGGGGGGTGTGAAGGGTGAGGGCTGGAGGGCTGCGTTTTATTTTTTTCCAGTGTTAGAGCACTGAGGAGGGTGTTTTCTACAGTCTGCCTCTACACCCAGCAGACCCTGTGGCTGCCTCTGAACTCTTTCTGGGGTCAGTTGGCCCAACTCCCATTTCAGCCCCACCTACCCCAGAAGAAAAATCTGACCATCCGGGGCACTTTATTGATTCTGCAAGTAAATTGGCAAGAAATATAAAGACAAACAGCAAGAGTTTCTACGGGTATACGCAAAGACCTAATTCTGGTGAATGAAGCCGGACAGGTGGATGAGTTGGTGGTGGGGGAACATTATAGTGATACCGACCACAACATGGTACAGTTTAAGTTTGTTATGGACAAAGAAATAGACAAGTTGCAAAAAAGCGTTTTGGATTTGGGGAGAGTGGATTTTAGTAAAATAAGGCAGGATCTGGCCAAGGTAGACTGGGAACAGCTACTTGTGGGGAAATCTACAGAGGAGCAGTGGGGGGCGTTCAAAAAGGAAATGGGGAAGGTACAGGCTCAAAATGTTTCCTCTAGGGTGATAGGAAGGAGTAACAAGCCCAGAGAACCATGGATGACCAGAGATATTCAGGTTACGATGAGAAGGAAAAGAGAGGCTTTTAGCAGTAATAAGGGAAGCAAATCAGCAGAGGCATTAGTGGAGTACAGAAAGTGCAGGGTGGAGCTTAAGAAAGCAATTAGGAGAGCAAAGAGGGGATATGAGATAGCTCTGGCTGGTAAAATTAAGGAAAATCCCAAGATATTCTATAAGTATATCAATGGGAAGAGGATAACCAGGGAAAGAGTAGGGCCCATAAGGGACCAAGGGGGCATCATTGTGTAATCCGCAAATTTACTAATCCTACCCCCGACATAGTCATCTATGTCGTTTATATAAATGACAAATAATAGGGGACCCAGCACAGATCCCTCTGGTATGCCACTGGACACTGGCTTCCAGTCACTAAAGCATCCTTCTGTCATCACCCTCTGCCTCCTACAACTAAGCCAATTTTGAATCCACCCTATCAAATTACCCTGCATCCCATGTGCATTTGCCTTCTTTATAAGTCTCCCATGTGGGACCTTGTCAAAGGCTTTGCTGAAATCCATGACAAATAATTGGGGACCGAGCACAGACCCCTGTGGTATGCCACTGGACACTGGCTTCCAGTCACTAAACCATCCAGATGCAGGATGATATCGCTGGAGTGTTGAATTAATACTTCACATCCGTCTTCACCGAAGAGAATGAGGATGAAGGTATCGAACTCAGGGAGAGAGACTGCGAGGTTCTTACCAAATTGATATAGGGAGTGACAAGGTATTGGAGGTGTTGGCAGGCTTAAAAGTGGACAAATCTCCAAGTCCGGATGATTTGTGTCCCAGACTGCTGAGGGAGGCAAGGGAGGAGATCGCAGGGGCTCTGACCCAAATTTTTAATTCCTCTCTGGCCACGGGGGAGGTGCCAGAGGACTGGAGAACAGTTAACGTGGTTCCACTATTTAAGAAGGGTTGTAGAGATAAGCCAGGGAACTACAGGCCAGTGAGTCTCATGTCAGTGGTAGGGAAAGTATTGGAGAAAATTCTGAAGGAGAGAATCTATCTCCGTTTGGAGAGGCAAGGTTTGATCAGGGATAGTCAGCATGGCTTTGTCAGAGGGAGGTCATGCCTAACAAATTTGATTGAATTTTTTGCGGGGGTGACCAGGTGTGTAGCTGAGGGTAGTGTAGCTGATGTAGTTTATATGGATTTCAGCAAAGCCTTTGATAAGGAAATAAATAGGAGAGTTATAAAGAAGGCAAATGCACTGGGATACAGGGTAATTTGATAAGGTGGATTCAAAATTGGCTTAGTTGTAGGAGACAGAGGGTGATGACAGAAGGATGCTTTAGTGACTGGAAGCCAGTGTCCAGTGGCGTACCACAGGGATCTGTGCTCGGTCCCCTATTATTTGTCATTTATATAAACGGTATAGATGACTATGTGGGGGGTAGAATTAGTAAGTTTGCGGATGACACAAAGATTGGCCGGGTGGTTAATAGTGAGGTTGAGTGTCTTGGGCTACAGGAAGATATAGACGGGATGGTCAAATGGGCAGATAAGTGGCAGATGGAATTTAACCCTGAAAAGTGTGAGGTGGAAGGAGTAATTTGACAAGGAAGTATTCAATGAACGGCATGACACTAGGAAGTTCTGAGGAACAAAGGGACCTTGGCGTGTGTGTCCATAGATCTCTGAAGGCAGAGGGGCATGTTAGTGGGGTGTTGAAAAAGGCATATAGGACACTTGCCTTTATCAATCGAGGCATAGATTACAAAAGTAGGGAGGTCATGTTGGGGTTGTATAGAACCTTGGTGAGGCCACAGCTGGAGTACTGTGTGCAGTTCTGGTCACCACATTATAGGAAGGATGTGATTGCACTGGAGGGGGTGCAGAGGAGATTCACCAGGATGTTGCCTGGGATGAAACATTTAAGTTATGAAGAGAGGTTGGATAGACTTGGGTTGTTTTCGTTGGAGCAGAGAAGACTGAGGGGTGATCTGATGGAGGTGTGCAAGGTTATGAGGGGCATGGACAGGGTAGATAGGGAGCAGTTGTTCCTCTTAGTTGAAGGGTCAGTCATGAGGGGATATAAGTTCAAGGTGAGGGGCAGGAGGTTTAGGGGGGATGTGAGGGAAAATGTTTTTACCCAGAGGGTGGGTGACTGTCTGGAATGCGCTGCCTGGGAGGGTGGTGGAGGCGGGTTGCCTCACATCCTTTAAAAAGTAGCTGGATGAGCACTTGGCACATCAAGGCTATGGGCCAAGTGCTGGTAAATGGGATTACGTAGGTAGGTCAGGTGTTTCTCACGTGTCGGTGCAGACTCGATGGGCCGAAGGGCCTATTCGGCACTGTGAGATTCTGTGATTCTGTGAAAAAACGAGAGTGGCTAAAGTGAGCATGGGTCCGGTGGGGGATGCGACTGGATAATTTATAACGGGGAACATGGAAATGGCAGATAATTTAAAGCAATATTTTGCATCAGTTTTCACGATGGAGGACACTATAAACATCCCAAAAATATCAGATAAGCAAGGAGCTAATGGGAGGAAAATTCTTGTAACAGTCTCTTTAACAAGGGACAAAGTATTTGAAAAACTAATGGGACTAAACATAAAGGCAGAAAAGTTGCCAGGACCTGATGGCCTACATCCAAGGGTTTTAAAGGAATTGGCTACAAAGAAAATGAAGCATTGGTAAAAATACTCCAGAACTCACTGAATTGCGGGAGGGTCCCAGCGGATTGGAAAACTGTTAATGTGATACTCCTGTTCAAGAGAGGAGGGAGACAAAAAGCAGGAAACTATAGGCCAGTCAGCCTAACATCTGTCATTGGGAAAATGCTAGAGTCCATTATTAAGGAAGAAATAGCAGGACATTTAGAAAAGCTTAACGCAATCAAACAAAGTCAGCATGGTTTTGTGAAAGGGAAATCATGTTTTGCAAATTTGCTCGAGTTCTTTGAGGATATAACAAGCAGAGTTGATAAAGGGGAACCGTTAGATGTAGTGTACTTGGATTTCCAGAAGACATTCAGTAAGGTGCCACACAAACGGTTATCACACAAGATAGGAGCTCATGGTATTGAAGGTAATGTATTAGCATGGATTGAGGATTGGTTAACACACAGAAGACAGAGAGTCAGGATTAATGGGTCTTTTTCGGGTTGGATAGACGTAACTAGTGGAGTGCCACAAGGATCAGTCCTAGGGCCTCAATTATTTACTATCTAAATGAATGACTTGGAGGAGGGGGCAGAGTGTAATGTACCCAAATATGCTGATGATACAAAAATAGGTGGGAAAGCATGTTGTGATGAGGACATAAGGAGACTGCAAGGGGACATAGATAGGTTGAGTGAGTGGGCAGTTGAAGTTTAATGAAGGAAAGTGTGAGGTCATGCACTTTGGTAGGAAAAATCAAAGCGCAGACCATTATTTAAATGGAGAGAGACTCCAAAAAAGTGCAGCACAGAGGGATCTGGGTGTTCTTGTGCATGAAACACAAAAAGTTAGCATGCAGGTACAGCAAGTAATTAAGAAGGCAAATGGAATTTTGACCTGCATTGCTAGGGGGTTGGAGTTTAAAAATAGGGAAGTCTTGTTACAACTGTACAGGGTGTTGTTGAGGCCGCACCTGATGTACCGTGTACAGTTTTGATCCCCGTATTTAAGAAAGGATATACTGGCATTGGAGGCCGTTCAAAAGGGATTCAGTAGGCTGATTCCTAGGATGAAGGGGTTGACTTATCAAGAATGGCTAAACAGATTAGGTCTTTATTCATTAGAGTTTAGAAGAATGAGGGGTGATCTTATTGAAAAGTACAAGATTCTGAGGGGGCTTGACAGGGTAGATGTTGAGAAGATGTTTCCACTAGTGGAGGAATCTTGAACTAGGGGCCATAGTTACAGAATAAGGGGGCACTCATTTAAAACTGAGATGTGAAGGAATTACTTCTCTCAGAGGGTAGTGAATGTCTGGAATTCTCTAACCCAGAGTGTTGTGGAGGCTAGATCACTGAAAGTATTTAAAGAGGAGGTAGATAGATTTTTGAAATATTGGGGAGTTCAGGGGTATGTGGAGCTGGCAAGAAAGAGGAGTTGAAGCCTGGGGCAGATCAGCCATGATCTTATTGAATGGCGGGGCAGGCTTGAGGGACCGAATGGCCTGCTCCTGCTCCTGTTTCTTATGTTCTTATGTTTTTAAGGAGTTATCAATTTAAAATTATTACTAAGAGAGTCATGAAAGGGACTAAAAGGTATTTTTTTATGCAATAACAACAATTTGTATTTCTATAGTACCTTCACATGATAAAGTGCCCTGATGCTTTTCACTGGAGCATTATAAAAACATTGACACTGAACGACACAAGGAGATATTTCGGCAAATGCCAACTTTCAGAGTTAGGTTTTAAGGGGTGTATTGTGGACTGAGAACTGGAGAGGCAGAGAGGCTCAGGTAGGAAATTTCAGAGCTTACGGGTGTCATGGCCACCAATTGTGTGGAGGTTCAAATCAGGAAGGCTTAAGAGGCCAGAATTAGAGGCTTGAAGATGTCTTGCTGGCTATAGGAGATTTTTGCAATATGCCTTTAAGGGATGTCAGCATGACATCACTAGAAGAGAAATGGTTCATGTGATCTTGTCTTAATTTCACTTTTGTTTTGAGCAGAGCACACACACACAGCTCTGATGCCTTCAAGCTTTACACCTATGTGTCACTGTTCTCATATAAAAGCAAAATATTATGAATGCTGGAAATCTGAAATAAAAACAGAAAATGCTGGAAATACTCAGCTGGTCTGGCAGCATCTGTGAAGAGATAGAGTTAATGTTTCGAGTCCAAAAGGAATCTTCTTCAGAACGCTAGAAGAAGAGTCATATTGGACTCAAAACATTGGCTGGAATTTTCTGTCCCCACTGGCATCAGGCATCATGGCGTGTCTGACTGGACAATATGGCCAGAAGGCCAAAAATCGGTTTCACAATGTTATGACACCAGTTTGCGATTGTCCACTCCACCCGTCAAAGGGCATTTCCACCTCTGCATGTTGGGAACATAATTTTAAAATATCTGTATATCATTATATCCCCATGTCACCGGAATCATCCCTCCACACTGGATCATCTGGGAGCGTCAGCGTGATTCACAACAGTGTTTAAAAGCTGTGCACCTGGCGAGCTGAATTTCGGGGAGAGTTCAGGAGTGAGTGCACACTAACATTGCGCAGCACACACAAGGGTCACCCTTCAAATTCAAGGAAATCACTGAGCATTCAGGTGAGGGCACGGGTAAGTCGCTTTTCCCAGCTGGCTGACAAGGCAAGGGCTACATTGTGGTTGGGGTGAGTTGGTGGAGGGCAAGGCAGTGCAGTCTGATGTTAGTGCACAAGCACACACCGTGGGGTGGGGGTAAGGGAAGCAGCCACGCATTAGGGAGCCCTTGTATGAAGTGACCATTCCTTCACAGCTGAGACAGTTCAGGCGCAGCCACGCTGACATGCTTGGAGTCAGGCCTCTAGCTTATCTGCCCACTCAAGCAACGCAGAGGCATGAAAATGCCACCAAGTGTTCCTGAGCTTTTCACCCCTCAGGCACAGACTGCAAACTAATGAATGGTTTAGTGGACTGCAAAACAATTAGATGACTGGGCACGTTGTACAATCTCCTTGCTAAAGCTGTCCACGGAGCAGTCACTAGTGGAGGCGCTCACAGCCTCTTGCAATGTCATCATTCAGGTTTGGACCAGTCTCCCCCATGGTTCAAGCTAATAGTGCAGCCTTGCAGTGTGGGTTAGGAGAATGCCTCTGCCTGAGCTGAGAGCACAACATGCAGTCCAATGGGCAAAGCTGCCGCCAATCGGTTGGGTGGAGTGGGGTAAAGGTAGGTGGGGTTTTGGGCAGCTATGCAGCGCACTAATCTCTGGCCATTAGAGTGATGGCTAGCGCTCTCTGGAATGCATTATGGGTCTTGAGACTTAGCCAAGAGAGGTTCTTGGAACACCCTTGCTAAGCCATGCATCTCTCTCTTTCATCCTGCAGGAGGAGTACATCAGGACCATGGAGCCTGATGATCTAGCTGTACGCCTCATGGTTTACAGGGAGCAGAGACAAAGGAGAAGAGAGTGACGGAGGCACCTGGCTGGACAGAGAGAAGAGCAACACCCTCTGGAAGGAGGGGTAGATGGGGCTCCTGCACATGTCGCTGAAGAGCCACAGTAAGCTGTTGCTGGTCGGCACTTAGCTAGACCCAGCATCTATAGACGCTGCCTTTCATTCCTGCAGATGACCAAGAACCAGTGTCGCCGAAGACTGCGCATGTCTAGGGAACTGATCGGTCACATCTGCAGGATTTGTCACCACGGGGACATGGGGGGTGTCCACTACCTGTGCTCATGAAAGTGACTGCAGTGCTCAATTTTTATGCCAGTGACTCCTTTCAGGGCTCCACAGGTGACCCCTGTGGGACCTTACAAACCTCCACACACAAATACATCCATGAGGCCACAGACGCCATATTCGCGAACTCACACAACTTTGTTCATTTTGCCCGGGATCAAGAAAGCCAGAAAGCAAGAATGCTGGGATTTGCACAGATCTCAGATTTCCCACAGGTGCAGGGTGCCATCGATTCCACTCCCATGGGGCTCAGATCTTCGTGGCAACAAGTGGTCAACTATGTCAACCGCAAGGGCTTCCGCTCACTGAATGCTCAGCTGGTGTGTGACCATCACAAAAACATTCTATAGACTTGCGACAATTCCCAGGGAGTGTCCACAACTCCTACATTCTCAGGAAGTCTCACATCCCTGACGTCTTCCAGGATCCACACAGGCTGCAGGATTGGCTCCTCAGGGGCAAGGACTACCTGCAGAGGAAGTGACTGACCACGCCTGTGCAGTGGTCTCAGATTGCAGTAGAGGGAATTTACAACAAGGCTTATGCTGCAATTCACCCCTTGGTGGAGCAAACCATTGGGATGTTCTATATGAGGTTCCGGTGCATGGACTGGTCTGGTGGAGCCCTGCAATACAGTCCGCAGAGGATGTCACACATCATCATCATCTGGTGTGCCCTTTACAACCTGGCGCTGCAACAGGGGGAGAAGCTGGCTGAGGTGGAGATGGAGGAGCTGCACGTCTCCTCCGATGAGGAAGACATAGATGGCGATGAGACCGAGGAGGTCCCCGAAGGTGAGGAAGTCGGTGATGAGCCCTTCGCACTGGCCACATGAGGCAGGCATGCTCAGGAGGCCCTCATAGCTGCTAGGTTTGTGGAGGATGATGACGACATGCAGTGAGGAGACACCATAGATTCTCACATACCTTATGCGAATGTTTGACTCCTGTCTGACTGATGGCAGTTCACATACCCTCCGTGATAAGGTTCCTGGCATGGACATGCAATGGTTGCCCTAATCGTCTCTACATTCCAGGAGGATGATTATGGCATGCAGTGGGGACACTCCATAGATCCTCACATACCTTATGTGGATGTCTGACTCCTGTATGGCTCTGTTTTCAAAGTCCATGAGGATTTTGATTTCAGGCATTCTTCTACCAGTCTGCAGCCTCTCCCTTTTGTTGTGTGCCAGCTTGTCCTGCATGAATGGAGATGGAGAGAGTGTAAGCAGGTTACCTGCCAGGCCAGATAACAAGGACGCCTGGCATGTGTGTGGTGAGTGGTGCCAGGATGAGATGAAGACAGGATCCACAGGTCAAATGAAGGTGTGTGTGAGAGGGTGAATGGTGATGTCCCTTGAACTGGCAGTGAATGAGATTCCTGTGGATGTGTGATGGGTTTGTGAGTGTGTGAATTGAGAGTGATGAGAAGAATAACTTACCCTGGCAGAACAGAGGAGATCATTCACCCTCTTTCAGCACTGAGTGGCTGTCCTCTTTAGCAGGGATGACCAACGCTGCCATCGTCTCCCATGTCGAATTGGTGACCGTGCTTGCTGGTCTTCGCCAAGAGCGGGGGTAGAGGGCATCGCGGTTAGCCTCCACTGCATGCAGTAGGCACTCGAGGGAGATGGCATTATATCTGGAGGCAGCGTGTTTCCTCACTTTGGCAGCCTCAGTTCCCAGCAGCTTCCTACCCCTTGACGAGTGCAGGGGTGACCTTTAAATCTGGCACCCGATCTGCTGAAGGCCTGATGCGATGTCGGGGCAGGCAAACCACAGGCCTCCCACCAGCGACCTGGCATATTTCCCGGGAATGAATTATTAGTGAGGCGGGAGGTGCCTGAAATGGAGCCATTGCAGCCGGTGGGTGAAACGTCCTTTTCCACCCCACCCCCGCTACCGCACTTAGTGCAAATCTGGGACGATTCTGCCCATTAACTCTATTTCTCTCTCCGAAGACGCTGCCAGACCTGCTGAGTTTATCCAACACTTCCTGTTTTTATAACTGTTGCCTAGTCTTAATAAATGAACCAACAACGTGTTTACTCAAACCCTTATGAGCGATTGGTGCCTTGTGTCTTGTCCAGTAAATAAGCTCAAGGTATTATATCATTATAATAACACAATCGAGGTTACAGAGATAGGGAGTGGAGAGGCAGTGGGTTGTTGGAGGATGGAATGCTTTGCCACACAGAGTAAGTGAGACAGAGACCATTATATATTTAAAGAGAAAAGTGGATAAGTATTAGAAGTAGATGCCAAATGAAGTATTAGAAGATACGAAGTCATAGGAAATCATGGAGGGGTAGAGATTAGTTCTGGATCACTACAGGAAAGATCTGACACAGAGACAATGGTCAGAATGGCCTCATCCAGTTTATAAAAAATTATGCTCCGTGCAATAATATTGGAGTCATAGATTGAAGTTAGGGGTCTAGGGTATATGTTGGAGCCAAATAGCCACAAGATAACACCACTTAATATAGAATCATACTGCACAGAAGGAGGTCATTGGGTCCATTATGCAAGTGTCAGTTCTTTGAAAGAACTATTTGATTAGTTATTGCCCTGCTCTTTCCCCATCGCCCTTTTTATATTTTCCTTTCAATTCCTTTATCCAATTCCTTTTTGAAATTTGCTATTGACTTTTCTTCCACCACACTCACAAGCAGTGTATTCCAGATCGCAGCAGCCTGCTGCAAAAAACCAGAATTCTCCTCATGTCTTCTTTAGATATTCGAAAGTCTTTACCTACCTAATTCCTTGAATTTAGAAAATTTTGGACAGGTTTGTTTATCCTATGGGCAGCTGCCATTGGACAGTGGAGGTGCTTCAAGGACGTGACCAGTCACATTTGCAGCTTCTAAACCATTGGTTTTCTCTCTTGCTCTCAAGCACATGTATGAAACACACATATCCAAAAAGCCCCTAATGTGAGGATGATGCACAAAGATCAATTTTTCACAAGCTTATATTAATTGTAAGCCAAATTAATATTTAAATATACATTCTGACAACTTGCTCTTAAGTCGCAATGGTTAATGTGATGGTTCCAAAAGATAAGGTGGTGTCTATCAATTAATTGATTTAAAGCATTATGATTATATAATCATTTTGGGTTAATTGCTGAACCTCTTTTATAACCTAAACTTGCCGTAAAATGGGCCTCTTACAGAAAACATGTTCACAATTTAAAGCCCTGAGGATATCTGGCCAATTTGAATATTTTATATCTGAGATTTTCGTTTTCTAAATATTCAGGTCACTGGAGTGCCAAGAATTCAGCTCAGACTAGGTCACCAAGACAAATTACAGAGAAGGAAAGAAGAAATATTAGCACACTTGATAAATTATGAATATCTGCAGTTAGGTTCTTAGGCTAATCTACTTTACAGAAATCCAAATTTTGTAATGAGAAATATTCTAGCTTTTAGAATTTTTTTAAAAAGTCATTCATGGGATGTGAGCATCACTGGCCAGGCCAGAATGTATTGCCCATCCCTAATTGCCCTTGAGAAGGTGGTAGTGCGCTGCCTTCTTGAACTGCTGCAGTCCATGTGTTGTAGATACGCCCACAGTGCTGTTAGGGAGGGAGTTCCAGGATTTTGACCCAGCGACAGTGAAGGAACGGCGATATATTTCCAAGTCAGGGTGATGAGTGCCTTGGAGAGGAACTTCCAGATGGTGGCGTGTTCCCATGTACCTGCTGCTCTTGTCCTTCGAGATGGTAGTGGGTTTGGAAGGTACTGTCTAAGGAACCTAAAATGCAAAGCTGTTCTTGCTTCTTTGGAGACGTGGGCATATAATACAGGCTTGCACTCTCACTGTAATAGAGAGGGAGTGCTGCACTGTCCCAAGTGCTGACTTTTGGATGAGACATAAAACTGAGGCCCTTTATGTCCTCTCAGGTGAATGTAAATGGTCACAGAGCTGAGGGGTTCTTCCATTATTCTGGTGAATAATTCTTGAGCAACGTGACTAAAACAGATCATCTGGAAACTTAACTCATCAATGATTCCGAGCCCTTCATGTCCTCAGGTTGATTTCCACATTCCTGACTTCATAGTGGCTATGCTTCAAAGGTACCTCATTGGCCATAAAGCGCTTTGGGATGTCCTGAAGTCATAAAAGGTGCTACATAAATGCAAGTCTTTCTTTTCTCTACTTTCTATTGATGCTCCAGTCACATGGGGCAGAATTTTGCCCTTGATGGGTGTGCGGGCCCCAACAGCTCGGCGGCGGGCGGACAGCCGACCCCACCACTGAAATGGGCACCGCCGCCATTTTAAGTGGGCGGGCCAATTAAGTCCCGCCCAGCAGCATCCCCGATGGGAAGCGCTATGTGCTTCCTGTGAGGGGGGGGTGGGTGGGGGGGTGGGGTGGGGGGTGGGGGATGGGGAGGAGGGAATCCCCAGCTGTCAAAGTGCGCTCTTTCACACATGCGCACTGCTCCCTGACGCAAAGTCCAGTCTCAGGAAGAATAGTGAAAATGGAAAAAACTTTAAAAATAGAAACATTAAAAAATTATTAATGTCACACGAGATGGGACATGTTAATAAAGAACACATAACCTTTATTAATTTTTTACAAACCGGACATGAAACTTCATCCTGCCAGTGGATGAAGTTTCAGCAATAACCTGAAGCCCGCTGGGGCTCCTGGTCTGTCCGCCAGCCTTAAGGTTGGACGGGCAGGTCTTTAATTACTTTAATTAGGCTGTCAATGGCCTCAATTGGCCATTGACAGGTCAGCGGGCGGACAGCTGATTTCGCTGTCCGCCCACCTTCCTAAAAATTTAAATGGACCGGGATGACGTTGGGGATTCCTCCCAATGTCATCCCGTGTCATTTTGCCCTCGGTGACTGGGCCCCGCCCCCAAATCGCCAAGGGGAAAATCCTGGCCATGGACTTTTAATGACCAAGTCTTTGACCAGCTTGGCAGAACGCATTGTGAGTTAGCATTGAACCCAACCCAATAAAATAAACATAGGCATGAGACGATTTTTTTTTTATATACATAAAATACAATCTCAACATGATTTACCAAATAGCCCTTTTGCCACATTATTGCGCACAGGATAAAATAATGGCTCATTTACGGAATTGCAGGATTAATTGGATTAGAGTTTGTTTTGGCCTGCTTTAGAGCACAAAATGGTGCCAGTGTATGTCAGGGGTGGCAGGACTGGGTCTGCCCTAAATTGAGTCTTGTCTTTCTTTCCTGGTGAGTTGCAGGTTCCTGTCATACCAATAGAGGCAGCTTTGTTGGCATGAGTGCCTCCAAGTTGGGCAGGTTGTGGCCTCCAGTTAAGTCCAGCTGATTGAGGGAGGTAGGAGTTGGGTGGGGGGTGGGGGGTGGCAGTGGTGGGGGGAAGGGAGGAAATAGGAGAAACTTGGTTGGCCTCGTGTTGTCTGATAGTGGTTTCAGGTAGTTCTGCAAAGAGTGGGGAGGAGGGAAGTGGTTTGATATCCGAATGGTTTACTAGGACTGCAGAGGGCATTTAAGAGTCAATTACATTGCTACGGGGACTGAAGTCACTTCTAGGCTAAACCAGGGAATGATAGTGGGTTTCCTTCCCCAAAGGATTTTCACAAAGCAGTTGGGTTTTTACAATGTAGGAACTGTAAATTGTCCCTCATTTCAGTCCTAAAGGACCAAACTCCTTTTCTGAACTGTGACACCATTCCCCGTCCAGGGAAATGTTTTCTCAGCATCTACCCAATCAAGCCCCTTAAGAATGTTATATGTTTCAATTATCACCTCTCATTCTTTTAAACTCCAGGGAATATCAGCCTATTCTACCCAATCTCTCCCCGAGAATCAACAGCTTCATGGTCACATTTACTGATAACAGCTTTTATATAGTCAAGTTTTTATAAATGAATTCAAATTGCAAAGCTGAGATTATAAACTCATACTGTCTGGATTCCTAGCCCAGTAACATAACCCCATCTGCTATAGGGACCAGGAAATGGGGGTAGTGTAGAGACTGTACAATTCCTACAGCGGATCAAGGTACAACTGGCCAAGTTCATTGGGAGGAAAAGCAGAACAGGATTAGCATGAGTCAATAGCCTAGAAAGGATCCACTGAAATCTTGCAGGACACACTATAAAAGACGTCAGGATTGACACGTGGATTCTCACTGGAGGTCACACAGAGCCAATAGGAGGCTTGGAAAACCCTGGTGTATCTGTGAATCATCACAAGAAAAGTAATGGAGCTACTGAATTAGTCTGGCGGTATGAAAGAGCAATGCTCGTGCTATTGATCTCTGTTGTTAACTGAGATCATCACATGATGTCATGAACATTGATAACAATCAGCCACTAGCGTGCAATATTTAGATAGGCTTCAGTGTGAACTTAACTGGAAGATGGTCGCCTATCATCAGACAGCTGTAATGCCTGATGACATAATGTTATCCTATTTATGACAATCTTTGATTCAGTAGCTTGTTGCGGCAAGATAGAAACTACAATCTCAGGCCATTCAGCCCCCCTGACCGATACTGGTATTTATATTCCACACAACCCTCCTCCCACTCTACTGTTCTCTTCCCAGGAACAAGCGCACACACAGTCACAAAGACACACACTCAGTCACACACAGAAACAGATGCAGACACAAAGGCCCAGATCTTTTAGTCAACAGCGGAGTGGGTGTATCCAGCGCTGACTGAGATTTAATCTGCCCGGTTACCATTTTACGCTGGAGCCTTTGCACCTTCCATCCCGGTTCTAGCAGGGAACCAGTGATGTGAGTGTCAGGAGACCAAGTGACGAGCATAATTCCTGAGAAGCCACGGCCCCTCATTCCATCGTGAACTGAAGACACGCCTCTTAAGGTCTCTCTTCAATCCATTGACTACACTGTTTTAATTGGACCTGTCATCTCCAACTTGGCACAGCCTCACCTCCCTCTACAGTGTTCATCACCCTGATCCCCCAACAATGTCCACCCCTTCCCTCACCACCTGTCAATGTTCACTCCCCTCTCACCCTCCCATCTCTCACCCCAAACAATGCTCATTCCCCTACCCGCACCCCCCGACAATGCTTGACTCTCAAGACATTGACCTGACAGGAGCCAAGGATTCTGGAAGCTGAAGGAAGAGGGTGGGGGTGGGGGTGGGGGTGGGGGAGGTGGGTGTGGGTGGGTGGGGGGTGAGCACTGTCTGGAGTTGGGGAACACTGAGTATTGTCCGGTGAGGTGGGGGGAGGTGGTGCTGGGCATTGTCAGGAAAAGTTCGAGCTGTATCGGGGTTTCCGTGGCATTGGAGTGCTCTTACGCTCCAACTGATTAACTTCAAGCTGCGCTCCTGAGCTGGCTTTACACCTGCTTGGGAAAGCTTTAAATAAATCTGTGTAAAAACCAGGGTGAATATAGGGCGTAAGGCTATGGCCACCTCATCCCACACTCATAGAGAATGGTGCAGCAATCAAAGCAGGGTGAACCCAGCAATCAGAGCTTTAAACTCCCTGCGTAAGTACCATGCGTGTGCGCCCATTAGGCCTTCCTCAGGATCCTGAGCTGCATCAGCAACTTGAGTTGAGTTGCTCACCAGTCCCCATATTGGAAGATTCAAGCCAAAGACACGCAGAAAGAAACACACACTCACTTCGTCACACATGGTGAAAGGACAAAATGATATTAGGATCGTTGTTGAAAATGCCTACAATATCTGTTTTTTTTTAAGGTTTTTTTACTTTCTACCATAAAGCTATTAATGTATATGATGTTATTGGAAATTATATTTTTAAAACAGAGGTTTAGTCTGTGGATGTGCCTGTGTGTGTCTTAATTGGATTAAGGCCAGCTAGTCTGGGTGCTTTGATGTATAGTAGTTTTGAGCTGTAAACAGAGGTAGAGGTGAGTTTGCATTTTGTTGGGAGTGAAATCTTGCACCTAGCTAGGAGAGACCAAGCAACATGTTTATTATTACTAATAAAATTGGTACTATGAAAGGGGCTTTATTGTTAGAAGAGGTGGGGTTCTAAGGGCCTGATGATAATGAAAAGTTACATTCAATGAGAAGCACTGGGTATAACCTACAATGAGTTTATGTGTGAAAGGCAGAGGCGTATAACATCTAAGCAATTGTAAACGTACAACTGTCTGCAAAGGAACCAAATTGAAAGGAACCTCATTTTGAATTTGTAAAGTGAAAATGCTTTGCCTGGTGTCTGGTTAAATCTATTGGGTATTTTTGCCTTAGTGGAGATTCATTTTGGAATTTGTTAAAAGTTATGATAGTAGTAATTTTTAGCCATGTGTATATGTTTAATTTGTTGAAACTTAATAAATGCCTCATTTAGTTTGATATAAAAACCTCTAGAGAACTGGTGGTCTTATTCCTGAATTTAGAGCTGCAACTCAAAACATACCAATTGAAAATATAAGTTATGACAGTTGTTTAAGTTTCCCTCTGGGATTTTAAATAACTCAGCCTTTAAAAACTTCTGTGTCATTACATTTCAGAAATACAGGCTAATGATTAGAAATACTTTGAGACAAAAAAACATTTAAGCTTAAATAAATGGTTCTGAAGTCATTATCTCAATGATGGATGTGTCACCAAGAAATGGTTTAAGAGAGTCATCACATGACAATGATGAACACAGAAAATGAAGGAACTTTTAGACTAAAAGGTTCTTCCACGAGAACGAGTTATGGATTTTCTGTTGTATTCACCACTGAGTACCTTTTGATAAGCTACATGCCCACTGTGATGTCTCATTGTCTATTCTACTCACCTCAGATAGGTTAATGTCCTCCAATAATTTACAGCAAATTATTCACACTTGTCTGCATAGAGTTTATGGAGTTTGAGAGCATGCGTGGCAAAGAGCAAGCACTTTGCTATGAGCAAGTTGAACAAGAAACTCATTTGAATTGCTTTTCAGTTCATCCTCAGAGTGTGAACATTGCTGGCAAGGTTAACATTTAAACCCCCCCAGCCCAAGTTGCTCTAAAAAGGTGCTGGGCATTTTTTTTGAACTACTACAAATAGTAGTTTGATACAACTATATAGTGCATAGGTCACTTCAGAGGTAATTAAGAGTCACCAAGCTTATAGGAATAAAGCCATTCAGCCCTTCAAGTCCATTCTGCCACTGAATTAGATAAGCCTCGTCTGTATCTCAGGGCTGGATGTTCCCTGAAAGCTGAGGCAAAGGGGGGGGATCAGGGAAAATAGCGGGGACCCACATCAGGATGGCTCTTCCATGCTGAGGCACCCTCTCGATCTCTGACCTGCCTCAACGGTGCCCACTTATCCCAATGTGACTGTGAAGCTTTAGAGATGCCGGCCCTCTGACTCTCGCCCTTAATTAGATGGCAAGCTGAGAGGCAGGCAATTAGGAGGCTGCCTTCAGGAAGAACGTTGAGCCATTCCCAATGCCAGCAAGTGTGGGCTCCGGCTACTCCCGTTGCTCCCAATGTCAGGATCCTGAAACCCATGGCAAAATTCTGTCCTTAATTCCAGTTACCCATATTGGCCTAGGGTGAGATGGTGACATAGTGGTAACGTTACTGGGCTAGTAATCCAGAGCGTCAGGCTAATGTTCTGAGGAATGGGTTTAAATCCCATCACGGCAGCTGGTGGAAATTAAATTCAATTTATAAATTCAATTTATAATTGAAAGCTGATCTCAGTAATGGTGACCATGCCCTTACAGAAGGAAATCTGCCATCCTTGCCGTGTCTGGCTTACATACGACTCCAGACCCACAGCAAAGTGGTTGACTTTAACTTCCCTCTGAAATGACCTCACAAGGTCAGTTCAAGGGTAATTAGGGATGGGCAAGAAATGCTGGCCTTGCCAGCGATGCCCACATCCCATGAAAGATTTTTAAAAATCCTTAATACCTTACCTAATAACAATCCATTAAGACCGGATTTCTGACACCAAGGCGAGTGGCTTGAATCAGGAGACTTGCCTCGGTTTTAAGGGCCCAAAATCATGCAATTTTTGCTCAGGGGGTTGGGGATGGGTGTGGTGGGGGAGGGGGGAGGAGGAAGGAGGAAGGGTGGTGTGGGGAGGGGGAAGGATGTAATTGGGTCTGCTAACTGCCAAGCTCGGGACCAAACCCTAGGTGGCCACAGGGATGGGTGAGTGTAAAGGAGGGTTGGTTAGAAGGGCACCTCGATTCCCTGGGACTTTGTCTCAGTTGTAATAACAGCAGTTAGGCCCTCCAGCCCTCACCCCTCACACCCCCTCTTCCACTCCCTGTGGCCCCTCATACCCTCCATGCAAACTTAATGCCAATGCAGGGCTCCAGCTATTTCTCATGGCCCCTCATATTCTACATGCCAACTCATGCCCCTTCCAAGCCCATTCACCCAGTACACTATCTACTCAACCAATGATAGATAATTGGTTTATTGACAAATCATCATGATGGCCAGAGTCAAAATGTGATGAGGATCCAAATAAAACAGGTAATCATAATTCATAACATAGTTATAGACAATCATTAAAATAAAAATAAAGCATAAAATAATAAAACGAATGCACGATTGCTGGGAAGTTGTTGCCATAGTGATAATGTCACTGGACTAGTAATCCAGGGCCTCAGGCTAATGTTCTGGGGATATGGGTTCAAACCCCACCATGGCAGCTGGTGGAACTTAAATTCATTTTATAAATCTGGAATTGAAAGCTAATCTCACTAATAGTGACCATGAAACCATTGTCAATTGCCATTAAAACCCATCTGGTTCACTAATGTCCTTTAGAGAGGGAAATCTGATGCCATTACCTGGTCTGGCCTAATGCGACTCCAGACCCATAGCAATGCAGTTGACTCTCAACTGCCCTCTGAAATGGTGTGGCAAAGCATTCAGTTCAAGGGCAGTTAGAGATGGGAAACAAAAGCTGGCCTTGGCAGTGACATCCGTATCCCATAAAAGAATAAATTGAAAACAAATTATGATTAATTCAGTATAAAAATAATTGCAATACATTGCGAAATGGAGGTCTCCTTAATTTATAGAATAAAAATTAATGATCTACTGCATTCTGCATCAATCATATATCCTTAGGTTAAGTTCATTAAATTCTCAATCATTTACATACTATTTATGAGTTTTATAAAGTAGGAGATTGGGCTGTCTCATAGTCTATTCATCCTATATCTTATTTGCAGAATGACGTCTTTTCTTCTTAATTCCATTGAATATTTATGTTTTTTCTACATTTACTGGACCATATAATAACAATGGCAAGTGTAAAACTGCTGAAAAAGAACACCCATTCAGAAATGTTCTTTAAAAACCTGCTGTTCCTACAACCATACAGAAATATGAATTAGACAGACAGTTATTAGATAAATAACAGAGGGTTCAAACATTTAACACCTTTTAATCCTGTCTGACTAAACAGTGAGGCATTGACATAGGATAGCACAGAAATAACTTATTATACCCACTTAAAGATGTCAATCAACCAAAGTCAACAATTTAATTAACTTGTCAAAACAGAATTCCTGCTGAGTTCATGCTTTTATTGGTCTGGGATCCCAGCCAAGTATGCCCTTGGACATATGGAAAGGCCCTGGAAAGAAATCATTCAAAACCAGCTTCACTGGACAGGACATGTTGTTTGTATCCCTAACACCAGACTCCCAAAGTAACTGCTCTACTCAAAAGTCGGTTGCGGCAGGAGACTCTGAGGATGAACAGCAGAAACGCTTCAGGGATGTCCTCAAAGCATCTCCGCACAGGACAGCTCATGGGGAGTCCCTGGCTTTTGGCTGACCAAAATGGAGAAGGCTCATTTTGGAAGGCACCAAACAAATCATGCGACTTTGCCAGGAATGTGCAGAAGGTGTTGGAGGAAATGCACAAAGCTCCAAACAACTCATCTCCCAACCCTTCAAGTACCACCTGCTCTGCAGGTGGCAGAGGCTGCAGATTGTGCATGGGACTTATCAGCCATCTCAGAATCCATTGGGCCAGAGTGGAAGCAAGTCATCCTCAATCCCGAGGGACTGCCTGTAAAGAAGAATTAACGGAGTAAGCCTGTATGGTAAAAATAATGAATAAATCACATTTTAATTAGATTCGCTATGATCTTTCCTACTTGGTGGTACCAATTTACATGTTTTTGTTTATTAACAATATGTAAATGAGCAAAGATGGAATGTCATAATGTGAGCAACATAAGCAGCGGAGTTGACACTTTCCTTTATTTGCGCTGTATAAAGCATTACATTCTTGGCGGGGTGCAGGGGGATGTGAGATGGTGGTTGTAGAACTGTCAAATACAATCATGGTGATTCACTGCTCTAATTCAAGAACATATCTGCTACTGTATGAATCTTTTTAAATATAACAAACAAAAACAATTCATAAAGCTTGTCAATGGACAAATTCTCTCAAGACAAAGCTCCTTGTGACATCCTAAAGTTCTCTGAGCATAGTTTTGCCGGCACAATCATTGATTCATTCAATTACTGTAATTAATTCAAGGAAAATACTACACTTCCAATTGACTTGGTAATTACAAGTATCAATGTTGTCAATCTAGAAGAATAAAATATTCATACATCATTTACAAAGATATCAGACATTCACATTTCAGTCATCGTGCAACTTTGAAGCAATCTGTAAATTTTTTTAAAGCCTCAATTTAGTCTGTAAATTAGTATTTTGAAGCCAGAAGAAGCATTTGCTGCTTCAACAACTCAATTTCACTTCACTTTAATGTGTATTTTATGTTCTATAAAGGCAGCCCATTTACTTACATCTGTGTTTGTCCCACTGTCAACTACTGTACAATACACGCAATGCTTGAAATCACAGCCATGGAGCCACAAAGTAACAGAACCAGTCGCTGACAGAAGATGTTAGCCTACTAAAAAGTACTTGATTTCCCGGCCGTGCAGTTGAAGTAATTCCTAAAGTCTGTGCATGGGAGCCTGTATTGCCATTGGGAGGTCTTCAGTCGATTTATTGCACTCTTCTTCATGGCTCATGAGACTGTTACTCTTACCATTGTTAATTGTGAGTGCCCCTATGCCTTGACCCTCTGTTGCCATCTCAGGTTAAGCCAGAAAATGTGGAACCTCAGGATGCTCAGTGATGACATCAGTGTCCATGCCCATATCAGCTTTATTTATCAAGACTGGCTCCCTGTACCTCCATTACAATGCCCATTCCCATCCTCACCATGCCTCTACATGACAATCTGGCAGATGGAGCATAATGTGGGAAAATGTGAACTTGTCCACTTTGTCAGGAAGAATAGAAAACCAGCTTATCATCGATTGTTGTAAAAACCCATCTGGTTCACAAATGCCCTTTAGGGAAGGAAATCTGCCCTCCTTACCCGGTTTGACCTACATGTGCTTCCAGACCCACAGCAATACAGTTGCCTCTTAACTGCCCTCTGAAATGGCCCAGCAAGCCACTCAGCTCAAGGGCAATTAGGGGTGGGCAACAAATACTGGTCTTGCCAGCGATCCCTACATTCCTTGAAAGAATAAAAAAGAATGGTCTTAATGGAGAGAGATTACAGAACTCTGATTTACAAAGGGATCTGGGTGTCCTGGTACATGAATCACAAAACGTTAGTATGCAGGTACAGCAAATGATTAGGAAGGCAAACAGAATGTTATTTATTGCAAGGGGAATGGAATATAAAAGTAGGGATGTTTTGCTACAGTTGTATATTTGGTGAGACCATGTCTGAAGTACTGTGTACAGTTTTGGTCTCCTTATTTAAGAAAGGACACAACTGCATCAGAAGCAGTTCAGAGAAGCTTCACTCAACTGATTCCTGGGATGAGGGGTTTATCCCATGATTGGGAAAGGTTGGACAGGTTGAGCCTATATCCATTGGAATTTCAAAGAATGAGGGGTGATCTTATTGAAACATCTAAGTTTTTGAGGGGCCTTGACAGGATAGGTGCTGAGAGGATGTTTCCCCTTGTTGGAGCAACTAGAACCAGGTTTAAAAATAAGGGGTCTCCCATTTAAGATGGAGATGAGGAGAATTTTTTTCTCTTAAAGGGTCTTGAGTCTGTGGAATTTTCTTAGCTAGAGGCAGGGCCATTGAATAGTTTAAACACCGAGGTAGATAGATTCTTGACTAACTAGGGAAACGAAGGGTATTAGGGTTAGGCAGGGATCATTGAGATGACAATCAGATCATCCAAGATCCTATTGCATGGCAGAGCGTGGTCAAGGGATCAAATGGCCTACTCCTGCTCCTAATTTGTATGTTCATATGTATGTTCAAATGACATATAATTGTAGCATGCTTGAGAGGGACAGCTGGCTTTCCATCACTGGGATTTTCTTTGTGTCATGTCTGGGTGTGTTGTATACTTACGGATAGCGATTGATTGCCACAATTAGTCAACAACTCCATTATCCATTCCACCTACCAAGATGAGAGCAGGTGAATTAGATGTTCCGAGGTCTTTCTTCATCTAGCAATTCCCGCGTTCTTTGGACCAACAAAACTCTGTGCCATGGATTCACCTCTTCAAGGCTCACTATCCTTCGGACCTTGTACAGGTTCTTGCTTATGAGAAAGCATAATTTTCCTGCAAATAGTTGCCATTACAGCAGTCTTCTGTCTTCCTTATTTTACCTCAAGCTGTTCCAACACAACTTTACATTGATACAGATTCAGAAATAGCCACTGCCTCCTTAGCTTCAGTGCCTCTCTTTCTGCTGTTCTTTGCAAAACCAGCATTCGCCAATCAGAGCTCAGCCATGATTTAATTGACAGGCTCAAGGTGCTCAACGACCTCCTTCCTATGCTCCTAGATTGCATTTAGTTCAGCAACTTCTTCCTTTCTCCATATATTTTTCCACTTCCTTTCTGACTTTCAAAACAGTAGTGATCTATCTTTCTTTTTGAGAATTGTCCCTTGCATCCCATTGTTCCGTCCAGCTATTTGTTCATTTCTAATCTTTTCTTCCACTCTCATGGCCTTGAATGTACTATTCCCACCTCTCCCACCGCTCAACCCAACTGCAATCCAGCCCACATGAAGGGGATTGCCCTGGTGAAATTCATGTATGATGTCCCATGTGACTGATTAATGTCATCATCCTTTTTGACCATTCAATATGAATCAATATTATTAACTTATCCAATCTCTATCATCGTCTCTCATTTTCACATTTCCAACCCTCCCTGTCCCAACATAGCGAATACAAGTTCTGTTATTGCTTCTCCTCCTATGCTTCATGGTCGTCTACCATGTGGTCTAAGGTTCCTTGGAGACAGTCATCTGTAAGCGTGTGGGCAATTTCCAAATGTACGCAGGGAAAAAGCCCTTCATTCCCTCTCCATCGCTATCCACAGCACCACTACTGTTGCTGCGCTTTCCAACATTACATTAAAAATAAGGTAAACATTCCACCAGCTAACCCTGGCAAGACTGAAACCATAGAGTTTAATTTTTGACACTCACTTTGGACCTGCATTCTATTCCACATTTCTGGCTCTGTACTTATATAACATACAGCCTTAGTGGCCAGCTCAATCCTAAACTGAGCTTCAAATCCCACATCCAGTCCATTCCTAGGTCTTTCTTCCTTTATTTCTGCAATATCAAATCTCTATTCTCCACCTTACTCCTAGCCCTGCTAAGTTATTGATATCTCCAAGACTTTCTTAGCTGTACTCCTGATTTCCAATCTATACAAATTCTAATTCACCCCGAACCCTTCTGCTTATCCAGAACTTATTTGGAATTATGTAGAGTCTACAGCACAGAAACAGACAATGCACCCCAAGTTTATGACAGTGTTAATATTCCACATGAACATCCTCCCATCCATCTTCATCTAACCCATTCAGCATACCCTTCCTTTTCTTTCTCACTCAAATGCATTGTGCTAATTGCCTCAACTTTGTCTCTCTAGCAATCCCTCGAGGCGAGGAGGACACTTGCCACGGAGTTTGTGGCAAGAATCTACACAGGGAGTCTTTTAATGTGTGGGAGCTATTGTCCTGCAGCTACCACATGGCTAATCAGGAAACTCTCCTGCTCTTATTTACTGCAACTACTCCTAGGCCAGGGTTTTTCAGACCCCAGTGGCAAACAAATTGTCGCCGACACTGGCTGTCCCATGGTCAGTTAATGCTCCAACGAGCGTTACTTGGCTGGAAGGGGGGCTTCCACCCCTCACTTGGGAAGAAGTCCCGCCTCAGTAAGCTGATGGCCGATCTGATTGGCCGGCAGCTCTCCAGTCCCAGCAGTGCCAGAAGCTCAAACTTCAAGCAGCTCCCAGAGCCTGAGTCCCGGAGACCAGGACCAGGTCAGTTTTGGGGGTCTCAGAGTAGGGAGGGGAAGTGGAGTGCCAGGAGGGTGGGCACGGGACAGAGTTGCGGGCAGGTAGGGATGTTGGTGGAGACAAAGCACCCGCAGGGACCATACCTTTTGTGAAGGACGCCCGATGTCTTTTGGAGGCTGCTGATGGATGCACCTCCCTCCCCTTCCCGCCTGAGGGTGGAGCAGGGTCACTTTTCAGGTTCAACCCCTGCCCCTGAACTCTTCACGCCAGCCTGCTTGAGGGCCCTTAAGTAGTCATTAATTGGCCATGGAAGGACCTCAACTGGAGCCAGGGTTGGGGAGTAGTGCGGGGCTTGGGGGTGGAACTCGGCCTAGGCCTCACCTGTCCCACCCTAACATTGTGGAGAGGTCATGGTGACACGGCTGATTCACTACAGTTGAGTTGTGGCGGCTTTCTTTGGTGTCATCGACTGGTGGTGTTTTGCCTCATTGCTATCTTTTACTATGGGGGTTGCTTTGCCCACAAACTGGTTGCACGCTTATCTGTTGGCAGGTGAGTCGATTGCAATATACGGCAGATGCAGAGACCAATATGAAATGAAGCACATACGATTTATTTACACAGACAACAGAGCACTGACATGATGTGTGTTCCCCCAACCAGACCCAAGTCTAAACTAACATTAACACGGTAGCTCCGCGCTACACAGCTATTGGGTCCTACAGTCACGTGGTCAATCTGCACACATTCTCTTAAACGTGTATTACACCTCAGATTACCACATCCCTCCCCCTTTACTTGAAAGTATATTTTACAACATATTAACTATTGACCAAAATGAACTATTTACAAATTCAGTCTCTCAGGAGGTTTTTTCAAACGTGTCAGCCATCGTAGTTCTATCTTTGCATGGTTTATCCAAGGCCTCCCTCTCAGGAGTCATCTGTCCACTAGGCTCCCCAGTAGGAATCTGTAAGTTTGCTTCTTTGGCTCTCTCAGACTCAACAGGTCCTACAGGTACTTCCAAAGCAAGAGGAGTACCTTCTACCTATGGTGTAGACTCCAACGGGAATGTTTGGTGCACCTTTTCTTGTGGATCTGTTTCCCTTTTCCTGAGGTGACCTACATGTCTCCTGATTATCCGACCTTCAACCAGTCACGGAAGGTAAGCAAGCAGGTGCAGCAGGTGGTAAAGAAGGCAAATGGTATGTTGGCCTTCATAGCCAGAGGATTCGAATACAGGAGCAGGGATGTCTTGCTGCAATTATACAGGGCCTTGGTGAGACCACACCTGGAATATTGTGTGCAGTTTTGGTTTCCTTATCTGAGGAAGGATGTACTTGCTATAGAGGAAGTGCAGTGAAGGTTTACCCAACTATTCCTGGGATGGCAGGACTCTTATATGAGGAGAGATTGAGTCAATTAGGATTATATTCGCTGGAGTTCAGAAGAATGAGGGGGGATCTCATAGAAACCTATAAAATTCTAACAGGACCAGACAGGGTAGATGCAGGAAGGATGTTCCCGATGGTGGGGGATTCAGAACCAGGGGTCACAGTCTGAGGATATGGGATAGACCATTTAGGACTGAGATGAGGAGAAATGTCTTCACCCAGAGATTGGTGAGCCTGTGGAATTCGTTACCCCAGAAAGTAGTTGAGACCAAAACATTGTATGCTTTCAAGGACGAGTTAGATATAGCTCTTGGGGCGAAAGGGATGAAAGGGTATGGAGAGAAAGCGGGAACAGGCTATTGAGTTGATGATCAGTCATGGTCATAATGAATGGTGGAGCAGGCTCGAAGGGCCAAATGGCCTACTCCTGCTCCTAGTTTCTCTGTTTCTATGTTTCTATGATATATGGTAGGACAGGGGTCCTGTCACTGCCGTGGGTCTGGTTCACTCGATAGCCATTTCAGCCTATCTCCAAAGTTCTTTGCAAAAACTGCTTCTCCTACAGTGAAGTCTCTTTCACGACTGCTGTATTCGTTTTCATTTCTCCAGGCCTCCTGACTTCTCTCTACCCTCCCCTCTAAATTTAGCCTTATGAGGCTTAACCGTATCCTGGACGTCTCTTCATTAATAACTATATGGGGCAATACCAGTGGTCGTATGTGCCGTAGTCCTATAGCTGAGCAGGACACGTGATAACTTTGTTGCTATAGAGTCCCCCTCTAGTTTTTTTCATTCCGGCCTTGAAGATCTGGACTGGCCTCTTGGCCAACCCATTGGATGCGGGGTGGTATGGCGAGGTCTTGACATGTGTTAAGCCATTAAGACTTGCAAATCTTTGGAATTCCCCACCAATGAACGCTGTTCCATTATCAGACACTATTATCTCTGGCAAGCCGTGTATCGCAAAACTCTGACGCAACCTGTCTATGGCAGCGACCGGTGTGGGAGATCTCACCTCATATGAATCCATCCATTTGGAGTGGAAGTCGATAAGTAACAGGAATATTGTGCCCAAAAAAGGCCCAGCGTAGTCAACTTGGAGGTGGACCCATGGCCTTCCTGGCCATTCTCAAGTCTGCAGTGGAGCAGAAGGAGGCAATTTCTGAACCTGTTGGCACTGTATGCAGCTCTTGACCATGTTTTTGATTCCAGTGTCCACCCCAGTGGCCACCATAAGTAGCTATGTGCTAACATTTTCGTTCTAGAAATGCCAGGGTGAGTGCTATGCAATTCTATCAATAATGGTTGTCTTCCTCTGGGAGACACAATGACTCTTGTTCTCCACAGTAAGGTGCCATCCTGGCAGGTGAGTTTGTATATCCTGTTAAAGTAGATCTTCATTTCATCTGACTTTGGCTCATTAGACCATCCCTGCAAGACTTGTTCCCTGATGTGAGGCAAAACTGGATCGCAGTCTGTCCATTCTCTGATCCGTTTGGCATTCACTGGTGAGGAATCCAGAATGTTTAGTAATGAGACAAGTTCTTAAGGGGTGGGGATGTTCACTTGCTGTCCTTTAGAGGTAATTGTCTCAGCACATCGGCATTTGCAATTTGGCTTCCCGGTCGGTGGATAAACGTATATTCATAAGCAACTAGAATCATTGTCCACCTTTGGAAGTGTGCCAAGGCAATTGAGGGTATTGCCTTATCTTCCCCGAACAAGCCTAGTTGTGATCGGATACAATGGTGACGTGGCGACCATGGATATATTGGTGAAATTTCTTAACTCCAAATACAGTGGATAAGCCTTCTTTCTGTATTTGTGAGTATCATCATTCTGCCACACTGAGTGTTCTTGAGACATAGCCAATGGGCTGTTCGGAGCCATCCACCATCCGGTGGGAGAGTACTGCCCCTACTCTTTAAGGGGATGCATCGCAGGTCAAAATCAATTCTTTCTTGGGTCAAAATGTATCAACAGGGCCGATGAATGTGATAACTGCTTTATTGCTGTAAAAGCTTGTTGTTGTGGGGCTTGCCAAGTCCACCTATGCTTTTTCTTGAGTTTCCCGTATAATGGAGCCAGTACTGTTGACAGATTGGGGAGAAAGCGACTGTGGTAGTTAACCATTTCCAAGAAGGACTTGAGTTCTGTGGCATTTTTCGGGGCTGGCGCCTCATAAATAGCTCTCACCTTGTCCTTTACTGGGTGAAGGCTGTGTGAGTCCACCTGATGACCCAAGTAAATTACTTCTTTAGCTTGGAAGGTACATTTTTCCCTTTTCAAGTGTACACCAGTTTGTGAGAAACGCTTTAATACCTCTTCCCAGTTAGCCCGATGTTCTTCATCAGTTAGTCCTGTTACTAGGACATCATCAATAGAAACATGGGGTAGACCTTGGAGTAAATTTTCCACAGTCCATTGGAAAATGGCACAGGCCAATGAAACTCTGAAGGGTAACCTGGTACACTGGTATAATCCTCTATGTGTGTTGATAGTCACCAAACCCCGAGAGGCCTTTTCTAGCTCGATTTGCTGGTAAGCGTGGTTTATGTCGAGGTTCATATATGTGGTTCCCCCTGCCAGCTCAGAATACAATTCATGAAATTTTGGTATAGGGTGGCTATCAAGTCTGGCAACTTTGTTAACGTTCAACTTATAGTTCCCACATATTCGCACACTCTGGCCAGGCTTTAGTGCTGGAACAATGGGTGCTGTCCATTCAGAAAACTCTACAGGCTGTTAGACTCCCAATCTGTCCAGCCTGTTCAATTCAATATCCGCTTTTTCCCGTAATGCACAGGGCACTGGCCTTGCCTTCAAATATCGGGGGGTTGCTCCAGGATCGACGTGGATTTTAGTTTGCAGCCCCTGAATCATCCCGATCTCTTCCCTGATCACAGAGGCATGTTTCTGTAATAATTCCTGCAGATCTTTAATTGTGAGTTGATAAAATCTCAGTCCACTCCAACTGTATTTCCTTAAGCCAGTTCCAGCCAAGTAGAGTTGGACCCTCCCCTACTACCACTATCAGGGGTAGTTTAGCATACTGCCTCCCACACTGTACTGGAACCTTGCATATGCTTTTTATTCGTATGTTTTCGCCAGTATATGTCCTTAGTCTGACACCTGCGTTTTCCAGCTTTAGTGAGTGGCCTCCTCCATCCAGAGGACGAGGGAAGGAAGACGGAGAGGACGACGGGAGGGGGACGGGAGGGGGAACGGAGGGTGTCAGGAGGGGGACGGGAGGGGGGGACGGGAGGGGGAACGGAGGGTGTCAGGAGGGGGACGGGAGGGGGGGACGGGAGGGGGACGGGAGGGGGAACGGAGGGTGTCAGGAGGGGGGCGGGAGGGGGACAGGACGGGGGCGGGAGGATGACTGGAGGGGGACGGGAGGGGGAACGGAGGGTGTCAGGAGGGGGGCGGGAGGACGACGGGAGGGGGACGGGAGGGGGATGGGAGGGGGATGGGAGGGGGACGGGAGGGGGATGGGAGGGGGATGGGAGGGGGATGGGAGGGGGATGGGAGGGGAACAGGAGGACGACGGAAGGACGACGGGAGGTGGACGGAAGGATGACAGGAGGGGGATGGGAGGGGGATGGGAGGACAGCGGGAGGGGGATGGGAGGGGGACGGGAGGGGGACGGGAGGAGGACGGGAGGAGGACGGGAGGGGGACGGGAGGGGGACGGGAGGGGGATGGGAGGGGGACAGGAGGATAGCGGGAGGGGGACGGCAGATTCCCCTATGACTGTCGTGGATGTGCCTGTATCCACCTCCATTCGAATAGGTTTCTTGTTGGCTTTTTCACATGGATTGGCTGTTTTACCCATGTTTAAGTTGTGTTGCAGGTAAATACCTGACTCTGTTTCTTCTGGTTCCTTTATTAAATAAATTTCATGACTTCCGCCTTTTTGTCTGAAATTTTGCCTCAATCTTTCTTTACAACGCACTCGGTTTTTTTAAATGGTCGTTCGTTTGTAGGCTGTCCGGTTCCAATTCTGCTATTATTAATGTGGTTTTATCCGTTAAGCCTTGGCTTTTTGCTGGTCTGTTAAAGGCGACTGTTTCCCACCTGTCCTGAGAACCCGCGGAGCTTCCGCCCCATTCCTAGCGGGTGCCTTCCTGCCATTTTGTGCTCCCTTGATTTCTTCTCAATCTCTGATTGCGCTTTCCATTGCGAGTGCCAACTCCAGGGCTGACCTCTAAATTTGTTTCTGACAACAACCTTTTTTTGAATGGCTTCTTCGTTAATCCCACACACTAATCGATCTCTTGAGATGTCATCAATCAATGTCGGGAACTCACAGTTGCTCTGTCAGTTGTTTTAAGTCTGCTACATAGCAAACGGCTGTCTCGCCAGGGGCACAACACCCGAATTGAGTTTGAAGCGCTGAGTTGTTACCAAGGGTTTGGGATGAAAGTGGCTTTTCACTAGGTTCACCAACTCATCAAAGCTCTTGGTACCTGGGGCATTGGGTGCCGTTAGACTACAAATTAGGCCGTATGTTTTACTGCCACATGTCAATAAGAGGGTCGCCCGTCTCTTCTCTTCCCCCGATATGTCATTGGCCAAAAAGAAAAGTGCGAGGCACTCAATATAATGTAACCAGTCATCGGTGATCTGATCAAATGGTTCGATGTGGCCAAATTGTGGCATATTGGTGGGCGATAACTCCGATGGCTATGGGGAGGGCTTACAGTTGTACTGTACTTACAAACGGCTGGCAAGGCATGGCTGATTCACTTCAGTTGAGTTTTCATGGTTTTCCTTGGTGTTGCCAACTGGTTGTGTTTTGCCTCATCGCTAGTTGTTATGTTTTACTCTGAGGTCGCTTTGCTCATGAACCGGTTTCATGCTTATCTGTTGGCACATGAGTCGATTACAATATACTGCAGATGCAGAAACCAATCTGAAATAAAGCACATGCTATTTATTTGCATAGACAACAGAGCACAAATGTGGTAAAGTGGAGTGCTATGTACTTTTAAGAGAATGTAATTAGCTGACTATGTGACTGTATTGGCCAATCGCTACACAGCGCGGGCTTCTTGGATAACTGTAAGTCTAGAGCTGAAGGTGATAGAAGATGTTAGTGCTCTGTTCTTAATTCCAATAAACACTGGTTTGTTCAGTTAATCAGTCTCTCTGCCTATATTGTTTCAAGTACCAACTAATGTGTTAATATTAGTGCAGATAGCGTTCGCCAGACAAAGCGAACCTGATAGCCAAAAACATAAAACTGGTGATGAGGATATGCCGAATCAATTGACGACAATCAAGAAAGCCGTGGTAAGCCAGCTACATTACTTCGCCACTGCCTTGAAAGCTGTTTGAAAGCGCAGTCTCCTTAGTCATTCAGTGTACCGCAGTTTGGGCATCTTGAACCATTTGACGCTGTTTCCGATGACTGGTCTCATTATGTCGAACGTCTAGCTTTCTTCTTCATTGCTAATGACATCGCAGGAAGGACAAGGAGAAGGTGATTATTTTGCCCACAGGTGGGAGCAAAATGTGTGGGCTGATCCACAGCCTCAGGTCACCTAAAACCTCCGATCCAAAGACTTTCGACGAGTTAGTAAATATTGTAAAAAACCGCCTGAAGTTAAAGCACTCAGTCACTATGCAACGTTTTCAGTTCAGTTCAAGAAATAGGCTTCCAGGAGAAACAATCGCTGGCTATGTAGCTACTTTAAAGGAATTAACGGAATATTGTGAGTTTGGAACTTCAATTAATGACATGTTGAGAGACAGACTGATATGCGGAATTGGGGACAATGCTACTTGAAAGTGGTTGCTGTCTGAAACTAATCTAGACTTCAGTAAGGCATTAGAATTGGCGACAGCCATGGAGAGACTGTTAGAGACTTGGAGGCGCTGTCCATCTTGTAGGGCGGGAAGGGCTGGTAACAAAAGGTGTGAAAACGTCGGACTCTGCAGAAAGGTGGGAAACGCCCACTATGCACAGACCATTGAAGAACAACAATAGTACAGTGAAAACCCACGACATTAATGAGAGAAATGCACCCAGGCAGCCTGCAGGCGATCGACAGTTCAGAAATATCAAATGCTTTTTCTCCCACCTCAATGGTCACATAATGTGCGGCACCGTCAAGATTGGCTGAGACAGCATTTTAAAAACACAGATAGAAACCTAGAAATCTGTCTCGTTGAAGAACCAGAGGAAGCAGAATCTGACATCTATTCATTATACAACCTGAAAGTGGGTAGAACTGAGCCAATCCAGGGAGTTATGAGTGTCAATGAATAACCCTTCAAGATGGAAGTCGCTACTGGGCATCAATGTCTGTCATAGGAGAACATACATTCAGATAATTGAATAAAGAAATCTGTCCTTTAAGTTTGGAAGAATTGGGCGCTAAATTAAAAACATATACGGGTGAAGAAATAAGAGTGAAAGGGATATGTCAAGTCCTGGTGCAGTATGGGAATCAGTCTGCAAATTTACCCCTTATAGCAGTAGCTGGGGCGGGCCATGGTTTAATTGGTCACAACTGGCTCAAAAAGATTAAATTGCAATGGGCCGAGATTTCTCAAATCAGAACGAGAAACTTACAGGAATCGTTACAAATCTACACTTCCATTTTCAGTGACGAGCTAGGAAGAATTCATGGGCTACAAGCCAAAATCCATGTAGACACAAACGCACCCCCCAGATTTATCAGAGCCAGACCAGACCCTAATGCTCTATGGGACAAGGTCGAGACCGAGATAAACAGGCTGGAAAAGTTGGATATCTTACAACCGATGCAATTTTCTGAGTGGGCGGCACCCATAGTACCTGTACTGAAGCCAGACCAAAGTGTTTGCTTTTGCGGTGACTATAAGTTAACTGTAAACAGAGTGGCCAAACTTGATAGACACCTGATACCGAAGATTGGCAAATTATATTGGAAATTGGCAGGGGGCATCACATATTCAAAACTCGACATGAGCCACACCTACCAGCAGGTAGAGTTGGAAGAAGGCTGTAGGGAATTTGTGACCATCAATGCATATTGAGGATTGTATCAATATACTCGACTACCCTTTGAGTTCTCATCGGTGTGCGCTAAGGGAAGATGTAAGCGCATTAGAAGCAATTCAGAGAAGGTTTACTACATAATGCCAGGAATGGCAGATTGGTTTATGAGGAAGAGGCAGCAGAATTTTGAATGACCTTAAGTTTACAGAGGATAGAATGTGGGAAAACAGCCAAGAGTGCATTGGGATAGTCAGGTCTTGTGGTAACAAAGGCATGGACGAGGGTTTCAGCAGCAGATGAGCTTTGACAGGGGTGAAGTTGGGCAGAGGTGGAAATAGGCAGACTTAGTGGTGGTATGAACATGAGGTCAGAAGTTCATCCAAGGACCAAATGTGACACCAACAGGCTAGCTTAATCTCAATACTGATGCTAGGGTGAGGAATGAAGTTGGTACTTATGATTTTGGAGCGGGGACCAAAATCAAAGGGCTGAATTTTACGTGCCCCTGGAGGATGTGGTTTGGTGAGCGCCCATCCCACCACCTTCCTGTCACCCCCCGAGCTCACTCCCATAATACAGGGGGGGTGAGCAGGTGCTGAAATGGGCCCACTTGCCCACCATATTTAAATGAATACTCAAGGGTCAATTAGGTATTTTACCAAGTCAATTGGCCCAATTTTTTTCACCTACATGTTTAAAGAGCAGGAAGGAAGGGGAGGATCGCTCTTTAGGGGCTGCCCTTTTCCGATCACGGGGTGCCAACCCCCACCTAAGGTCAAACATTCCATTCCTTCCCCTCCTTCCCTTAAACTCACCACCTTGACCCTGTCCCTCTCCCTAACCTACCCAAACCCTCCCGGCCCAAGACCCCCAGGCTTACCTGTTCTGACCTGCTCTGTCAACGGTCACTGGCACCTTCCTGGCGCTATCGGGACTTATGAAGCTGCCGACCAACCCGATTGACTGACAGCTTTAAAGGGTGGGATTTCCTCCCCAGTGAGGGGCGGAAGTCCCACTTGGTCCTTGTTAATCCGACCCACAGCGCTTTATGGCTGCGGGATGGAGCGGGTCGGCTGAGAACATGTTGGCTCCATGCCAACGTTGTTTCTGGAGGGCATGCCATCTGCCCTTCCCCCGCAACCCCCCCCCCCCATATAATTCTGCCCAATGGCTTCAGTCCTCCCACTGTTTAATTGAAGTAAACTTCTGCTCATCCAATACTGGATGTTGGATATGCTGTCTGATAACTTAGCCACTGTGGAGGGATCGGGAGAGAAGGTGGGGAGGTTGAGCTGGGTTTCGTCGGTGTACGTGTGAAAACTAATGCCGTGCCTTCGGATGATGTCACCAAGAAGCAGGATGTAGGTTAGAAATAGGAGTGGGACACAGATAAATCCTTTGGGACACCAAGATTTCTGAGGGGAACCTCGGCTTCTCCAATCTAACCATTTGGCTAAAACCCCTCATGCTTGGAATAATTCTGGCGAATCTCCTCTGCACCCTCTCAAGGATCCTCACATCCTTCTAAATCTATATATTCTTTTCCCAATTGTAGCGATTGCGAAATATCAGCCTCGCCTTCTTTTGTTGGGTGGCAAAGGTCTCAAATTAGATGACTTCTTTGGGGTATAGTTGATCTGCCAATTTTTATTGGATGCTAATAACTCCTCATAAAGTTGTTATTATTGTCACAAATTACTAATAGTGCAGGTTAACTCAATGTGTAATAAACTCACAGCAACATCTGCTTGATCATAAAACATTACAAAATGCAACCATTTGTGTTCTACACAGCCCTGCTATCAGATTTGTCACAGGACAGGGCTGGAATTCTATTAAGAAACAGGAGATTGAAATCAATAGCAATTCCACAAATTTGTACATGCTGCAGGACAGAGAGTTTGTAATCCCCACTAACCTCTCAGTGCCAGAGGTGGAATTGCGAAAGCTTTCGTCACTCCACCAAGTCAGGTTTGCTTTTTAGTGACAAACTTGGCAAGTTTACAAAGGAAACCACGTGAAATATACAACCGAGGTTCTGCGTGCGACTAAGCTTCTGCCTAATTTTACGGTTGACATTTGAGTTTATGTGGATTTCACTTGAACCAGCTCCACCATTTGGGAGATGGTGGTATCGTGGTAATATTACCAGACTAGTAATCCCACAGGCCCAGGATAATCTGGGATATGGGTTCAAATCCCACCATGAAACCTTTGGAATTTAAATTCAATTAAAAAATCTGGAACATAAAGTAATGGTGACCATGGAAACGAACATTGATTGTCATGAAAACCCATCTGGTTCGCTCAAGCCCCTTTGGGAAAGGAAATCTGCTGTCCTGACCTGGTCTGGCCTACTTGTAACTCCAGACTCACAGCAATGTGGTTGATTCTTAACTGCCCTCCGAAATGGCTGAGCAGACCACTCAGTTCAAAGACAGTTAGGGATGGGCAACAAATGTTGGCCTTGCAAACGGCACCCACATCCCATGAAAGAACATTGAAAAAACAAAACAAAATAATAGCCATTAATCAAGAAAGTGATATGCCACGAGAGAGTTTCATAAAGCCCTTTCCGTGGGCTTATTCATCTCTCACACTCGTTATTACAGTTACGAAAAAAGACTTGTCACCGGAGTGGGGGATTTTTGAAGGCATGTTTCTGCAGCAACATTGTCAGCTATCTCCAAACTTTGTCATGATAGCTACATGGAATGACATGGATGAATACTGTGATGACTATCTAGTTCATGGTTCATAGTCATACTTCAGAGGTAATGTTTAGTTCTGGGAATATTAAAGTTTAACTGTAGAAAATAAGATGAAAGCAGCTTGGAGTCTATTACATTTAAAAGGTTGGGGTCATGTTGGCTTCAGGGGTTAACAGCCAAACATGTAAGACCCTAAAAGAGCACGTAGGCTTACTTAGCTGGAGAGCTGGAGACATGATGTCTACACTACTTGCCAAGAAGTGTAGTCCAGAGATATGTTTTGTTTTAGTGGTTGGAGCTAAATTAGTTTAATTTTAATAGTGATTTTGAATGGCTATGTCATCATGGAGATGGGTGGATCTTATAAGGTTCTCTGGTGTTAGGAAATAGGAGCAATTTAAGTAAGTTATATTTGTACCTGTTGGCATTAGCAATGAGTCTTAGCTTTAATGTTTAAGTTTCATTTGTATTTCTTTACCTGTGTGTTACGAAAAAGTCAAATTGAGTTTTAGTTTCACTTTACAAGGTGCCTGCATTTCTAATGAGAGATTTACACCGATTGCAGCTAAGGTAAATAAGCAAGTGTAGAGACACTGGGCTGTTGCCTAGCAACAGGGGCCCAGAGAGACAGGCCCCTCCCACAGACACACACAGAAAAATTAAAGAAACAGCAGTTTTGAGTTCAGTTGTAGCCAGGGCTCCAGAGAGACTGGACACGAGGAGAGGGAACTGCAGAGTGAGAGCAGGTTTCCCAAAAGAACCAAAAGATCCCAAGGCCAAAGGAGTGAGACAGAAAAAAGAGAAAGTCCCAAGCAGACCTTCTAGTGAAAGGCAAGATAGGAACCTGGAAAAGGTATTGTTAAGTGAAGTTAAGAGTGAGGGGCAGAGAGAAAGGCTCCAAGCTTCAGATTTAAAGAGACAAAAGCTGCAGAAATCAGATTTAAATTGAGAACAGCTTGCAAAAGGCAAGACAGTCCAAAGAGATGGCTGAAGGCCTGTAACACCTTGCTAAGGGCATGTGAAGCAGTAGTGTACTGTTGACGGCTGAGTCAGCGAGAGAGAATGCATGGAAGACAACTTGAATGCATGTGGTGACCCATCGGAGAGGAACATTAGAAGGAGAGTTCGAAACCCCTTACAGATGGCTTTTGAGAGAAAGCATCAGTTTGCGAGGGGATTCCAAAGCGAGTCCTCAGAAAGTGGAGATTGAAAACCCTCGTGTGAAAGAGTGCATTAAGACCGGTTGGCTCACAGTGTGACATGCGTCTGGGGGGAGTTGAGGACGGATCCATAGCATCTGGTTGAGGTGGCATCTGTCACTTGGGCCTGAAATTTTCCCTCATTGTGCCTGCAGGATTGGCGGGCCCAGGAGTGGTCGGGAAACAGGCCCCCGACCGCGATCAGCCCCCAACAGCAATTTCACGCTAGCTGGCCAATTAACGGCCAGCCAGTGTGCAACATGCTCTGAAAAGCTCAGCACTGCCGGGGTGGAGGCGGGAAGAGGGCGGGCGCCGATGTCACTGCGGGCACGGGTGAGCGATTTGAGAGAGCTCCCTGAAGGCAAACATCTGCCTCAGGGAGCTGCAGACCTGCAAATAATAAAATAAAGCACTAAAAAGCTGTAAAGAATAATGTCCATGCATCACAATCAAACGCTTGAAAGCATACCTCCTAAAAATGTTGTCCCCAGATATTTCATTTTATTTCATTTCCTAACGGAGATTTCATCCCATTTTGAGGCTTCGTCAAAAATGTAAAGGCCGTCTGGGCAATTCACCGGCCCACCAGCTGTAATGTTGGACGGGCCATAAAAAAATCGCAGACAATTCTGCTGTTAATAGGCTTAATTGCCCGCTTAATTGTTGGCGGGCGCACTTCCGACTTCCGCGCGCGCCCTCCGAGCGAAATATCATGCGAGTGCGTGATGACGTCGGGGCACTCACCCAACATTATCTCACGGGATTTTACGCCTGATCTAGTCAGCTCTTTACCAGTCCGTGGAATGTAAAATTCTGCCCTTGGTTTCAGAGTGTGGTGTATCTGACCATAGGGTGCCTATTGGTTTACATGGATTGCATATTTACTGTGAACATTAGAGTATAAGATAGTTTGTGTAACTTGTCTTATCCTTGCAAATCTTTATATATCTACAAAGGTATAGTTGTGGTTGAAGGAGCGCTGTAATATAGTTCATCTTTTCTAGTTAAATAAATGTTTTATTCTTTTGTTAAAAGTTCATCAGCTGACTCCTGTGACTCTGTTCAGTAGCCCCTCTCCACATGTCTAAACAAACAAATAAAAGTTAGGATCTATCAAGTTGGGTTCCATTCTGGGATCAGGCTTGTCCAGTGATAACCTCAGCTGGGGATCATAACACCAGTTTCAATTAATCTGAGTATTTTCTGAGGGAGGGAGTGTTCTGCAGCAAGGGAAAAGGCTTAATGCTGAAAAGGTGCTGCTGTTAGCAGGCTCCAGACTGCTAGCGCCCAGAAAAGCCCTGCGAGCTGTTCGGTGCAGCTGAGAGTTGCAGTGTGGATCTTGTGTGGGTTACAGCTCACAGAGAAGCCCTGTGAGCTGTTCTGTGTAGTTAAGGCTCAGGAGAAGCCCTGGAGAGCTGAGAAGGGGTGGAAGGGCACTCAGAGAAGCTCTGGGAGCCATTTATAGCTCGGTGCAGCCAGGAGACTGGAGTTCAGAGAAACTCAGGGGCATTGCCATTGTAGTGAAGTGTGCGGCCTGTGAAAGAGTTGGACATGTGCCAGTTATTAGAGATGGCAGGTGAGGAGTCATTGAGGCAGTTTGAGTTGGAGCAGCTTTTTTTGGGAATTAAGAGGCTAGATCTTTGAAAGTGAAGAGTTGAAATACCTCGTGTTGGAGACAGAGTTTTAATGAGATTTTCTGACTCAAGGTGGTAACTGATGTCTGGATGGGTTGCTGAGAAATTTGTGGGATCTGTTTCAGTTGCATTTACCGTTTAATGTGCAGCATGTTATGTTTGACCACAGTTTTCCTGTTAGATCATATTTACCTCGTGTTAATTCTGAATGCTAGACATAGAATATAAGATAGATATTGTAGATTGTTTTACTTTTCTGACTTTGTATCGTAAAGTTTAATTTGTTTGTTTAAAACAATGGAATCTTGTGCCTTTATTCTCCTAGCGGGTAACCGCGATTTCAAACTTTGTCTACTTTAAACAAAAACTGATCGCAACATAAATTGGGGCCTTTGTGGAACCTAGAATCCACAGACAAATCTGGGTGCTGGGACTTGCGGAGGTTAAGGCTGATGAGATTTTCATGGTGAATTTTGCTATAACTAATTGAGAAGCAGGGTGGCTTTGTTAGTCGTTTAACCAAGGTTAGGTTAATTGCATTAGCAGAAGAGTTAAAATTAGAGTTAAAAGCAGGGGTTAAGAAAGCAGACATAGTTGAAATAAGAGGCAAATGGAATGGGAAGAAAAGCCTGACACAGGTATGACACAGCTTGAGTTAGCTAGAATTCACTTGCAGATGAAGCAGCTTGATCTTGAAAAAGAAATGAAGAAACTTGAGCTTGGAAAAAAAGGAAAAAGAAAGGGAAATATGAAAGTTTAAGCTTTCTCTCCAGGGAGAGAAGTCAACAAGGGAGGAAAGAGATAAGGAAAGAGACAGAGAGCTTCAAGGAGAGACAGAAATCAGACAGTATGAACTGGCTAAAGAAAAGCATAGGTTACGGGGTGAAAGCGGGCCTAGTAGTTCGGATGATGAGTGGAGTCTCACTCCGAGCTTTGGTATAATGAAGAATCTTCGCTTCGTGCCTGCATTCACTGAGGATGGAATTGAAAGATATTTTTTCTTGTTTAAAAAGGTGGCTACAAAGCTAATGTGACCAAAGGACACATGGACTCTCATTTTGTAGACCATTTTGGTCCGGAATGCTATGGATGTATATCCTAGCCTTTTGGCAGAATAATCCTCACATTATGAGACACTTAAAACTGCGATACTTAATACTTATGAGCTGTTCCCCAAAGCATATCAGTTGTAATTTCAGACTTTAAAGAAAAGGACTGAATGAAATATTCATGGAATTTTTGAGGGAGAAAGAAATGTTGTGCAACCAATGGTTCTGGGCACTCAGACTTGAACAGAATTTTGAGAATGTGAGAAAGCTAATGATAATGGAAGAATTTCAAAGCAACATCACAAAAGCTACCAGGTCATACCCGGAAGACCACAAGGATTATAATACAAGGAAAGTGGCATTTCTGACAGACGGGTATGATTTATCACATAAGCAGTTAGGGGACCAGTAGATCTCCACTGTAAATCCAGAGGGAAGATGGAGGAATAGAAAAAAGTTTGGCTTTAGGCAAAAGGCTGGAACTATTCCAGTCAATGAAAAATAGATCACAAAGGATAAAAGTGATGTAAAGAAACTAGTATGCTTTTATTTTCATAAGATAGGGTATATAAAATCAAATTGTTGGAAGCACAAGGGTAAACCAGTGGCAATAATAGGGATGCTAAGGAGTCTTCTGGAAAGGTTGGACCAGGAAAGGAAATGGGCGTTAAATCAGTGGCATGGGTACAAATGACAGGAATTTCTACAGAGAAAGGTGCAGCAGAAAGTGAAGATTGTAATAAACCAATTGCATGTAATGTTTTCACCTTGGGAATGGATAGGGATACAAAGGATTATAAAGAGTTTATATTTGGAGGGGAATTCACTCCATTCTTGTTCAAGAAGGAGCATTGAAAGATTGTTATCCTGAGAGATACTGGTTTGCTGAGAGACTACTGTTAGCAAATGATTTGGATCTTTCTTCAGAAGGCTCGCTGAATCAGAATGAATTAATACAGGGTGTTGATGGGAAAGGTTTGCCGTACCCATTGCATAAAGTAAAATTAAATTGTGCTTCGATGAAGGGGCCTTGCGTAGTTGGAATTGTTCCTAAATTACCTATTTTAAATGTAGATTTTATATTGGGAAATGTAGTGTGGGAAATGCTGTTTTTCCACAATTCAGGAATGGTTCCTGCGGGTAAAAACTCATCAATTATCTCTAATCCAGTTGAAACAAGAAACTGATGCGCAAGAAAAGATGCTGATGGAATAATTCTAGTAAGGGACAGAACAGAGGCAGCAAAAAAAGTCTGCCGAAGTTCCGAATCAAAATTCGTCACAGAAAGCACTGAGACCTCAGAGCTAACACTGAATTAAATGGTCCTGTCAGTGCTGCGATAGTACAAGAATTAACCATGCCTGTCAGTGTTGAGATACAGGATCCAACTGGAAAAAGTCAGGCAACTGGGCTGAGTTCAAAAGACCAGTTACTATCTCTAAATGATTAGAATAAAGTAATTTGTGAATTGTGTAGACGACGCAAAGCCTGGAAAGAAAATTCACGATCCAAAAGGAGGAGACTGTTGATATTGCTTGGAGAGCATTAAATAAAATTTGATTTGAATGGGATCAGAGGAAACTGAAAGGTTAGAAATTGTTTTAAAGATCAGACCGAACATGAATATCAAACCTTTCTGCTTGAGCATAAGAAACTTATGAATGATATTCTTAAGGTGGCGAAGGAAGATTTTGATCAAAGTCACTCCCTAAAGCCCTCTCCACCTCTCTCCTCTTGCAAGCTGTTATTTAAACCTTTCTCTTTGGCCAAGATTTTGGTCACTGGCCCTTATATCTCCATACGTGGCTTACAGTCAAATATTGTTTGAAACTCATTCCTGTGGAGTGCCTTGTGACAATTTACTACTTTAAAGGCGCTACATAAATGCAATTTGTTGTTGTTTATACAGAATTTACACTCCAGGCATAGCAAGAGCTACACACTTAATTAACATTCTCATCATACAAGTGCCAGACAGAGACCATTTCCAAAAGAGAGAATCTATCTATCACTCCTTGACATTCAGAAGCATTATCATTGTTGAATTTCCCACCATCAACATCCTGGGAGTTACCATTGAGCAAAAATTGAACTGGACCAGCCATATAAACACTGTGCTTATAATATTAGATTAGAGATGGAGAATTCTGCAGTGAGTAACTCGCCTCCTGGTTCCCCAAAGCCTGTCCACAATCTACAAGAAATAAGTTAAATATGTGATGGAGTGCTCTCAACTTGCCTGGATGAGTTCAACTCCAATATCACTCAAGAAGCTCAACATCACCCAGGACAACGCAGCCCAATTCATCAGCATCCCATCCATCACCTTAAACATTTACTCCCCCCACCACCGATGCACGGTGGCAGCAGTATGTACCATATTCAAGATGCACTGCAGCAACTCACCAATGCTCCTTCACCAACACCTTCCACATCTGCAGCCTCTACCACCTAGAAGGACAAGGATTGCAGATGCATGAGAACATCACCACCTGCAAGTTCCCCTCTGAGATGTACACCATCTAAACTTGAAACTATATTGTCATTCCTTCAATTTTGCCGGGTCATAATCCTGAAACTTCCTCCCTAATGGCATTTTGAGTGTTGAGTTACACTACATGACTGCAGCGGTTCAAGAAAGTAGCTCACCACTACCTTCTTAAGTCAATAAATGCTGGACTTGCAAGCAATCCTCATATCCCATGAATGAATACTAAAATAAATTGGAGGAGCATAAAGATTTTGGATTGTTGTAAGGCTGGAGGGGTTCCGAAAGTTAGGAATGATAGGATCGTGGAGGGATTTGAAAAACTAGACGACAATATGATCCTCACATTCTCAGAATGATATTGGAATTGATTGTAAAATAGAGTAATAGTGAGATGTGTCTATGTGTCTATATGTGTCTGTGTATGTGTGTGAGATTTAATTGAATTAGTCTGGGTGCTTTGATCTAAGAAGAGAGGTTAGGTTTGAAATGTTAATTAGATAAACATGGGGAAGTTTAGAAACATGGGTGTTAAGGGCACATTTGCATTCTGAAATAAACCAGACTAGATTGTTTTCAAAGGAGGGGTGAAATGTGTCTCCTAGACAGGTGAAGTTTAGAAATAGTGTGTTTATTTTTCCCAAAGATTACTGGTAAAACTTAGTGCTATGAGAGGGTTTTATTGTCTGGGAAATAAAGTCCGAAGGCATAGTCAAACAATGAATATTTGCATTCAAAAGGGAAAATATGTATAAAGGAGCAAAGGCTGTGTATAAAGGTAGACATTTTTAAGACCTTACAAGTGTGAGAAAAACCTTCAGCATCTATGCTTCAAGCTGCTGTCTTCAAAGGGCTGAAGTTAAGAAAACTCACTGTGAATTAAACTTGTTCAGGATATCATGTTTCTTTGCCTGGGTCTTTTAAAATCTATGTGTCTTACTGTTGCGTTAGCGAAAGTATAACTGGGGGTTAGATTGAGTAAGGGATTTAGAAATTATCATAGTAATAATTTATAGATCTATGTATGTTTTTAAAATCATTTCTCTTATGTTTAATATAGTTTTATAAAAAACCTATAAGACTTGGTGGTCTTACTAATGCTGAATTCAAGGCACACATCTCAAAATTTATAAAAATTGAAAATTAGTTGTGACAGTTGTTTCAAGTTTCTCTCTGGGATTTGAACAGCTCAGCATTTACCACTGGCCGTGTCATAACAAGTGCTTAAAAAAATCTTATCGAGCTAGTAACATTGAAAAATCCAACAACAGTTGTTGTTCAGCTCAGATTTATTTAAGACAGATGTGGTATGATGTTCGGTGTCTAGTTGCAGTGAGTAAGAAAAACCTTTATTTATTAATTTGCCTGGAAACAATTGAAAAATAAAAGTTATTTCACCATCACTGGGTGGAACACTTACAAATTCCGTTCCAAATTCTTTCAACGATGATTCATGTTCTTCTCCCACTTCCTCACTCGGGTGTTTTCTTTTGAAATCTCTTACTGACGATCAGAAACGCAACAGGAGATTTATCCAGACTAAATCAAAGATCTTGCATAGAACTCGTTCATTACACCTACTTATATGAGAATTTCTACATCACGCTTCAAAAATTATTACAAAGAGAATAAGGTACCCAAAAATAGATGAAGCCAATCGTTTGGAAAGAGTGCAGAAGAGATTTACTACAACAATACCAAAGATGGGGCACTTCTGTTATGTGGGGAGACTGGAGTTGCTTTGTTCTCCTTAAAGCAGAGGAGGTCAAGGGGAGATTTGATAGAGGCATTCAAAATTATGATGGGTTTTGCTAGAGAAATGAGGGAGAAACTGGCTCCACTGACAGGAGGGTCGGTTACCAGAGAACAGAGATTTATGATGATTAGCAAAAAGAAGAGGCGAGGTTGAGAAGTTTTTATGCAATCAGTTGTCATGAGCCTGGAAGTGCTGTCTGAATGCATGATGGAAACATATTCACTAGAAACTTTCAAAGGGTAATTAATAAGATCTGAGAAGAAAAGGATTGCAGGTCTATGGGGAAAAAGCAGGAAGAGGGACTAATTGGATCATTCATTCAAAGAGCCAGCACAGGCACAATGAGCTGAATGGCCTCCTTCTACATGGTGCCATTCTATGATTTGCAATGTACAGAGTATTACCTCCAGCTGGACAAAATAAACAAGTATTAAAATGTCAGAGGAAGCAAAACATATTTCTCGAGTCTTGATCTATAGTCTTACTATTGCATTCATACTTAAAACAATACAACAAAGCACCCTGGGCTCAGCCTTGTGCTCTATATTTGTAATCAAGTTCCAATCTGCAAACTCTTGAATTAACAGAGCAATTAAACTTTGACTTTGCCCTATAATTACATGACAGCAATTATAATTTGCATTTTTAAAGGGATGTAGCTTCATCTTTGCAGCATATGGGGTTTGTATTGGTGTGTAACTAAATACTTTGAGTATTGTGTGCATCACACAATAACATTGCGTATTGCACTTTAAGTGTGCCTATCGCACAGGAAGTTACCCTTCATTGTTTTCTGACCATCCTCTGTTTAGCAAAGAGCTTGAATATATATCTATCTATCTATCTATCTATCTATCTATCTATATATATATATATATATATAGCACCCATGACAACCACAGGATACCCCAAAGTAATTTACAATCAATTAATGACTTTTTGAAGTGCAGTTACTATTGTAGGAAAATACAGCCAATATGTTGCACAGCAAGATTCCACAAACAGCCCTGAGATAAATAGCCAGCTAATCGGTTTTCATGCAGTTGGTTGACAGATGGATATTGGCCAGGGAACTGGGGAAAAGTTCACTGCTCTTTCTCAAGCAGTGACATGAGAACTTTTAAATACAGCCACCTGAAAGGGCAGTCAGGGCCTTAGCTTCATGTCATTTCCAACCAATGGCATTTACTGACACTGCAGCACTTCCTCACTTAAACATCAACCCTAGATTATGCTTTTAAGTCTCTGAAGAGGGATTTGAACCTATAGCCTTCTGACTCAGAGATGAGTATGCCACAACTGAGCCACAACTGACAATTGCTAAGGTAATTATTTCAACAAGTCTCACAATACTGTGCTCAAATTGATTGCTGTGCTCCTATGTTACAACAGTGACTGCTTTCCAAAAGTACTTAATTTGCTGTAATGTACTTTGGGACATCCTGGGTTTCTGAAATTGATGGTGATCTGCCCAAGGATAGGTCCTTGTCTTCTTGTTATAATGATATATAGGCAACAATCACTCATAAGAGATTGGGTAAAAACATTGTGGCTTCATTCATTGAGGTTAGGCACATGAGGACATTTGTACAAAGGTAGAAAGCTTAAAGACATCAGCTGACGAGCTGTGTGTGCTGTGTTCTGCTCACAGGTCAAAGTGAAACGGAGGCTGGATCACATGAAACACTTCTCTTCCAGTGATGGCATGCTGCGATCCTTTAAAGGCATATTACAACATCCCCCTTTCTTTTAAAATATACTGTCCTTCCTTCCAAAGAAATATAACTATTGATACATGTTCATGTTTAGTTGTCATTACATAAGTGTATAAAACAGATGAATCTTTGAGTCTCTAAAGCATAGAGGTAATTTAGTGGTATGTCCAGATCTTGCAACGGTAACCTCGTTTGGAGATTTCTTTAATGGCTCACAGTGATCTTTGGGATTGTCATTCTTGGATGTTGTTCGTGGTTGCATTTGGGATTTTGTTCTAGAAGTCATACAGTAGTTGAGAAGCTGGAATGGATGTAATTTGTCTTAGGTTATGCCTCACTGTTGAGCTTTTGGGTGTAATGACTTCCTAGGACCTTGGTTTGGAACAAATCCTTGTCACCTCTGCTGGTTGCCACAAACTTTCTGTAGGATCTTGGATGTGAACTTGTTGTCCCAACTGTAAACTTGGCAATTCTGTATCCGCATTTTTATCATTCAGGTTGATCATCTTCACTTGCAGTTTTAAATGTTGCTCTCGAGTTAATGAGAAAGTAGAATGGGCAAGAATAGGCAAACTGGTACACAGTGGTCTGCCAAACATGAGCTCTGCCAGTGATGGAACTTAAAGATGTTGCTTTCAGCTGCAACATTGCAATGTGTAGATCTTACTTGTTTTGCCTACATGCGAGAATTAGGGATTTCACTGCCTAAATCATTCATTCAGCTTGGCCATTAAATCTAGGATAATGGTGAGAAGAAGTAGTGTGATCAATATTCTATTTCTCTCACACATCCAGAAAGGGCTTACCAATAAATTGTCGACCGTTATCCACAATGACCTCCCTAGGCACATCAAATAAACTGAAAATAGTACTTAGAAGGCGAGAGACAGTTGTGCTTGACATATTTTACAATTGTAGAATAATGGGATACTTGGTAAAGTAGCCAATGATGACAATAAAGTCAGTGCCATGGACATGATAGAGGTCGGATGTGATTTTGGATGAACGATGGGTAGAAACTTCATGTGGGATCAGTGGTTCTTTGTGCTGACCCGGTATGATGACCTACCTATCTTTAAAAATGACTCTCCAGAGGATGCCTAACTCATCTCAGTAAGGCCAAAATGGTCTTGACATGCCTCGCACTTCTAGATGACGACTTCAATGTAATTGTACATACCCAGCCAATAGGCTGCCTCTGTTGCAAGTTTATCGTCTGATCTAACCCCATGTGTAAGTGATGAAGTTGTTTAAAAATATCAGGTCGCAAAGATCCCGGTATGATGACCTACCTATCATTAAAAATGACTCTCCAGGGGATGCCTAGCTCATCTCAGTAAGGCCAAAATGGTCTCATGTATTCGTGAACATGCTGAATTGGTCATCCTTCAATTGCGGTTTTCCGCTGTTTCCGTAGTGTAGAATCTTTCACCGTTTCATCTTGTAGGTGTTGGCACTTGTGTTGTGCAAAATGTGCCAGATCAATTGACGGACTTGCATTCTTCTGCAAGAATAATGTTTCAGCTCCCTTGAAACTGCCAATTTTGTTGAAACATCCTGGCTATTTCATTGTTAGGTCATGAACTGAGGTGACCGGGGTAGTTTCTGAGGTCGATCTGCCCTATGAGGTCTGACTGATTCCATAGATTGTCACTAGTGTGAGGTCACGGCATGCCGATAGACCTGCAATCGCTGGGCCTTTAGTCTCAGATGCCCAGGAGGATTGATTGTACTTGCACTCCAGGACTATGGATCCTGCACAATTAGTGAACCATTGTACGCCAAAAGTTGCACAGGAGTAGGTTTTGCCATGCCCTTCCATGCTTGTAGATGCATGTCTTTAAGAATCCGCAGAGGTAGTATGTTGGCACTAGTCCCTGTGTCAACCTTGGCCAATAATGAATAGTTACCAACTTTCTTAGATAATTTAAATCTTAGCAAATACTTTGGATGGTGAGATGGCATCTACATTTTCCATGAGACTAACTGTGTCAAACATGTGTTCACCGATTTTTGCCTCGTTGTGCACATCAGCGTCAGTTTCTGGTTTGTCAATCACCTTATGAACAGGTTTCTGATGGGATACCGGATAGTCATTCCTATTGATTGAAGGTACCCGTTGTGTATGGTCTGTTTGGATCAGTGCACGGCTCTTTGTAGCTGCATCAGCCTTTGCTCTAATGCGTTGCTGCTGCCAGTGGGCCTTTCTGCCACATGCCTTGCAGAATTGATGGAAAGCTGGGAATTTCCTTGGTACAAGCAGAAGGCCACACCTTCCACATGTCTTACTAGGCTAAAGTGTACTAGTTAGTGCATCAACAATTGGGGTTCTACTTAGGACCTGTAAGCTTCATCGACCTGCAAAGATCGCTGCAGGTCTTGAGTGGCTCTTCGATGCTATATGCTTTGGGCTTGTTTAGCAGATCATTCTGGAATTTTTCCATGGGAGTGAATGCAATCACCATCTCAACAACTCTGTCTGCTAGCTCTGTGTTTGAAAAATCACAGTATGTACCCTTTTCCCCTGCATCTGCTGGTGAAGTGGTCAATGGATTCTGTAGGCAAGAAACCATGACCGGGATTTTCCGGCCCCCCACTCAGTGGGACTGAAAATACCCGCTGAAAGTCGATGGGCATTTTGCTGGTTCTCCAAATTTTCCATCCCACCCGCGACTGGACCCACCACAGGCGAGATCGGAAAGTCCTAGCCTGTAGCTCTGTACGCTGTTTAACTATTTGAAATTTGGATGGTAGGTCAGCTGCATACTAATTCAAACTGGGGAATTTTGTGGACATTCTGAAAATATCCCTTTGACCTTCCTCCTTATTTTATTCAATTTGTTATTCATGAGCTCCCAACGCCACCAATTATAATCGCAACCTTCTCTGGCTCGAATTTATGTTTGTTTTTTTGTTTGCTTTGTCTGACTCTCCCTTGCTCGCTATTGATGCAGCCCACACTCTGATCACTCGCCTCTCCTGCTGAGCTAACCCAGCGCTGGTCATCTCGACACGCTGTCTGACTCACGGAACCGACAGGCCATACGCTGCAATCTACCACGAGGGATCCGTCTGCTTATCAGCTCTTTATTTGAGCACTATTTCACTGTGTCTTCCATGCTTTTCTGCACAGTCACCACGCTGCAAACTCAAAACTCCCCAATGCTACGAACTCATTGCAGTCTGACCAAAACGTCAAGGATTGCCTTTTGCCATGTAGCACAACCTAAGCCTGTTCACCATGTTGTACCTGTACTTAACCTTCCTGCCACGCTGTTTGACCACCATGTCATGTTATTAGAATGATAAAAACGCACCAATCAGGTGGTAAACACATTGGTTCATTAATTGAGACAAGGCACAAAAGATCTTTTATACAAAGGTAGAAAGCTTGACAACATGAGCAGCAGAGCTGTGCGTGCTGTGTTCTGCCCACAGGCCAAAGTGAAACTGAGACTGGATCACAGGAAACACTTCCCTTCCAGTGATGGCATGCTGCGATCCATTAAAGGCATATTACAACAGTCCTCTGCTCATTTCTCCATGCACCCCGCGGTCTAGCATTTTTCAGTTGCTTGTAAGAGCCTTCCAATTTCAATTTCAATGAGCAATGATCAATATGAATAGGAAAAAAGAAAAAAGAATGCATGAGGTGATTTCCTGTTGCCTTCCTCATGTGTGCTTAAAGAAAACACAAGCCCTCTTCCCGAAGGATCCTCCGCCTGTTGTCCCTCGAGGTTCCAACTCTTCTGTCATCACCACTGAAAGGTCACTGGTTCCACCGTGGCCATGGATCGCATCTCTGAGTGTGGGACCCATACCTGGGCCTGGGGAACTCGCAAATGGGCAGGGAGGACAGTCCTCCAAGGTTATAGATAATGATGCGACTTTAGAGGCATTATATAACTGCGAGTTCTACTTTCTTTCAGTCGTGCACAGTTTGCTTTTCATCACCATGGTGATTTTTACTGATGGAAAATAACTGACAAAATTGTCAGTTCTCCTCTATCATTTATAGACTTGCATTTATACTGCAGCTCATTATTTCTCTAAGAAATCTCTCCAAGCCCAGAATTCAAATAATGTTGGAAAGGCAGTTTTGCCAGATGATGTGACTGATGATTCAGAATGTCACAGGGCTTGTTTTAAACTTAAGAGCTATCCTCCTTCATAGCAAATAAAGCCAGGGTCTTGCAGCAATTGCTGTTGTACTGTAGCCAATGCCCATTGACCTTTGCGCAGGGCAATCACCTCTCGCAGGCGATTTCTGATAGTGGATGAGCTGAGAGGCCTGAACCTTAATGACCAAGAGATGCAAAGAGAACCAGTAACTCAGAGCGGCTACCTCCGCATTAATATGAAAGCAGGCTCAGTTTGAGTGCAGAGAAGATTCCCCCTGTGTGCTATGTGATGGACTCAGCACGCTGCTTTGAACCATGCTTATGTTTTCCAGGTGAGACTACACCCTATGGCACCCAGCTGACTTGCAAATGAACATCTACTGTCTAGGACTTCCCTCTGTAAAAATGGTAATCACACATTTCATTGCACGGGGTTTAGTGGGTAGCACTGTGGCCTCTGAATCCATAGGCCATGAATTTCGGAGGCTTGATCGCTGGGCCGAGACTGATGCTCCCACTGCTGTACTGAGGCAGAATGGATGGAGGAGCTGTCTTTCAGATGAGACGTTAAACTGAGGTCCTGTTTACTCTCTCACGTGAATGTAAAGGACCCCATGGCAGGGAAGTTCTCATTTTCCTTGATATATTTTAATGACTTAGACTTGGGTAAACAGGGCAAAGTTTCAAAATGGCTGCGTGGGCTGATACCTACTGCAGAGGGCACACTCCCCACACACGGCGCAGGATTTTTCTCACGCCGAGCGGGCACGGCGGACGGGCCCGGGGGGCATTCGCGAAGCCGACTGCCGCCCGCGATCGGGCCTCGACATGGATTTCACGCCGGCTAGACGATTAACGGCCGGTCAGCGTGAATTGTGCGCTGCAGCGCTCAGCGCTGCCGGAGGGGGGGTGGGGGGGAGGCAGGAGCGCAAGTGCTGATGCTCCCGCATGCCCAGGGGGGGTACGCGCAGTAAAAGCTCCCTGAGGAGCTTTTATAAATAAAGAATTTTAAAATAATGAAAAGTCCCCTCATGTGACTCTGTCACATGCGCAGGGACGTGTAAAACGTGAGTGCTAAAAGTTATTATTTTTTTAAATCACTGGACGAATCTCACCCGTGGATGAGGTTTCGCCAAAAATGCAAAGGCTGCTCATCCTCTTTGCTGCCCACTAACCGTATACTTGGACGGGCAGCGAGAAAGTCAATTCGCTCCTTAAGGGCCTTAATAGGCCGTTTAATTGTCAGCGGGCGTGCTGCGTGCTCCAGCGCGCGCGCGCCCACCGAAATATCGCGCGGTCTGCTCACCGATGTCATCATGTGCCATTTTACGCTCCTTCAGGTCGTCCACGCGCCTGCTGGGCGAGCGCAGTATTCTGCCATGGAGCTGCAGTGCCTGTGAGGCCACTGGCAGCGAATGTGATGCAGATCTAAAAAAGACAGAAAATAACACACCCTGTTCTTGCTCCCTCTCACTTGATGCTCCCTCAGACTCGCCACACCCGCATGTTCACTCGTTGTCCACCCCTCTCCTGACCTCTCGCTGCCAACCTCACTGCTTTCCACCTGATACCCCGCCTCTTGCCTCCCTGCTCCCAGCCCTCTCTGCCACGCTTGCCTAACCCCCTGTCGCCTCGCTGGTCGCCCGTATCCCCAAGCCCCTTGCTGTCCCTCTGCCGAGCCCTCTGCTCGCCCACACCGCTCCTGACCCTTTTTTCCCGCTTGCCAATATGCTCACCATCCTATCCCTGACCCCTCTCAGCCTTCCTCCCAGCCCCTCTTCCGAGCCCTTGCTTACATCGGCCAGAGTGGCGGAGGGACGGAAAAGGGACAATAAGGGGTCAGGTGGAGACAGGGAACAGAGGCAGCAAGTGGGATGGTTGTCAAGTTGGGAGGGAGGCATCAACTGGGGTAGCAAGCAGATGGAGCACAACAATGACTTCACCGGTGCAAAAACCATGCGAGCACCGGGGCACAGAGCGGGTACCAAGTGGGAATGTGGCAAGTTTCAGTGTTTCAAATTTTTCAGACGTCACAAAACTTATTGTGAGCTGTGAGGAGGATGGTGATAGACTGCAAGATGACACTAAACAGGCCAGTGGAATGGGCGGACAGGTGGAAGTCGGTCCTGAACAGACCAGACTTTTCTAATAATTGGCCAGCAGCTCGAGCAGTCCTGGCAGCGCCAGAGCTCAGCAGTGGGCTCTGCCAGCACCCCCATGGAGATCCCAGGAAGAAGGTCATGGTGACCGGAGACAGTTAAGTCCCGGGCTTTTAGGACGGGAAGGGATTGGAGAGCCGAGGGAGGTTGGAGAGGGGATGGGGTGGCCAGGTTTTGGAGGGCAAGCAGCGAGAAACGAAGCAGTGGGCGACATCTTGGGATAGGTGCCCCCGGTGCATGCAAGGCACCCTCCTGACTGAGCCAACCCCTTCCTTCCCGCCTTTTCAAAGAAGCCCTTTCTGAAATGGCCTTTGCCCTCTGGCCCAGCTTTTTATGACATTGGAGGTGGGTTGAGGCCCTTAATTGCCACTTAACTGCACAGTTAACAGCCTCAATAGCCCTAAGGGTGTGCAGCCTAGTGGGTGGCTGACCCACCCTCTGTATTATGGGGAACAGGTCAGGGGTGGGTGGGAAGGAGACGGGATGGGCATCCAACATATTTTAAGTGCCCTTAACCGAAAACATGTCCAGCGGGGGTCCGTAAATTCAAGCACGTTGAACATGAAAACAAGGAAGTTATGATGAGCCTTTGTAAAATCCTTGTTCGACTACAACTCGGGTATTGGTGTGGATTTTCATGGAATCGAGGAGGCTCCAATGAAGGGTTGAAAATGGCAGGCGGGACCTGGGTCTGGAAATCCCGCTCCCATTCTCGGCGTTTCCGATATTGACAGCTGCGGGAAAGGGGGCGGGGCTTAAATCACATACGTGGTAGTTTCGGATCACCCGGACCATTTAAAGAGCTAGGGAAGACAGGTAGTCGTGATTTTCACCCTCAAAACTCCCAGAACTGGAGGTGTGTGTTATATGACTTGGTGCTGGAGATGTGAACAGATCTGAAGGACACATGTAAAGGATTCTGAGCTGTAGTAAGAGCTGTGGCAAGCAGCAGCTGAAAAACTGAACTGCCTTCTGTGATAGAGGCTGGTGTCTGCTGTGGTAAAGTGGGGTGCTATGTACCTTTAAGAGAATGTAGGTAATTGACCACGTGACTATATTGACCAATCATTACACAGCGTGGGCTACTTTGATAACTGTAAATCTAGAGCTGGAGGTGATTGAAGAAGCAGACAGTGTGTTAGTGGCTCTGTTCTTAGTTCCAATGAACTACCAGTGTTTGTTCAGTCAATCGGTCTCTCTGCCTATATTGTTTCAAGCACCAACTAATGTGTTAATATCAAGGGCGCAGCTCGCATTCACCAGACAAAGCGAACCTGACAATCAAAAACATAAATTCTGCCCTCAGGGATGAGTTAAGCGTCTGTAAAAGACCAAAGGCTCATCTGTGTGGGCTCCTGCTCATCACTCCTTAGTTCTTCAGCCCAAGTGGGTGACAGTACGGACTGCCAATCCCACTGGGTTAGGAGCATGTAAGCCACGAAGGAAGGAGGTTTGCTGAAACGGACGCAGGACCTTCACACATGCTCCACATGGAGGAAAGGCAGCAGCAGCAGCGTGCACTAGAACCAGGGTGCCCAGGCATGAGGCGGTAGGTCCCCCAGACAGACCAGCAAGAAGCAGGATAGTGAGGTAATACCCTGAACGAAGGGTGTACAGGAACAGGTTCAGCTTCCTGGCGATGAATGAGAGGCAGTGTAGGCGAAGGCTTGTCCCAGTTTCGGGATATGGTCAGAGAAGTCTCTGCCATGTTGGAGGCAGACTTCCCACCTCAAACAACTATTGCACACACCTTTCCAATAGCAGTCCGTCACTCCAGCCCTCAACTCTTATTCAGCTGGATTATTCCAGGGCTGTGGTGCAGACACTCTGAGGCATCACACAGTCAGCCATCCACAGGTGCAGCAGTCACTGATGCTCTCTTTGCTTGGGTATAGGAGCACATTGAGTTCCCTACAGATGTGGAGTCTCAGACCTAAATAGCAATGGGTTCATGTCAATGGCAGCTTCCTAAAAGTGCAAGGTGGTATAAATTGCACACATATCGCTAACAAAGCACCATCACAGGAGGTGCACAGACATATCAATAAAGTCTTTTTACTCTAACAAAGTCCAGCTTGTGTGAGACCACTAAAAGGTTTTCCTGCACGTCGGATTCCATAGAAACTGCCAAGACTCATTCATCCTGAGGGACTCCAACCTGCCAGACCTTTAGGAGCTTATACCCCAGGTCCATGGCTGTCTACTTGGTGACTAAGAAAGTTAAAGGTTGTATTGACTTAACGATGATGGATTTGCATAGCCCCACCCTTCACATCTGTTAGGTGACTGAGGGATGGGCCTCTGGCACCAGTCTTCACTGGCACTGGTAAGAGCATGTAGTTTTACGTTTACCCAGTTATTTCACATGCCACTCAACAAGTATAGACCAGTATATTAATCCTTTGATTTCTATGTTGTATTCAGAAACATTGGCAAAAGAGCACATCCACCAGGTAGATAAGGTGATTAAGAAGGCATGTTGGATACTTGCCTTTATTAGCCGAGGCATAGGCTATAAGAGCCGGGAGGTTATGCTGGAACTGTATAAAATGCTGATTAGGCCACAGATAGAGTATTGCATGCAATTCTGGAATTCGCATTATAGGAAGGATATGATTGCACTAGAGAGAGTGCAGAGGAGATTTACCAGGATGTTGCCTGGACTGTAGAGTTTTAGATATGAGGAAAGATTGGGTAGACTGGGGTTATTTTTCTTGGAGCAGGGGAGATTGAGAGGGGACATGATTGAGGTGTATAAAATTATGAGGGGCATAGATAGGGTAGACAGGAAGGAACTTTTCCCCTTGGTAGAGGGATCAATAACCAGGGGGCATAGATTTAAGGTAAGGGGCAGGAGGTTTAGAGGGGATGTGAGGAAGAATTTTTTCACCCAGAGGGTGGTGGGAATCTGGAACTCACTGCCTGAAAGGATGGTAGAGGCAGAAACCCTCATAACATTTAAGAAGTATTTGGATGTGCACTTGCGATGCCATGGCATACAAGGCTATGGGCCTAATGCTGGAAAATGGGATTAGAATAGTTAGGTACTTGTTTGACTGGTGCAGACCCGATGGGCCAAAGGGCCTTTTTCTGTGCTGTAGACCCCTATGACTATGACATCCTAGCCACCACATGTGAACGCATTAGTGATTGAGTAACTGCAGCGCCTTCCGCTCGTGGGAAATCCTATGTGGAGAAAAAGAGCACAGCCGACATTTCAGGTCCATGACCTTTCATCAGAACTCAAGGTCCTAACCTAAAACATTAACTCAGGGAGAACCTGAGTTGACGTTTCAGATCTTGGAGCTTGAGTTCTGAGGAAAGGTCACAGACCTGAAACTTTAACTCTGTTTCTCTCTCCACAGATACTGCCTGATCTGCTGAGTATTTTTCGCAGTTTCTGTTTCTACTTCAGTTTTCTAGCACCTGCAGCATTTTGCTTTTGCTCCATCTTTGATTGTTGGCTGCTGTTGTTTTCGATGAAGGTTTGCTAATTATTGTAAAGCTTTTGGTTGCTATTTCCCCCCCTTTTTGACAAATGATTTTTGAAATCTTTCTCATTGCACTGGAACCTGCAGCTGAAGGAAGAAAACCTGCCCCAAAGCCCTTTAGGATATGACCTCGTCCTTGCAGTAGGCTTCCTTAATTCTAAACTCATTATATCACCTTAGGGTAAAAGAAAAGAAGAAGCACTTCATAGACTGTGCACAATTTAACATGTTCTTTCCCCTCCTCCAAACAGATCAGAAACTTTCAGAAGTTGAACAGCCATTCTCATTCGACTGTATCTGAACTATTGTGTTCAGTTTTAAGCACTACACCTCAGGAAGGATACACTGGCCTTGGAAAGAATGTAGCACAGATTCAGCAGCATGGTACCAGGGCTAAAATATTAGATTATAGGGTGAAGTTGCATTGACAGTATGAACATATGAATTAGGAGCAGGAGTAGACCATTTGGCCACTCGAGCCTGCTCTGGCATTCAATAATATATCATGGCTGATCTGATTGTCATCTCAAATCTACATTCTGCCCACCTCTGATAGCCTGTGACTCCCTTGTTAGTCAAGAATCTATCCACCTTAATCTATCTGCCTTAAAAATATTCATTGACCCTACCCCCACCATTCTCTGAGGAAGAGAGTTCAAAAGATTCACAAACCTCAGAGAAAAAAAATTCTTCTCATCTCCACCTTAAAGGGGAGATCCTTTATTTTTTAAGCTATGCCCCTAGTTCTGGTCTCCCCCACAATGAGAAACATCCTTTCAGCCTCTACCCTTCAAGCCCCCTCAGGATCTTATATACTTCAATAAGATCATCTCTCATTCTTCTAAACTCCAAATGGATACAGGCCCCGCCTGCCCACCCATTCCTTGTAAGATAACCCGCCCATCCCAGGTATCAGTCAAGGTTTATGTGGAAACTGGATGTACATGTATAGTCACTCATCCTGCCAGTCATGGGTCATGTGATGTATAGTGGGGGCTCCGACCAGTGAGCCCTTAGCACGTGCAATCCTGGGGATGGGGCTTTTTCAGATGAGAAATCTGTAGAGGGTGCAGGCACTAAAATGTCTCTATAATAAAGTTTACCTGCTTCTTGATGAAACCACTCTGCTCCATAGAGTCATCGCATTTGGCAATGAGGGTAAAATCAACTTAGACTCTGCACCTTGCCCTGTTACTGTGAGAAAATCAAATAATAAAAAAAAACAAGCTACACACCAGGCAAGCCGCTGTTTGGAAGAATCGACCCATATGATGCTAAAATTGAAGATTGGAGCTGATATGTTGAGCACCTTGGATTTTACTTTGTAGAACATGAAATAACTGCAGAAGATAAATGGAAAGTTGAGCGTATGCGGCAGTAAAACATATTATCTGATTCGTAACCTGATGGCCCAATTCCAAGCCATACAGCGAATTAGTGGACCTCGTGAAAACACACTCTTCCAGCCAAAGCCATCCATGGTAATGCAGCGCTTTAAATTCAGTTTGAGGGCTCAGGCCCCGAGAGAGTCCATCGCAACCTATGTAGAGAACCTCAAGCAGTTAACAGAATACTGCGACTTCGGAGATGCTTTAAACAATATGCTGCAGGACCGTTTGTAGGTGGAGTCAGGCACTACATCATTTAGCACCGATTGCTTGCCGAGGTTAATATCGATTTTAAACACGCCTTAAAAATCTCCCTCACCATGGAAAGTGCTGCGAGAGACTCGCAGGCTTTGAAGCACATGGATAAAGTCATCGTACTTCATCTTGGGCAGGAACCAGGCACGAAAGCCAGACCTGCGGGATTAAAGCGCGATCCAATGTCCACTGTGAGATACATTAAGATGCCTAACAGAAATGCTTCATCGTCAATCTCAAGACAAATGTGCTATAGGTGTGAAGGTGACCACGGAGCAGATACCTGTAATTTCAAAGAGGCAGAATTACTGCCATAAGAAAGGACACATGGTTAGGCAACGCCGGACAAAGTTGAAGCAGTCTGCGATAGATGTAGCCGATACAGCAAAGGCTGACGCTGCTGCTCCCGACATTTACTCCTTATATAATGTGACTGCTGTGAAGACTGAGCCTATTACAGTGACAGTACAAGTGAATGAGAAGCCACTGACAATGGAAATGGATACTGGTGCCTTAACTACGGTGATAGGTGAGCACACTTTCAGGTACCTTAATGAAGGAAGACAGCCAATAAACTTGGAGCGGGCAACCACTAAATTAAGAACTTACATGGCGAATGTATCCAAGTAAAGGGCCTCATCACTGTCCCAGTCTGTTACAAGCAACAGACAGCCCAACTGCCTGCAAAAATAGTGAAAGGAGAGGGACATAGTCTTTTGGGTCGGGATTGGCTACAGAAGTTCAAACTTGATTGGCCGGAGATATTTCACTTAAAATCAGATTGAATCCCCAGAACTTCTAAGGAAATACAACATGGTATGAATTAACGAAGTTAAAAGGCATGCATGCCAAAATACATGTTGAAACTCAGGGGACACCACATTTCATTAAAGCTCAGCCTGTGCCTTATACATTGAAAGAAAAGGTGATGCAGAGCTGTGCAGGTTAGAAAAACTGGGCGTCATCCAATCTATCCAATTATCAGAGTGGGTCGCACCCATAGTTCCAGTGGTTAAGCCTGGCCACACTATATGTATCTATGGAGACTAGAAATTGACTTCATATAATGCAGCAAAATTATATAAGTTCCCATTCCAAGGGTAGACGACTTAAATGCCAAGTTGGCTAAAGGCAAGTCCTATGTAAAATTGGATATAAGCCATGCCTGCCAACAATTAGAACTGAATAGCACATCAGAAAAATACGTGACTATTAACACACGGAAAATTCTCTATCAGTACACTCGTCTATCCTTTGAAGTCTCATCAGCATACACTATTTTCCAGAGAACAATGGAGAGCCTTTTGCAAGAACTCCCATGGGTGATAGTATATTTGGACGATATTCTCACCATTGGGTCAGCCGAGACTGAACACTTGGCCAACTTGGAAGAGGTGTTAAGAAGTTTCATGAAAGCCAGCGTATGGTTATAGAAGGAAAAATGCACATTTTCGGAACCAGAAGTCACTCACCTGGGTCACAGGGTGGACGCCGCGGGTTTGCATCCGGCAGAAAATAAAGTTCAGGCAATAAAAGATGCACCATCACCATCCAACGTAACAGAACTCAAGTCCTTCCTGGGTATGATCAACTACTATAGCTACTTCTTACCCAACCTGCCAACTGTCTTGGCACCATTACACTCGCTGCTAAAAAAGAACCACCATTGGTGATGTGGTTCACAACAGGGAGAAGTCTTTGTGAAAGCAAAGAAATTGTTGCATTTGTTGTGCTGATTGGTACATCGAAAGAGCTGGTATTAGCATGTGATGCTTCTCCTTATGGTGTAGGAGCTGTGTTATCACATAAAATGAAAAATGGATCAAAAAGGCCCATTGACTGTGTCTCAAGAACCCTTTCCCAAGCCAAGAAGGTGTATTTTCATTTAGAAGAAGGATTATCAGTAGTATTCAGTGTAAAAAAGTTTCACCAGTACCTACATGGATGACATTTACCACTGTGTCGGACCATAAACACTTAATGGGATTATTCAGTGAGGATAAGGCCACTCCAACAATAGCATCAGCAAGAATACAACGCTGGGTTCTGACATTACCTGCATACAAAAATACTTTTATCTATTGCCCTGGCCTTCACATTGCAAACGCAGAAGCACTCAGTGTCCCCCATTACCAGATAGTATTGCAAATACTCCCGTTCCACAAGAATTAGTGCTATTATTGAATTTCTTAGATTCTTCGCCTGTGTGTGCAAAATAAATTAGAAATTGGATAAACAGAGATCCAATATTGTCGAAAGTCAGAGACTTTGTTTTACAAGGATGGCCTAACTCGCCTGTATCTGAAGAATTGAGACCATCCCATGTCAGAAACACGGAATAAGCTGTGAAGGTTGCATTGTGTTGTGGGGTTCAAGAGTTGTCGTCCCAACACAAGGGAGAGAGCCACTCTTGACAGAGCTTCACAGTGCGCATCCAGGCATATTGAAGATGAAAATTCTTGCGCGAAGCTATGTCTGGTGGCCAGGCATTGACAGTGACATTGGAAGCATGGCCAAGCACTCTCTCCACTGTCAGCAACAACAGAAGTTGCCTGTTTCAGCTCCCCTACATCTGTGGGAGTGGCCTGGTCGACCCTGGGTTTGACTACATGTAGATTATGTAGGATCGTTCCTAGGTACCATGTTCTTGTTAATTGCAGATGCACATTCAAAATGGATGGATGTGTATGAAATCAAATCACCAACGTCAAACGCAACTATTGAGGAGCTACGTCACTGTTTCAGCACACATAGCCTACCTGAAATTGTCATTTCTGATAATGGTGCAGCCTTTACCAGCACAGAGTTTCAGAAATTAACGGATCTGAACAGAATCTGACACATTAAGAGAACTCCTTGGCATCCCTCATCGAATGGTCTAGCCGAGAGGGCTGTACAAACTTTAAGTCTGGTATGAAAAGAGTATCAGAAGGCACTCTGGAATCTCGACTTTCCAGATTTCTCTAAAGTTATCGTACACCACCACATTCAACGATGGGTTCAACACCGTTAGAATTATTAATGAAACTCCATCTGCGTACACGTTTACACTTGAGCCTGAATTTTCCCGTCGGCGATTTGGGGGTGGGGCCCGCTCGCCGAGGGGAAAATGATGCGGGATGACATTGGGAGGAACCCTGGACGTCATCCCGGTCCCTTTAAATTTTCAGGAAGGCGGGCGGACAGCGGAATCAGCTGTCCGCCCGCCGACCTGTCAATAGCCAATTAAGGCCATTGACAGACTAATTAAGATAATTAAAGACCTGCCCGTCCATCCTTAAGGCTGGTGGGTAGTCCAGGAGCCCCAGCGGGCTTCTGATAAAACATAAAATCTCAGCCACTGGTGGGATGAGGTTTCATGTCCATTTTTAAAAAGTCTAATAAAGTTTATGTCATTTTTATTAACATGTCCCATCCCGTGTGACATTGTCACATGAGGGGGACATGTTAATAATTTTTTAATTTTTCTAATTTTTGACTTTTCTTACCTGTCAGTAATCTCCCTGAGACAGGACTTTGCCTCAGGGAGCAGTGCGCACATGCACAAAAGAGCGCACTTTGACAGATGGGGAATCCCTCCCTCCCCCCACACAGGAAGTGCGTAGCCTTAATTTGGGCCTTAATTTGCCCGCCCACTCAAAATGGCGGCTGGCCCCGTTTCGGTGGCGGGGGTCGGCTATCCGCCCGCCACCGAACCGGTGGGGCACGCACGCCATCCGAGGGCAAAATTCTGCCCTTGATGCTTCCGAATTTAGAGGGGAAGGCGGTGCAGAATCAGAGTAATCAGAAATTCAACCATGACACACACACAGTAAAGCTCGCACATCCAGTATAGGTGATACGGTATATGTGCAAAATTTCAGCAGTGGACCCTGCTGGCCTCCAGGAACCATTGTTTCAGAGACTGGTCCATTATCTTTACAAGTACAAGTGGGAGATAGAATCGTCCATAAGCACATGAATCACATCCGTGCCAGAGAGGCATTCCAACAATTAACTGATCAATAAGTGATTAACATTGAATCGGCGATTCCTGAGGTGTGTGATCGACTGACAACAGACATTCCAGATGTTTTAGAAGAGTTGCCAAATCCTGAACTGCTTAGTTCCGATGATGTGTCTCACAGTGCAGCTCCAGATCCTGTCGATCCTGTTGAGGAACCTCCAGTGGTAGAGCTACACCACCCTAGTCGAGCACATCAGCGACTTGATTTATAATCACCTGAAATTATATATATGTTGTTGGATTGTTTAAATGTTTTACTGTATGGATTAATTGTAAAAATCTAAAGGGGGAGGAAATGTGCTAACTGGATATATAGTCTCTCCCTCCTGCCAATCACAGGTCATGTGATGTACTTTGGGGCTTCGACCAGTGAGCAATTAGCGCGGGCAATCCGTGGGGTGGGGCTTTTTCTGAAGAGAGATCTGTCGAGCAGGCGAGCACTAAAGTGCCTTTGTAATAAAGTTTGTTTCTTGTCAAAACCAGTCTGTTCCATAGAGTCATCACAGTTTATTTCCTCTTAATTATAAAAGGTTAAAGCCGCTCACCATCCTGATTTGGAATTGCATAGTTCCTTCACTGTCACTGGGTCAAAATCCTGGAACTCCCTCCCTACCAGCACGGTGGGTGTAGCTACGCCACACGGACTGCAACGGTTCAGGATGGCAGCTCACCACCACCTTCTCAAGGGCAGTTAGGGTTGGGCATTAAATGCTGGCCTAGCCAGCAAAGTCCACATCCTGTGAAAGAATGAAAAAGATTAAGGGGTGATCTAACTAAAGTATTTAAGATGCTTAAAGTATTTCATTGAGTAGATAGGAATATTGCCTTTGATGGGGTGGATTCTAGAACAAACGGCATAACCTTAAAATCAAAGTTAGGTCGTACGGGGTGATGTCAGGAAACACTTCATCACATAAAGGTTAGTAGAAACTTGGAACTCTAACCCACAAAGAAAGCCATCAAGGCTTTCAATACTGTGGGTTGATATATTTTTGTTAGGCAAGGGTATTAAAGATTATGAAGCAAAGGCAGGCTGATGGAGTTCAGAATACAGATCAACCATGATCAAGTTGAATGGCGGAACAGGTCCGAGGGGCTGAATGGCCTCCTCCTGCCTCGACGTTCGTAGTGCACTTTGAGTTTTCAACTCAGCTGATGTCTCATTCCAAATATGCAACTGATTGCGCTGAAACGAGAAGGATTGCCTCTTTTTTTCAAAATCACAGAGAAGTTTATTTAACTTCAAACAAGGGGAACAATATAGTGTGTAAAATCGCTAGCATTTGAACCCCACTCAAAGATTTTTCACCACATACACTTAGAGCTGTTAAATGAACTGCCAGCAAGTGCACTGAATGCTGACTCTGTGGATGCATTCCAGATGAAAATGTATAGGTTCCCATTTTCAACGGATGTATTTGAAGACAATGGGCTAAGTGCCAAGTCAGGAAGAAGATGAAAATGGTTTGACCAGATCTGAAAGAGGAATTAAATGAGTGGCTGAGCTGGGCCGGCTGATGGTCTTTCATGCTCCCGATCCCTCCTGTGGTTGGATGAAAAGTTATGCTCGCTGCTTGGCAAATTAAAATGCTCAGTTGTCCCCTATCAGTCAGGAATGAAGAAAGCAGTTACGCTTCATGGGAACTTACAGAAAGAAGAAAGTCACATGGTGGGATGCAGCGCAGGCTGCTGTGATGAACAGCCATTACTGGGAAAGCTGGCTGTGCTTTTATTATCCTGACCTCTGTTTTAAACCATCGGAATCATGGAATCACGCTGCACAGGGAGAGGCCATTTGGCCCATCGTGCCTGTGCTGGCTCCTCGGCAGAGCTATTCAACTCGTCGCGCTGCCATACTTTCGCCCCGTGGCCCAGCAATTTTTGGAAACTCAAAATGTGGAATAGTATTTCTTCCAATCATGCTCGTGAGTGCTTCATATCTCATAAGCATTCCGTAGCATGAACATTTAGTGCTCTTTACTTGGAGCATTTTAACTCACAAAGCAATGTTTGTTATCTCAAGCAATGCCTCACATCTGTATGTAAGGTCTACAAATCTAATTACTGTGTTGTCTTTCATATGCTAATTCTATCCCTTCTAGCTGAAAATAGCTACGGGTATAAACATAATGGATTTTTATCTTCAAGGCTAGTCCAGTGCGCTACCTTCAAAAAAGTAATTTGCATGGCTTGGGAGTGCTGCTAAATTTCCAGCAGTGGAGAAGAGATGATGTGGTGCATTCACATGAAACCCTCGAACGCTCTCACGGGCAAAGCACCTTCTGTCTGTTCATTTAGGGGAAAAAAAGAACACTTGTGTGATATGTACACACGCTTAATCATAAATGTCAATTTGTCACAATGGTAGCACTGAGTCAAAATGCTTTGGGTTTCAAAGCCTACTCCAGGACCTGAGGGCACAATCTAGGCTGATTCTCAATGGCAGCGTTAAAGGATTACTGGAGGTGCTGACTTTTAGATGAGGTGACAGGCGAGACAAAGGGCGTATGGATGTGTGGAAATATAAAAAGGCTTCCAGCACGGAAAGAGGCCATTCAGCCCATTGTCTGTGCCAGACAGGGAAAGAGATAAAGATAAAAACAAAAACAGAATTACCTGGAAAAACTCAGCAGGTCTGGCAGCATTGGCGACTATCAAGTTGGAAGCTGTGGGAGGAAGATCTCCAGAGGAGATGAGGTCAGTGACAGTCCTGGAAACAATGGCTTGATGTTCTGTGGTGGGGTCATGGTCCAGGGAGAGGTAGGAGGAAATGTCTGCGAGTTGACGTTCAGCCTCCGCGAGGTAGAGGTCAATGCGCCAGACAACAACAGCACCACCCTTGTCAGCGGGTTTGATGACAATGTTGGGGTTGGACCTGAGAGAACGGAGTGCAGTGAGTTCAGAGAGAGACAGATTAGAATGGGTGAGAGGAGCAGAGAAATTGAGACGGCTAATGTCACGCCGACAGTTCTCAATGAAAAGATCAAGAGAGGGTAAGAATCCAGAGGGAGGGGTCCAAGTGGAGGGAGAATATTGGAGGTGGGTAAAAGGATCCGTTGAACGGGGAGAGGACTCCTGCCCAAAGAAGTGAGCACGGAGACGAAGACGGCGGAAGAAGAGTTCAGCATCATGCCGAGCCCGAAATTCATTGAGATGAGGGCGTAAGGGTATGAAACTAAGTCCTTTGCTGAGCACTGAACGTTCAGCATCGGAGAGGGGAAGGTCAGGGGGTATAGTGAATACGTGGCTGGGGTTGGGATTGGAAGATGGGGTGAGGACGGAGGGACAAGCAGGGGTGGAGGGTCCCAGATGGGTGTTGGTGTCGATAAGTTGTTGGAGCTTGCGTTCCTTAGCACTTGAGAGAAAGAGAAAAAGATTCTTGTTGAGGCGACGGATGAGGCGAAGAATAAAATGAAACTGGGGGCACGCGCAGCTTTGAAAAAGGGTGCGGCGGTGCTGCTGGAGGGAGAGGTCTTTATGGGGTATGTGGAACATTCCTTGTTCCAGTCCTACTCCGGCCCCCTCCCACAACTCTTTCTCCGGTACATTGATGATTGCTTCGGTGCTGCTTCATGCTCTCGTCGGGACCTGGAAAAATTTATTAATTTTGCTTCCAATCTCCACCCCTCCGTCATTTTCACATGGTCCATCTCTGACACTTCTCTTCCCTTCCTTGACCTCTCTGTCTCAATTTCTGATGATAGACTGTCCACCAATATCCATTACAAGCCTACCGACTCCCACAGCTACCTCGACTACAGCTCCTCACACCCCGCTTCATGTAAAGACTCCATCCCATTCTCTCAGTTCCTTCGCCTCCGTCGCATCTGTTCTGATGACGCTACCTTCAAAAACAGCTCCTCTGACATGTCCTCCTTCTTCCTTAACCGAGGTTTTCCATCCACGGTCGTTGACAGGGCCCTCAACCGTGTCCGGCCCATATCCCGCGCATCCTCCCTCACGCCTTCTCCTCCTTCCCAGAAACATGATAGGGTCCCCCTTGTCCTCACTTATCACCCCACCAGCCTCCGCATTCAAAGGATCATCCTCCGCCATTTCCACCAACTCCAGCATGATGCCACCACCAAACACATCTTCCCTTCACCCCCCCTGACGGCATTCCGTAGGGATCGTTCCCTCCGGGACACCCTGGTCCACTCCTCCATCACCCCCTACTCCTCAACCCCCACTTATGGCACCTCCCCATGCCCATGCAGAAGATGCAACACCTGCCCCTTCACTTCCTCTCTCCTCACCGTCCAAGGGCCCAAACACTCCTTTCAAGTGAAGCAGCATTTCACTTGCATTTCCCCTAACTTAGTCTACTGCATTCGTTGCTCCCAATGCGGTCTCCTCTACATTGGAGAGACCAAACTCAAACTGGGCGACCGTTTTGCGGAACACCTGCGGTCTGTCCGCAAGAAAGACCCAAACCTCCCTGTCGCTTGCCATTTTAACACTCCACCCTGTTCTCTTGCCCACATGTCTGTCCTTGGCTTGCTGCATTGTTCCAGTGAAGCCCAACGCAAACTGGAGGAACAGCACCTCATCTTCCAACTAGGCACTTTACAGCCTTCCGGGCTGAATATTGAATTCAACAATTTTAGATCTTAAACTCCCCCTCCCCCCATCCCCACCCCGTTTCTACCCCCCACCCCCCCCAACCCTTTTTTTTTTTCAATAATTTATATAGATTCTTCTTTCCCCACCTATTTCCATTATTTTTAAATCTAAAACTAAAACCTTGTTAGTCTGTCCACCCCATCCCCACTAGAGCTGTACTTTGAATATCCTGTCTTCCATTCTTAATTAGCACTTTTCTTAGACAAATATCACCACCTTCAACACCTCTTTGACCCTTTTATCTATGACATCTTTTGATTATCTGTTCCTATCACTGCTTATCTCCACAATCACCACACCCTCAACGTCTCTCTTCCCCCCCCCCGCCCACCCCCCGCCCCCCACCCCCAACCTTAAACCAGCTTATATTTCACCTTTCTTCTAACTATGCTTCAGTTCTGCCGAAGGGCCATGATGGCTCGAAACATTAACTGATTTCTTCTCCACCGATGCTGCCAGACCTGCTGAGTTTTTCCAGGTAATTCTGTTTTTGTTTTGGATTTCCAGCATCCGCAGTAGCTTTTAGCTTTTTTGTTTTTATCTAAGAGATAAAGATATCTGGCCCAATCCCACTATCCAGCTCTTGCTCCGTAACCCTGTAGTTAAGTGTGTAAAATCTTAACTGATCCTCCTGACTTGGCACTTAGCCTGTCGTCTTCAAATGCCCAGTTGAAACGGGAACCTATACATCTTCATCTGGAAAGTGCACATCCAAGTATTTTTGAAATGTGATGAGGGTTTCTGCCTCCACCACCCTTTCAGAATTCCAGACCCTTACCACCCTCTAGAGTACACAATTTAAAGAAGAACAAGGGTGTCCTTGCCAATGCCACCCCCCCTCAAAACAGCACCACCATAACTGAGAATTGTCGATCTCATTGTGGGATCTTGCTATGCACAAACCAGCTGTTGTATTTGCATTCAGAAAAACATTTCAAAAGTTCAGGCCTCCTAAACTCGCATTTATATTGTGCCAGTCACAACCCACCAGTACATGCCAACGAACCTTACAGCCAATGAAATATCGAATTGTAGTCACTGTCAATTGTAGAAAATATGGCACCCAATCTGTGCACAGTAAGCTCCCAGAAACAGCAACGTGATAATCACGAAATAATCTGTCTTTACTGATGTTGGATGAGAAATAAATATTGTCAAGGACACCAGGGAGAATGCCCCCTGCTCTCCTTCGAAGTAGTGCCATGGGATCTTTTACACAGAGTAGGCCAGCTCTTTGTTTAATGTTTCATCCCAAAGACACCACCTCTGATAGTGCAACACTCACTCAATAGTGCCTTGGATAGTCAACCTAAATGTTTGTGCTCAGTCTTTGGATTGTGATCTGAGCCTACAACCGTCTGCCTTTGAGGTGAGATTGCAACAAACTGAGCCAGCATTAACTTAACTTGCATTTATATAGCACCTTTCATGATATCTCGGCAAGCTTTACAGTCAATAAAGTGCTTTTTTGAGATTTGGTCACCATTACATAGCCGGGGAAGCTGCAACCAATTTGCAAACAAGATCTCATAAACAATAAAGACAAGTTCTCTCTTTTTAGGGTACCCTGTGATGTTACCACAGAGACATAAGCATATCGCCACGATAAGTACTACTGGCCGTTTATAATGCAGGCCAAGTTTGACAGAGTGGCATAAAAGCTCTCCAACCCCAAGTTGCACTGCAGTTGCACCACCTGTTCATCTTTGAACCAAAGCCAAAGGGTATTTAATGCTATGCTGAAAATCTTTTAAAATGGCAGTGCCACTGTTGTAGTGTAGCTGGCTCCCCCTGAATGCTCTGGGATCCCCAGGAATTAAAAACTACCCTCCAAGACACTTCTGCAAACAACCCGGGCAGAAACATCACAGGGGGCATTGCAAGAATTGTGTGTATTTGTTTTCATTTTCGTTTATTAGTTATAAAATATTGGAGAAGGTGCAGAAGGCTGTTTAGCTGGGTGGACAGTTGGAGAGGAAGATTATACGAGAAAATCTCCAGGAATATGACCAAATGCTGGTGCTTCACTGGTGTCAGGTACTAAAACAAAGAAGAAAAATGTCCTTGTCTAACAGAATCTGGCAATGTTACCTGTCTCTGAGTGGTGGATGGGGTAGCCCTGGGCTATAGGAGCCAGGAGCTGAGGACCAATCTAAAAGCGGCTTCAGACAGAAGGATAATGTGATGGGTAGTTTCCCTCAGAGACTCTCCCACACCCAAGTTCGTGATACCAGGTTCAGGCGTGCATGGCTTGAACAGAATGACAACCGAGACAAGTTTCTTCTGAAAATTCACAATCGCTTTACTGAATCACCCACAGCCCCACAGTACAGTACCCTAAAATTTAAAACAACCCATTCCCAGTACTCGAGACAAAGTCTCCACGACTCGGGCTTAAACTTACAAAAATGCTAACTCCACACCAAGTCCCCACAACTTGGTTTAAACTTACAAAATCACAAGCAAAACGCCACATCTTGTCCTGAAACCTTAAGAAAAAAACCATTAGACCAATATCACCAAAATATGACTGAAACAAGTTACAAGGTACAGCCAAAAACACCAGGCAAAGTTTTTGCCCCAAACCTTCACAAAAAACCCTCAGACTAATATCACTATGACTTGGCAGAAATTTACAATCCCCAACATGACTGGTCTGTCCGGTGTTGACTGTAGGCCAGAGTCAAGGTGACCAAATTTGATCCTTCTTCTGACTGCAGCCCAAAGCCTTCAGGCCAACTACGTTATGACTGAAAACACTTCCAATCCCCAACGCGGCTGGTCTGTCCAGTGTTGAATATAGGCCTGAGTCAAGGCAGCCAGCCCTGACCCTTCTTCCAACTGCAGTCCAGATACTCAGATGTGTTCTTCTTTCATAATAATTTAACTCACACTTGTCAAAACATATTTCCTGTTGTTCCAATGTCCATTTAGTAGATTCCACGCAAAGTCCAGACAAATGTTGTCAGCTCCTGCTGGCTGAAACAATATGGAGTTTTCCATTGAAGACGTATCCACACAAATATTATCATTTCTCATTGTATGAGCAGTTCTCCTGCTGTTTGACATAGTAACATCACCCTGGTTCCAAGGTTATTGAGGGTTTGAATGACCCTATTCCCAGCACTATTATCTGTGGTGCAGACAATGGTTTACAAGGGAAATTAGAGATAGCATTAGATGCAAGGAAGAGGCATACAAATTGGCCAGAAAAAACAACAGACCTCAGGATTGGGAGCAGTTTAGAATTTAGCAAAGGAGGACCAAGGGATTGATTAAGAAGTGGAAAATAGGGTACAAGAGTAAGCTTGCGGGGAACATAAAAACTGACTGTAGAAGTTTCTATAGGTATGTGAAGAGAAAAAGATTTGTGAAGACAAATGTAGGTCCCTTACAGTCAGAAACAGGGGAATTTATAATGGGGAACAAAGAAATGGCTGACCAACTAAATACATACTTTGGTTCTGTCTTCACAAAGGAGGACACAAATAACATACCAGAAATGTTGGGGAACACAGGATTTAGTGAGAGGGAGGAATTGAAATAAATCAGTATTAGTAGGGAAATGGTGTTGGGGAAATTGCTGGGATTGAAGGCCGATAAATCCTGATAATCCATATCCCAGAGTACTTAAGGAAGTGGCCCTAGAATTAGTGGATGCATTGGCGGTCATCTTCCGAGATTCTATAGACTCTGGAACAGTTCCTACAGATTGGAGGGTAGCTAATGTAACCCCACTATTTAAAAAGGGAGATAGAGAGAAAACAGGGAACTAAGACCACCAATCAGCCTGATGTCAGTAGTGGGAAAAGTTCTAGAGTCCATTATAAAAGATTTAATAACTGAGCACATAGAAAACATTGGCAGAGTCAGACAGAGTCAGCATGGATTTACAAAAGCGAAACCATGCTTGACAAATCTACTGGAATTTTTCGAGTATGTAACTAATAGAGTTGATGAGGGGGAGCCAGTGGATGTGGTTTATTTGGACTTTCAGAAGGCTTTCGACAAAGTTCCACAAAAGAGATTGGCGTGTAAAATTAAAGTGCATGGGATTGGGGGTAGCGTATTGAGAAGGATAGAAAACTGGTTGGCAGATAGGAAACAAAGAGTAGGAATAAATGGGTCTTTTTCCGAATGGCAGGCAGTGACTAGTGGGATACCGCAGGGATCAGTGCTGGGACCCCAGTTATTCACAATATATATTAATGATTTAGATGAGGGAACTAAATGTAAAATCTCCAAATTTGCAGTTGACACAAAGCTGGGTGGGAGGGTGAGCTGTGAGGAGGATGCAGAGATGCTTCAGTGTGATTTGGACAAGCTGAGTGAGTGGGCAAATGCATGGCAGATGCAGAATAATGTGGATAAATGTGAGGTAGCTTTGGTAGCAAAAACAGGAAGGCAGATTATTATCTGAATGGCTATAAATTGAGAGAGGGGAATGTGCAACGAGACCTGGGTGTCCTCATGCACCAGTCGCTGAAGGTAAGCATGCAGGTGCAGCAGGCGGTAAAGAAGGCAAGTGGTATGTTGGCCTTCATAGCCAGAGGATTCGAGTACAGGAACAGGGATGTCTTGCTGCAATTATACAGGGCCTTGGTGAGACCACACCGGGAATATTGTATGCAGTTTTGGTCTCCTTATCTGAGGAAGGATGTACTTGCTATAGAGGGAGTGCAGCGAAGGTTTATCCGACTGATTCCTGGGATGGCGGGACTGACTTATGAGGAGAGATTGAGTCAATTAGGATTATATTCGTTGGAGTTCAGAAGAATGAGGAGGGATCTCATAGAAACCTATAAAATTCTAACAGGACTAGTCAGGGTAGATGCAGGAAGGATGTTCCCGATGGTGGGGGTATCCAGAACCAGGGGACACAGTCTGAGGATATGGGGAAGGCCATTTAGGACTGTGATGAGGAGAAATGTCTTCACCCAGAGAGTGGTGAGCCTATGGAATTTATTACCACAGAAAGTAGTTGAGGCCAAAACATTGTATGTTTTCAAGAAGGAGCTTGTTAGAGGGAAATAAAGGAATACAGTAATGGTCAAGGGACTTGACTTAAAATATCCCAGCAAGCAAAACCATAATTTCTAAGTAATTAACGTTTAAATTTCAGGCTGGGACAGAGAGAATGCTGAACCTTGCACATTCTTAGGGCTTGCGAGCATCAGCAAGGCCACATTGGACGAAGAAGAATGTAAATATGATAGAAGAGTTAGCCTGGAGTCAGGGAATGGCAATAACATAGATTAAGTGTGCTCTTCAACAGATAGGGGAAGAACAGATATAGCTCTTGGGGCGAAAGGGATCAAAGGGTATGGGGAGATAGCAGGAGCAGGCTATTGAGTTGGATGATCAGCCATGATCATAATGAATGGTGGAGCAGGCTTGAAGGGCCTAATGGCCTACTCCTGCTCCTAGTTTCTTTGTTCTATGTTCTTAGGTGCATAATTCCTTAAGTGTATTGTATTGATGATGTGTCCTTTATGCCAATGTATTGGGTAATCATATATCTTGATTGCACATGTCAATGGCAAGTAATGGCATTTCCCTGGTACCATTGTTCCCTGATGGCAGTCAGTCAATGCCCAAACCCTTTTGATGAGTCACTGTTTTTTTGTTAACTAAATGTCCGAATTAACCCCTTGCTGCCCTGCCCTGTACTGCAGCGGACTGAAGCTTATCTTTCGTAATTTACAGCTCCAATCATGAGGTCAAAGCATGTCCAGGTTTGAAATGACGTTCCATAAATTTCCCAGTTGGAGTGGATTCCGATCCTACGGCAATAAATGATTAACTGTGATACCCAACATCCTGAAGAATGTCAAGCAAAAAACGCAAATCTTTTGAGGTGGTAATGATCCACGCGTGACCATGGGTGTAAAAAGTTTGTCCAGTACTGGTCAGCTGGAGGGACTCTGCTGGTTGCACACCTACCTGCTCCCTCCTTGCAGAAAAGCATCAAGCCCTGATTTCGTAAAAATTCATTCACAGGATGCGGGCTTCGCTGGCTGGGCCAGCATTTATTGCCCACCCCGAGTTGCCCATGTGTGAGAGTCTCTTTTTAGCATAATAGGACTCCTAATTTGCATGAATTCATAAGTGGCTGCACCACCTGTCTGCACATTAAAGTGGGAAATGGCCCAAAGGGCTAGGGTTTGGAGCTGGTAGGTCATTTGTTCATTTTTAAATTGTACCTAGTGTGTAGGGTCAGTATCCATCTCAAACTTTTTTGGATCAAGTGTTACGATCAGTATCAGCCCAGGTTATGTACTCAGGTCTTTATTTGGGCTTAAAGCTGCAACTTTTTACCCTCAAGATAAGGATGTGAAAATTAGTACTCAACAGGGTTAACAAAAGCAAGCTATTCATGGAAACATTGCTCCATGTGAAATAATGTTTGTGCGTTTAACCCATGGAGGGTATGATAGCTTCTCCAACATGTTTTGTAAGCCACTGCAATGATGCTCTGCTCTCAGTGAAACAAAAAAAGAGAAAAATCAATAAAAGCTGTATTACTTTTCCTCAATGAACTTTTCTCATAAAAGAAAATAAAAGTCAAGGGATTGACAGGAGTTGATCCTGTCACACCCCTCTTATGTTTCATGGGTAGGTCCCAAGGTTGGAGCCTGGATACACTAGCAGGGGCAAAGTGGCAGGAGACGGGACACAATCTCAGTGTGGCACAGGGTAAAAAACAGATGATGCAGAAGCTGAATACAGCAAAGCAACATTGCAGCCCGTAGAAGCCGTGTTCAACGTTGGGCTAGTCACTCTTATAAAACTAAAAAAAACGAATAGACTTTTCAAGTAAATCAGTGGGTTTCGGCAGAGGCAGAGTTTGTCATAGAATCCCAACTGTTAGACTAACTGAAGCTTTGTTTGGGGAAATATTGAACACAAGACAGACGCAATGAGCAACGTTGCCTAGGTTACGGAGGATGCATTATATATTTAACACTGTCTAACTTTCATCATTGCTTGATGCACATTCTTCTTATGCTTTCTGGCACCATTAAATACTGGCATTAATTTAACATGGATAGACAGAGAAAGGGAACAGCAATACACTTTAAAATTGGGCCACAGTGTGTGATTCAACTTTTCATGTATCAGGATTCTCAACATTTTTAATGCCTGTTACTCAATGGCCCTCAGGCACTTTTGTGGACGATGCTATCCTTTGTGATATCAGCAGAGATTAATTATATTGAACTACCCTCCCCACGAAACTTATTCCATTGAAGTTCCAGATGGCAAGCTTATATTTTTTTTTAAGACCAACCCCATACCTTCAAGAGAAGAGTCCCTCAGGGGAACTGTTACACAAACATCAGTAAAGATTGGGGGTACTGTTCTTAGTGTCGTGCATCTTGTTTCCATTACTTGGATGCAGACGGACTGACAAATAGACATAAAAGAGCAACACAATAGCTCTTGCCTATACAGAATGCATAAAAAACAACTCACTGGCTCCAAAGCTGTATTTTATACCTGTGCCCAAAGACTATTTCATTCCTTTATACAGAATACAATGAAAGTGATTAGATCACGTTGAGTGTGACAGTGGATTAACAAAGCAGAGTTTATGAGCTCCAAATACACCATGCAATGGGAAAAAAAACAAAAGCTGGTAAATTTGTCATCTGGCACCAGCAGAAATGAACTCAAAAGCAATTGAAGTGCCACAAAAATACTAACTCATTCACTATGCCCATCAAGGAAGGGAATATGCCACCCTACCAGTTCTACATGTGACTCTAATCCATATGTGGTCAACTCTTAATGCCCTCCAAAGTGAAATAGCCAGTCACTGGCTGTAAAAAACAATTGTTCTGATGGAGTAGGGAAAGCACCCCTCTCGAGGCACCTAAGGATGGACAATAAGCATCGCATTACCACCTCCACTTGCATCCTGAGGACATTTTTTTTAAAAATTATAATGGATTTGGAATTGGATCCAGTACAAGGCCTGAATATTAACAGTTCAGTTCAAGTTTCCCAACACTAATTACTGCAGGACAATAGGAATTCAACAATGTTCTTGTGAATAATGAGGGTGAAACTGCACTTGCATGGTGGTGTTAAAGTGTGTAGTAGCAAATTGACAGCTTTTTAATTACCCACATGATTGTATTTGCTGTTGATGTTGCAGTGTAAAATGATTGACGATTGCTGATCATCTCTTTTGTGTTAATAAGCAAGACCAAGTTCACCGGTGTCTCTTTCACATTGATAAATGCCTTAGATATGGCTTCAGTGTATGGGAGCTATGTGTTGTTCTGTGAAAATTATAATTGCACCATATATCACTCAGTTAATCTATATAGGCAGCCTGAGACATAGAATAGATACATCGGGCTTCAATGATTATCTCAAAAGTGTGATCCTAGAGATTTGTAAATAATCTTCATGTTTTCACCTTAGTGAGATCAGCTTCAGGACCTGGTTTGAGTTTCTTAATGTTCTTTCAGTCATTATAACTAGTAAAAACAGAAAGCTTGCATTACATACAGCACCTGTCACAATGTCAAGGTTTCCCAAAATGCTTTACAAAAAGTACTCTGTTGTCTGTAGCGTATAGTCTGCACTGGAGTACTGCTTTGAACTGCGCTGGAGTGCTTCAGTTGGAGTTTGGTGAGAGAGGGACTTTTAAGGGTTAATTTCTATCTAAAATCTAATCTTTCTTTAATTTAGCAACCAACTAAAAGTTGCTCTTTGGGTTGGGAGAAGGTGAGTTTTATTCCAGCTTTAAAACAGGCTCTGCTTGCAGCTGAAGCTAGTTAATGATTTAACTGGCTTAAACAGAAGTTAGATTCATACAACATAAAAGCAAACTAGCTACAATGCTGCTTGTGTCTGCACCGGAGTGCTGTTTTGGGCTGCATTAGAGTGCTTCAGTTGGAGCTTGGTGAGAGAGGGAGTTTGCTGAAGAGGGAAGGGGGAATCCTTTCATTTTCCACCTTTCCTCAGTAAGAAGAGCGGTGGCCTTGGCAAGTAGGAACTGTTGAGCATTTCTTCTGCCCAAATATACTCTAAGCTAGAGGAAATAAAAGTAAAGGGAGTAATTTAAGGATAAGCCATGGCAGGGCAGCTCGGCCAAGTGGAATGCTCCTCCTGTGTGATGTGGGAAGTCAGGGACACTTCCAGTGTCCAGGGTGACCACATGTGCAGGAAGTGTCTCCAGCTGCAGTTAGTTGAAATCCATGTTTCAGAGCTGGGGCTGTTACTGGAGCCACTGGGAAGCATCCTTAATGGTGAGATCTCCATGGATAGCATGGACAGTGAGGGGGTCACACCGCAGGTAAAGAGTGCACAGGCAAAAAGGGAATGGGTGATCACCAGGCAGAGTAAAAGCACTAGGCAGGTAGTGCAGGAGTCCCCTGGGTTCATCGCCCTCTCTAACAGATTTTCCATTTTGGATACTGCTGGGGGGGAGATGGTTTCTCATGGGAATGCAATAAGAGCCAAGTCCGTGGCACCATGAATGGCTCAGCTGCACAGTTGGGTGAAAAAGAGAGTGGAATAGCAACAGTGATAGGTGGTTCTATCATAAGGAGAACAGATAGATGTTTCTGCAGCTGCAGACATGACACCAGGATGGTATGTTGCCTCCCTGGTGCCAGAGTCAAAGGTATCACTGAGCAGCTGCAGGATATTCTGAAGGGAAAGGGTGAACAGCCAAAGGTCATGGTCCATATTGGTACCAACGACATAGGTAAAAAGAGGGATAAGGTTCTGAAAGCAGAATATAGGGAGCTAGGAAATAAATTAAAAAGCAGGGCCTCAAAGGTAGTCAGGAATACTCCCAATGTCACGTGTTAGCAATATCAGGAATAGGATAACAGACTAGATGAATGTATGGCTAGAGGGATGGCAGGGAGGGAGGGATTTAGACTCCTGAGGCATTGGGACCGATTCTGGGGAAGATGCGACCTCTGCAAGCTGGACGGGTTGCACCCCAGCAGGACCAGGACCAATACCCCTGCTGAGGTATTTGCTAGTACTGTGGGGGAGAGTTTAAACTAGAGTGACAGGGGGATGGGAACCCGAGCAGGGAGATTCAAGAAAGGGAACAGAGATAGAAACGAAAGGCAGAAAATTAGAAAGCAAAAGTGGGAGGCAGAGAAAACAAGGGCCATAGTACAAAAATAATATGTAAAAATGTTAAAAAGACAAGTCTATAGGCACTGTATCTGAATGCACAGAACATTCACAATAAGGTTGATGAATTCACAACGCAAATAGATGTAAATGGGTACAATATGATTGTGATTACGGAGACATGGCTGCAGGGTGACCAAGGCTGGAAACTGAATATCCAAGGGTACTCGATATTTAGGAAAGACAGGCAAAAAGGAAAAGGAGTTGGGGTGGCGTTGTTAGTTAAGGATGAAATCCCTAGCTAGGATTTGTGTAACAGTAAAAGGGGATATTACCTCAGAAAATCTAGATGTAGAATCAGTCTGGGTGGGGCTAAGAAGCAACAAGGGGCGGAAAACATTAGTTGGGAGTTGTATATAGGCCTCCAAACAGTAGTGGTAAGGTGGGGGAAATTAGAGATGCATGTAACAAGGGTGCTACAGTAATCATGGGTGACTTTAATCTACGTATAGACTGTCCAAACCAAATTAGTAATAATACTGTGGCAGATGAATTCCTGGCGTGTGTACGAGATGGGATTTTTAGGCCAGTATGTTGAGGAATTGTCTAGGGAACAGGCTATCCTAGATTTAGTATTGTGCAATGAGAGGGGGTTAACTAAAAATATTGTTGTGCGGGGTTCTTTAGGAAACAGCGACCATAACATGATAGTATTCTTCATTAGGATGGAAAGTGAAGTAGTTCGATATGAAACTATGGTCCTAAATCTAAACAAAGGAAACTATGAAGGTATGAGGTGTGAGTTGGCTAAGATATAATGGGAAACTTCATTAAAAGGCATGATGGTGGATAGGCAATAGCTAATATTTAAGGAATGAATGTATGCATTGCAACAGTTATACATTTCTTTCTGGTGCAAAAACACAACAGGAAAAGCAGCCCAACCATAGTTAACAAAAGAAATTAAGAATAGTATTAGATCCAAAGAGGAGTCATATAAATTTGCTAGAAAAAATAGCAAGCCTGAGGATTGGGAGCAGTTTAGAATTTAGCAAAGGAGGACCAAGAGATTGATTAAGAGGGGAAAAATAAAGTGTGAGAGCAAACTTGCAAGGAACATAAAAGCTAGCTGTAAAAGCTTCTATAAGTATGTAAAAAGAAAAAGATTAGTGAAGACAAATGGATAGGTCCCTTAAAGTCAGAACCAGGAGAATTTATAATAGGGAACAAGGAAGTGGCAGAGCAATTAAACAACTACTTCAGTTCTATCTTCACAGGAGAAGACACAAATTACTTCCCAGAAATACCAGGGAACCAAGGGTCTAGTGAGAAGGAGGAATTGAAGGAAATTAGTATTACTAAAAAAAATAGTGCTGGAGAAATAAATGGGACTGAAAGCCGATGTCAGGGAGATATAATAACGTTATTGGAATTTATTGTAAATTAATGGTATCTGTGTCCATATGTGTCTCTGTGTGTGTGAGTGTGTGCGTGAGATAAACTTGATTCGATTAAAGGCAACTGGTCTGAAGGCTTTGATGTAAACATAATAAACATGGGGGGAGGTTTAGAATGTAAGCTGTAAAAAGATATTTGCATTTTCAAATAAACCAGCCTAGATTGTTTTCAAAACAGGAAGTGAAATATTACACCTCACCAGGTGGCGTTCAGAGACAGTGGGCAGAAATTTTCGCTCGGGCGCACACCCGACCCACTCGAGCGTGAAATGATGCATGTTGGCCGAGCGTGCCAACGTCAACGCACAGTCGCGTGATTGTTCAGTCGGAGGGCGCTCTCCAGAGCGGGCAGCACGCCCGCCGACAATTAATAGACCTGTTAAGTCCATTAAATAATCAATTAATCTAAATTTTTCACAGCAGGCGAAAAGGCCAAGCAACTTTTGAATTTTTTTGGACACCTCATCCATGGGTTGGATAGCAAATAAAAACGAAATAAAAGTTTTACAATTGAATTAATAACATGTCCATGCCGATGTGACAGAGTCACATGAAGGGACATGTTTTATAACATCTTCATTTGCTTAATTATTTTTTGTTATGTCTCTCCATCTACCCTGCCCTGAGGCAGCTCCTCAGGGAGATTTTGCAGCGCTCACTCGTGCGCATACGTGAAGTTCGTGCTCAGCTCACTTGCCCTCCTCCCCATCTCCCCCGCCTCCCACACTGACAGCGCTCAGTGCTGCCACTCACATTTCACTCTGAGCAGGCCTTAATTGGCTCACCAGCGTGAAATCGCGGTTCGGTGCCGATTGTGGGTGGTGGTTGGCTTCCCGACTGCCCCCGCATGCCCCCACTGAGCCTGCCCACCAAGGTCAATATTATGCCCAGTGTGTTTATTTTTCCCAAAGATTACTGGTAAAACTTAATACAATGAGAGATTTTTATTATCAGAAAGGTAAAGTCCAAAGACATAGTGAAACAATGGGAATTTGCATTCAAAGAGGAAAATATGTGTAAAGGAGCGAAGGCTGTGTGTAAGGGTAGGCATTTTAGGATCTAACAAGTGTGAAAAGCCTTCAGCATCTAGGCCTCAAGCCGCTGTCTACAATGAACTGAAGTTAAGGAAACTTACTTTGAATTCGACTGGTTCAGGGTATTGTGTGTCACCTTGCCTGGGTCTTTTAAAATCTATGGGAAAAATTATTCCCCCGTTGGGTGGGGGAAGAGCAGGAGCAGGCACGAGCGGGCGGTCGGGCTCCCAGCCGATGGCCCCGGTCGGGGGTGTGCCGCCATTTTATGTGGGCGGGCCAATTAAGGCCCACCCAGCGTGACATCCGCCAGGAAGCGCTATGCCTCCTCAGCCATGAGTGCGCTCTTTTGCGCATGCGCACGAAAGAGCGCATTGATCTCCCTGAGGCTAAGTGCTGCCTCAGGGAGATTGGCTCCGTTTTGAAACTTTTAAGAAAGGAGTTTAAAATTTCCCCTGCCATGTCCCCTGATGTGACGAAGTCACACAAGTTGGGACATGTCCACAAATTTTATTGCAACGTTTCATTAAAATTTTAAAACCCTCATGAATTCTCATCCCGCCAGTGGATGAGGTTTCATGTTTTTTCACAAGCCCGCCTGGGCTCTTGGCCTGAGCGGGATTGGTTTCTTAATGGCCTTAATAGGCCGTTGACAGGTCGGCGGGCACGCAGCCGAGTTGGCTGCATGCCCACCGACCTGAAAATGTAACTGACACGGGGTGACATCAGGAGTTCCACCTGACGTCGCCCCATATCATTTTATGCGTTGGTGTGTGGGTCCCGCCCCCCGCACGAGGATGGAAACATTCTGCCCTATGTGTCTTACTGTTGTCTTAACAAAAGTGTAACTGGGAACCAGATTAAGTAGGGGATTTAGAAGTTGTTATAGAAGTAATTTGTAGACATATCTATGTGCGTAAAAGTAATTTTTCTCGTTACTAGCTGTTTAATCTAGTTTTGTAAAAACTTATCAGACTTGGTGGTCTTATTACTACTGAATTCAAGGCAAGCATCTCAACATTTATACAAATTGGAAAACAAATTGTGGCAGCTGTTTCAAGTTTCCCTTTGGGACTTGAACAACTCAGCATTTACCATTGGCTGTGCCATAACAGCCGATAATTCCCAAGGGCCTGATAATCTAAATCCCAGGGTGCTAAAGGAGGTGGCCATGGAAGTAATGGATGTGTTGGTTGTCATTTTCCAAAATTCTGTAGATTCTCAAGCAGTCCTGGCAGATTGGAGGGTGACAAATGTAACCCCACTATTTAAAAAAGGGAGGGAGAAAACAGGGAATTACAGACCGGCTAGCTTAACATCAGTAGTAAGGAAAATGCTAGAATCTATTGTAAAGGATGTGTTAACAGGACACTTAGAAATATCAACGGAATTAGACAAAGTCAACATGGATTTATGAAAGGGAAACCATGTTGACAAACCTATTGGAGTTTTTTTGAGGATGTAACTAGCAGAATGGATAAGGGAGAACCAGTGGATGTGGTGTATTTGGATTTTCAGAAAGCTTTTGATAAAATCCCACATAAAAGGTTAGTGAATAAAATTAAGGCACATGGGATTGGGGATAATATATTGACATGGATTGAGAATTGGTTTGCAGGCAGGAAACAGAGAGTAGGAATAAACAGATCTTTTTTGGAGTGGCAGGCGACGTCTAGTGGGGTACCACAAGGATCAGTGCTTGGGTCCCAGTTATTTATAATATATATCAATGATTTGGATGAGGGAACCAAATGTACCATTTCTAAGTTTGCTGGTGACACGAAACTTGGTGGGAATGTGAGTTGTGAGGAGGGTGTTCAGAGACTTCAAGGTAATTTATACAGGTTGAGTGAGTGGGCAAATACATGACAGTTGCAGTATAACATGAATAAGTGTGAATTTATCTACTTCAGTAGGAAAAACAGAATAACAAAGTATTATGTAATTGGTGGTAGATTGGGAAATGTTGATGTCCAAAGGGACCTGGGTGTCCTTGTACACCAGCCCCTGAAAACAAGCATGCAGGTGCAGCCAGCAGTTAAGAAGGCAAATGGTATGTTGGCCTTCATTGCAAGAGGACTTGAGTACAGGAGCAAAGATGTCTTACTGCAGCTACAGTGCCTTGGGTGAGACCACACCTGGAATATTGTGTGCAGTTTTTGTCTCCTTACCTAAGAAAGGATACACTTGCCATAGAGGGTGTGCAGTGAAGGTTCACCAGACTGATTCTGGGATGGCGGGATTGTCGTAAGAGGAGAGGTTGAACTAACTAGGCCTGTATTCACTGGAGTTTAGAAGAATGAGAGGGAATCTCATTGAAATGTATAAAATTCTGACAGGGCTGGACAGACTGGATGCAGGGATGATGTTTCCTCTGATTGGGTTTGAGGGGGAGGGCAGCGTTCGAGAACAAAGAGTCACAGTCTCAGGATACGGGGTAGTCCATTTAAACTGGGATGAGGAAAAACTTCTTCACTCTGAGGGTGGTGAACCTGTGGAATTCTCTACCACAGAAGGCTGTGGAGGCCAAGCCACTGAATAAATTTAAGAAGGAAACAGATAGATTTTTGGACTCTAAAGGTATCACAGGGTATGGGGAGAGTGCAAGAGTGTTGCTTTGAGATAGAGGATTAGCCTTGATCATACTGATTAGCGGAGCAGGCTCAAAGGGCAGAATGATCTACTCCTGCTCCTATTTTCTGTTCTTATTCACTGTGGTAATGTAGAAAATGCAGAAGCTAATTTGCACGGTGCAAGTAGTAATGTGATAATGACCAGATGAACTGTTTTAGTGATTGGTTGAGGGATAAATATTGATCAGGACACTGGGAAAACCCACCAGGCTCTGCTTTCAAATAGCGCCTTGAGATTACCTCACTGGACAGACAGGGCCGTGGTTTAATATCACAGCTGAAAGATGGTACTTTTGGCAGTGCAATGCGAACTCCTATTGCACTAGGAGTGTCAGCCTGGGTAACATGTTCACGTCTCTGGAGTCAGACTTGGCTCCATAACTTTCTGACTTCAGAGGCTTGAGTGCTATCACTGAACCCAGGTTAACACCTCCGCCAAAATCCCCCATCCCCTCACCTCCACCTGCTGCCCCAGTAATCCCATGTGAAGAATTGGAAATGTCCACCTGCAGAAGCCACCAGAAATACCTCCAAACAAAAAAAAACAGATTAGCTAGTCAAACATCGAGTTGCTATTTGAGGGAATCTTCTGTTTAAATTGTTGGAAATCTGCAGTCATTCTAACCAACACAAAGCAGCCTCATCAGCACCAGAACAGAGATTACAACAGGTTAATGTTTCAGGTGAAGCACTTCCTCTTAAATTGACCTAAAGTTTTCCAGAAGCAAACGCTGGTCCCTCATCTTTTTCTCTTCAAGATGCTGAGGGGTCTGCTGTGTTTCAACATTTACTGTAAAATAACTAGAGTTGGTCTCTCAGGCCCAAAAGACTTGGCACTTCCCGTCCCCACAGCGGACGACTTGCCGAAGCCAGATGCTCCATCCTCTCAAAAATGGAAGCAGATGAGAGGCCAGAACTAGAAGACAGTAACTTCCCCCTCCTCACCTCCCCTCTCCCCTCTCCATCTCCGCTCCCCCATCCCCCCTCTCCCTCTTCCTTCCCCCCCTCCCCTCCCCTCCCCTCCCCTCCTCTCTCCTCAACTCTAACAATCACAGCAGCAGAGACTCCTCTGTAACCTAAAGCTTGAGCAGGACACAAGGGGAATCCTAGGCAGCAATAAAGGAAGGTGCATGCTCTTTAAGCAGACACACACCAGGTAAGACTGCATTCATTTTGTACACCAGTCAATTGCTTGAGCTAACTAGGTAGCCCGCTAAAGTTCTTGAACGCAAATAATGCATTTGAAAGTTTTGCAGTTTATCAAACTGTGTATACTTGCCTAGTTTAAATTGTAATGTTGCCTCTGCTGTGCAGATTACTCTGTTGGTCCTTTTTGATTGCATCCTGCAAATTTACTGTGATCTCAGAGAAAACCCTGATCAAACCAGCACAAGATTCATTTCACACAGTTACGTCTGCCTTAGGTACGAGTTTCCCTATAATTGGCCACTTTTATTCCAGGCCAAATATGAGAAGAGTAGATCAATTTTGTATGCGAACCCAAAAAAAGTGTACAAACAGGGTGCAATAACCTGGTTCGATTACACAAACACTACAAACATAATTCAGAGACATCTGAGAGTGGAATGGCCCCGATGCAATGAGTTTATTTATTTCTGCTTATCTGAAGAAAGTGGGTGCGAGTAATGGCCCCATAATTAAACTCGCCTTAGTGCCGGCCACGTAACTTAAGGTGTAAAGTCCTGCGGTGACCCAGTTAGTACAATCTCGGAAAACAAATTTATTGAAACCCAAAACCTAAATTTACAACAAAATTCAACACACTGGAAGAGTGGAACAAATCAACCGTGCAGAAACTCATAAGGTTTCTAGAAGCAAAATGAATTTGTTCTCATTAGGAACAAATGGCTTAGTAATAACAAATAATACTCGCCTCATTTAAAAAAAAAATTCAAGGTGCAACCAAATCTGATCTTGGTGCTTTCACAGAACCATCTCTTATTGGGTCCAAAAGTATGATTTAGCTTTTTGCGGACTACATTACACACATTCAAACTGCAGTCATTTTGAGCCTTTTTGAAAGTGTAACACGCAAGTTACATTTTATACTATGTGCAACACCAAGACTGCCTGGAATATTCTGAATTCATTTCCGACCACGTTCTTGTTTGGATTTTTGGAGAAGGATATGAAGTGAAAATGCAGTCTAAAAATATTCAGACTGAACATTTTATATACAAACACGTACCTCCACCCGCTAAGATAAGGAATCCATCCAGCATTCTCTCTTGTGTTAGTGCTCAGTACTTTTTTCTTATAGGGTTTCATTTTTGTTTTTAGCTAATTGTCATTCACATGTTTGAAGAGTTACCATTGAATAGAAACATCTCAGTTGTGAGTTTCTATTAGAAATAACTTGCGTTCATATAATGTCTTTCATGACCTCAGGAAGTCTCAGCGTTTTACAGCCAATGAAGTACTTTTTGAAATGTGAAACGTTGTAAAAGTTGTTGATGTTATGTTTTAGTGTGCAGAATGGGTGCTGAGCTCAGAGGCCACTCTTGGCCACGTGGCTGCAATGAAGGCCAAATTCATGTCCCTGTTCACTTAAATAAGCTGTGGTCATCATTGCTGGGTGGCCAAACCGCCTAATCAGGGGTGTCAATTTCTCAAATTGGTAACGCCATTTAAAGGCGACCTACACCTCTTTAGGCGGCGGTGTATTTGCGCTGTTGGTCAAGTTTCCACACAAACATAGGCACAGCAGAATTATCAAGCTGCCCGTTCCTTCCTGGTTTTCAGGCATTGCGTTGGTGGTTTTGGTGGAGGCGGATAACAAGACTAGGGGCATCTTCTATCTAGCAGCTGGCAGGAAGATATCCAAGCGCAAGTGGGAAGAGGTGGCCAAGCAGTGAGTGCCACTGCTAGGATATGACTGCAATGGATGAAAAATATTCAATGACCTCACAAGTCTAACTAAGATAAGCCTACTAACTCATATCTAACATTGCTCTCTGGTTAGCCTTGCACTACCTGTCCCCCAACACTCATTATCCTTCTCTCCTCTAATTATCGGAACTCACCTTTAAGCATGGCAGCATAGTTTGCCCCCCCATCCCATTTCTGCACTTAAATTAGCACTCTGTACATTCAGTTCTCCTCACTGTTACCTCTTTCATGCCCTCACACCTCTGCCATCTTTCACACACATTATTCTACACTGACACGGACATCCTGAAAATGTTTCACTGCTCTAACGGTGAAATACTGCCGTCTTATTTTTACAGGGAATTTTGCAGGCTTTAACAGAGATTGGGCAGCCACAGGAGGAGTGTTACAATTCATCCATGTACTGCCATCACTTGAAGAAGGGGCCACGGGCATCAGAACAGGGAGTCTGTCAGGAGCGTGGCCTCTGGCGACGCTGGTGGAGAAGTCTTGCTGGGTTTTAAACCATGTTTCCCTCCTTGCCTTCTCGCTGAAATGTCATCCTCGCCGATGATGCATGATTAATTGTTTCTGTTTTCAGAAGCCAACCATCTGTCTCTGCTTATCCATGTCACTGAATGCTAACTCTAGTTCCTATCTTCCCATTTCAGTTCCAGAGACTCCACTCAGCCCTCAGGAAGCAGAAGATAAAGAAAAGGTGCCAGCACTGCACAACAGGAGCTGTCACTCAGTTTGACAACAGCTCATAGACTGGCACCATACATAGTTTAGATCACAGGATAGAGGGATCTGCACCTGGAGATTCAGCCAACATGATCATGCAGTGCAAAGTACAGGGCTAAAGGACACCCTGGGAAAGTAGCTTATCAAAGGGCAAACTTGCATCACAGTAGAAACACAGGTGAAATCACTGAGGGAGCCACTGTACATATCAAAAGCAACCATAACAATGTGCATTTACATAGCACGCTTAAGGTAGTGAAGTTTTCCAAGGGGCACAATCATACAGTATGTGGCACCAAGCCATGGAAGGAGATGGTGGGGCGTTGGGGCAGAGGGGTTGCAGTGGTGGAGCGGGGGTGTAGGCAAAGGAAGTAGGTTGTAAGGAACACCTTTAAGAAGAAGAGAGAGAGGCAGAGAGGTTTGGTGAGGGAATTCCAGTGTTTATGGGCCCAGGCAGCTGAAGGCATAGTTGTCAAAGATGGGGTGATTCAATTGGGGATGCTCCAGAGGCCAGAATTGAAGGAGCACAGATATCGCGAGGGCTGTAGGACAGGAGGGGTTTACAGCGATAAGGTGGGGGGTGACCATAAGAAGACCTTTGACAATCCACATGGGACAGCATTGGCCTGCCGAGTGAGACTGTGCACAGTAGCAGAGTTCATCTCCAACTGTCTTTGTTGGAGACAATGCAGTCAACCATGCAATACGAGGTCAGAGCGATCGATTCTGTAAGGACTGCAGGCAGAGCACGCTCCTCACCCCCGCCATGGGACCTCTGGTGAGAAATCTGACTGCTTTGATGTAAACTCCAAAACCAGGAGAGGGTAGGCTGGGAGTTTGGGAACCTCTCAGCATGTCTACACCCTTTGAGCAGAGTCCACACCCGCCCCTCCCCTGAGAGTGGGATTGGTTCTATGGTGGGGTGGGGGGGCGGCGGGGGTCACTGGCTGTCCTCGGTCAGGATGATGGCTCCATTCTGCCCTCCTGAGGCAGCTCCAAGGGAATTTGCTTTGAATGGTAAGGCTGTGGGGCTTGCAGTACACATTAACAGAGAGTGGTGAGAAGATGGAATTTGCCACCACAGGGAGTAGCTGAGGTAAATAGCATAATAACGTAGTATTTAAGGGGAAGTTAGATAAACATGAGAGAGAAAGGGATAGAAAGATATGTTGCTGGCATTGGATGAGGTAGGGTGAGGAGAGACCCATCTGGAGCTTAAACGCTGGCGTGGGCTATTTGGGTCAAATGGTCTGTTTCTGAGCTGTAACTTTGATGTAATTCCAGCCCTAGACCAATTTCTCACCCTAACAAATCAAGCAGCAGCATTAAGAAAAATGAGCACATGGGAAAGGCCTGTATTGCAATCTGTAGGCCCTGAGAATTAAAAATATGAAGGTCATAAACACTGAAAATCAAACACTTAAAGAAAGTTCCATTCAACTTGTCTATCATTCCACTTTTATTTGGATGCACCTCAGTGTTTACAACCATCCCTAACCTCTTCTCTTAATCCGGGTGGTGCACCCATCACGGATAACACCACACACTCAATATTAAAAACCAAAACCACCATCAAAAAATTAATACATGCATTTAGATAGTGTTTTTCATGACCACCAGATGTCTCAAAACGCTTTACAGCCAATGAACTAGTTTTGAAATGCAGTCTCTGTTGTAATGTAGGAAATGCAGCAGCAATGTGATAATGACCAGGTAACCTGTGTTTTTGTGATGTTGGGTGAGGGATAAAATTGAGGGAGAACTCCCCTGCTCTTCTTTGAAATAGTGTCATGGGATCTGTTACATCCAGCCAAGAGGGCAGATGGGCTTGAGGTTAACGTCTCAGACAAAAGACAGAACCTCTGACAGTGCAGTGATCCCTCTGTACTGCACTGCAGCAACAACCTTGATTTTTGCACCTAAGCCCTGAAGTGGGACTGGAACCTAGAACCTTGTGACTTAGAGGCAGCTGCTACACACTGAGCCACAGCTGGGCAAGGGGAAGGTGCTAAAAAAACTGGACTGAAATTCCCAGAAGCCACTCTCATCCTATCGCCAACACAGGTCATGCCTGGAGGAGAAGGAGAGCATTCGCTGAAGTGTTCATCCTTAATAAACCTGGAACTCTGTCCCCATAAAACCTGCTGAGAGTGGAGGCTCAACTGAGATGGGTGGATTTTTGTTGGACAAAGTTATGAAGAGCCACAGAACCAAGGTGGGTAGATGGAGTTCGGGTATAGAGCAACCATGATCTAACTGAATGGTAGATCAGTCTCGAGAGGCTGAATGGCCTCCTCCTATTGCTTTGCTCCCACGAACCCTGACACTGGTAGATCTTGACAATAGTGTAAGTATTACAACAGCAAGTCAGAAGCCCACCTTACATTTCTCCCACTTATTATTTTGAATGCTTTCCCTCTGTTCTAAAAGTAAGTCAATGGTTTTTTTTGCCATTGCAGTGCAACCAGCACTCACCCCCATCAATGCAGATCTAAAAATTAAAGAACCTGGAGAAAGGAAAACAGTCTTCCTGGCTGCAGAACCAAGTAAATGACTTTAGAGATCCCAAGATACTTACAAGTGACAGTTCAGCACATTCTAAATTCATCCACCTGAAATGTTCCTAAATTTTCTTTTGTTGTCGTATCCAATTGGTTCTGAAAATATTACACAACTCTTTCTGGATGCTTGTTAATCAGTTATTGTATGCGTGGAACAATTTCGGAGAAAGATGCTGCTGTGGGCTGCAATACAGTTGCGATACAGTTAATGTGTTTAATAGTTATACACAGGATTACATACAATGTGCAGCACATCCCTCTTTATTTAACAATATCAGGATATCTTCCCATTCCTTTCTCCCTCATGTACTTAGCTAGCTTCCCTTTAAATGCATCTACACTATTCACCTCAACCACTCAATCCAATGGCGCGCTCCATCTTCTAAGCATTCTGTGGTAAAGGAGTTTCTCCTGAATTCCTTATTGGGTTTATCAGTGAGTGTGATATTTTAATGACTTCTTGTAAAGGCTGGATTTTCCAGTCCCGTGGGAATCATCGCGGGCGGGATGGAAAATATGATGGGACAGCCAAAGGTCCCTTGACTTTGGGTGGGAATTTCAGGACTGGAAAATCCCAGCCCGTGTTTTAATCACCTCGACACGTGGAAACATTTTCTCCACAACCAAACCTTTGCATCGGCTTAAAAAGCTCACCATTATGGGAGGAAAAAGTACCAGTCTGTTCAATCTTTCATGATAGGTGCATCCTCTCAGCTCTGGTTGAATCCTTGCAGTTTTTGTTTCTTTTTGCACCTTCTCCTGTACATCTATTTACTTTTTCTAATTTGGTCTAACCAGGGTTCTCTCGAGGTTGACCATAACTTCAATACTCTTCAATTCTATCCCTCTAGAAACGAACCCCAACACTTTAGTTGCTTTTTTAAAAAATGATCTTTTTAACCCTTGTGGCTACTTTTAGTAATCTGTTTATCTATAGGCCACTGCTCCATCTGGACTGGCATTTTTCAAGGAGATTGTGGTCCCTTTAGTTTTAGCAAAATGTAGCATTTCACACTCAGCTATATTGAGATTACTTTGCCAATTACACGCCCATTCAGAAAGTTTAGTTATATGTTCAGCTTCCACTGTAGAGGTGGAGGTGTCAGCTGTGGCTCAGTCCATAGCACCCTTGCCTTTGAATCAGAGGGTTGTGGGTTCATGTCCCACTCCTGGAAAACCAAGAACTGTGACTGTACTCGAAAGAAGTTGCAATCTGTGACTGTTGGTAACTCGAAAGAGTTTCCACTGTAGAGGTGGAGGTATCAGCTGTGGCTCAGTTCATAGCACCCTCGCCTTTGAATCAGAGGGTTGTGGGTTCACGTCCCACTCCCGGAAACCAAGAACTGTGATTGTACTCAAAAGAGTTGCAATCTGTGACTGTTGATAACTCGAAAAAGTTTCCACTGCACAAGTAAACGACACTGATGCTAAATAGGAGTACTGACTTTTTGTATTGCCATCAAACTAGATGGCAAACTTTTCCCAGTGACCAACGACATTCCAATAAAGGCAACATAAATATGTTAATTAGAAACAGCTATATTAATATGTGCCAGTGCTAAGCAGCATTATCATGATTAATGAAGTATAAATGCACAAGATATAATTTAGTGCATTAAATATTAAAATTTTCACCCCCGAATGATGGCATTCATGACATTATTTTCAGGAATCTCCAATTGAGGAATTCAGATATGGGCGGTATTATCCCATATAAACTCTAAGAAATAATTAAATCCATAGTTTTTTTTTTAAAGTGTCACCCAAACCAAGAGATTTCAGTGATAAATTGAGTTATTTAAATAATTGAAATTATGCAAATAATGATTAGGATATTGTGATTTAAATCTTGCAGCGCAGACATATGGAATGAGCAATTATGGAACGATTCCCAAATTGAATTTTCTTGGAAATGCCTTTTTAATGTAGTTTTGAACAATTACACTCCCTCCCTCCCCATCGCGTGCGCAGTGCAATTAATGATCCTGGATTCCTTCACCTCACTATTGACAATCATTGTGTCGAGGCCAGAAGTTCTAGAGTTCCCTCCCTAATCCTCTTCATCTGTCCACTTCTCTCTCCTCCTTCAAGACTGTCCTTAAACTCAAGTTTTGACTAAGCTTTTGGTCATCTGGCCGTAATATCTCCTAATGTAGGTCAGTGCCAGAGTTTATTTGATAACCCCCCTTGGGATGTTTACTCTATGTTAAAAAACACAATACAAATACAAGTTGCATCAAAATAAGCTTCTGAAATTTCAAAACTGCCTGAATTTTCAATAGATATGGAAAAAAGCCTTGAACTGGGATGTCTTGTGGCACAGTGGGTAATGTCCTTGCCTCTGAGCCAGAAGCTCTGGGTTCAAGTCCCACCCCAGGAGGTAATGGCCAAGGAAAGCAGGTGAATAATGAGGTCAAACAGGCTGAGTATCACTCTATAAACCCTTTCAACATATGCCAACGGCAGGTAATAAGAGCAGGAGAGATGCCTGGTCAGCCATGTCATGGAAAGAAAGTTGGAGCCTCTACTGTCATTACTCATAGTTTCAGACTACAATGTGCATGTTGCCACAGCAACTCAGACTCCCTGTAACACACCATGAGAGGCCTGGTAACAGTCTATAGCCTAGAGATTACTGGCTGGTGATAGCAAAGAATGGGTGCTTCAACATTTTCAGGTAAGATTCTTCTGTGTGCTGGTTTAAAAAGAGATGTCGACTCTTGAAAATATTTGGGCAAACATTATGTATTTCATTAGCACTGGGAGAGATTCTGTTTGCTCACACTAAGAACATACCGTAATTGTTGGCTAGAGGTAATACAGTATGTAGAGAAGTTGAAATCTGAAATAGAATTTATTTTATTCATCAATTTGCAGAAACTTGAGATCATTAGATGAGTGAGTGGGTAAAAGACTAAACACAAAGACTGCAGAACAAAGCTCTCAATTGCCAGATTTTTGTCCTTTCTGCTATGACACATAATCCATCTACTTAACCTCTCCAAGTATAAAATTTATTGCAATGATTTTGCACTGTAAAGAGGAAAGCAATGTGCCCAAGGATTCATTTTTTTTAAAGAGAGCTAGGTTCTTGCAGACTCTGTATAGCAACCCTTTTTTTTTAGCAGTTTAGGGGTCAATCGTATTTTGATAGCTATCTCACCACATTGCATTGTAAAAAATTAAAATTCTAAAAATAGGACATTTCAACTACATTCATATTGGCTCCATATAAATAAACTCAAAGACCCTCATTGACAATTTGACAAGAAAGCTGCAGCCTTTGGGGTTTCTTTACTCTATAGCTTTATCTTTGCTTCAAGCCAAATAAAAACTAAAGCATTCCTACCGGGTATTTTGAGAGAGATTCAGGGCTAAGATGGATGAAGGTCTCACTCCATTGCACTTGCAACAGTGGAGTAGATCTCCCCAAGAATTCCAGGGCTGTGATCTCTTATTGAAGTTTACTGGTTGGGCCAGATGCCTCTGTAAACTCTTCCAGCCTCTACAATCCTTTGAGATCTCTATGCTCCACCAATTGTGGCCTCGTTGTGCATCCCTTATCTTCAACCATTGGTGGACATACCTTTGTTTACCTAGACTCTGAGCTCTGAAATTCTCTCCCTCTCTCCCTCCCCCACTTTAAGACATTCCTTAAAACCTATCTCTTTGCCCAAGGTTTTGGTCACCTGTGCTTAATACCTCCTTAAATGGCTTGTTGTCCTGTCTGGTAATTATCCTCTGAGACATCTTGGGACATTTTAATGCATTAAAGGCGCTATACAAAAGCAAGTTGTTGTGTCTGAATACCCACATGCTGCAATGCCTCGTGCCCTCTTCATGTTGTTTGTGCAGGAGTTAACTGCATTTGTTAGTGCCACGGCTCTTGCTTTGCAGTGATTCTCATTCTTACCTTCTCGAATTCTTAAATAGGATATTCAAATTTTTGCCCCCTTGCAGATGTCAACTTGGCTCATGCGATAACACTCTCAGATCTGAGGCAGATATTATGGGCTGAAGCCCAACTCCAAGGCTTGAACACATGGTCTAAATGCACACATCAGAATAGTAACAAGTATGTGCTACATTGTTGGATGTGCCGCCCATTGACTGAGATGTTAAACCGAGGCCTCACCTATCCATCTTGCGGTATCTTAAAATCCTTTGTCTCTGTGTCCTAGCAAATATTTCCCTCTCAACTACCAAACGAAAAGCAGATATCTGTTCACTGTTGATTCTGGGAGGATGCTGTTGGTGAATTGGGTGTGGTAGTCATTTGTAAAAGTTGTCTTTATATATCAGTACAAGTTTATTTCAGTTAATCCTGAAACTGTTACAGTAAACGTAGAGAAAGAGAGTTACCATTTCAGGTCTGTGAACTTGAAAGGTAACAAACTTGAAAGGTTATCTCTCTTTCCCTTTCTACAGGTGCTGCCAGACTTGTTGAATATTTTCTGTTTTTATTTCAGATTTCCAGCATTTGCAGTATTTTGCTTTTGTATTCCTGTTTCTGTAATTATTTTCTTTGAGCTTTGTTTGAATGACAATCATGAAAGTAGGATATATTATTTTTAAATGTATGTGTGTCTATGGGCAGAATTTTCCCCTCCCCATTGGGAAGGAAGTTTAGAAGTGGGCACGTGGAGGCGCACCTCTGATCGGCACCTCCGATTGGGGATGCGCTGCCATTTTATGTGGTCGGGCCAATTAAGGCCCACCCATCGTGACATCCAGAAAAAAGCGCACTCATCCCCCTGAGGCTAGGTGCTGCCTCAGGGAGATCGGCTCCTGTCTGAAAAAAATTTAAAAACAGAAGATATAAATTTCCTGGACATGTCCCCTCATGAGACACGGTCACATGAGTTGGGACATGTCCACCACTTTCATTGACAATTTTATTAAAAATTTTAAAACCTACATGAAACCTCATCCCACCCGTGGATGAGGTTTGATGCTTTTTTCAATGCCCGCCAGGGCTCCCGGCCTGCCTGCCAACCCTGAGGTTGGATGGGCAGGTCCATTAAGTACTTTAACTATTTTGTCAATGGCCTCAGTTGGCCATTGACAGGTCGGCGGGCGCACAGCTGATTCTGCTGAGCCCCCGCCTGCCTGAAAATTGAAATGAGGCGGGGTGACGTTGGGAGTTCTGCCCGACATCATCCAGCATCATTTTACAGGTTGGCGAGCGGGCCCCGCCCCCCCGCTCGCCAACTGGGAAATCCTGGCCTATATATGTGTATATATATACATTTATTTATAGATATATGCATGCACATTTATATACATATATATATATATATAATTAGCACTTTAGCATTCTTAATTAGCACTTTTCTTAGACAAATATCACCACCTTCAACACCTCTTTGATCCTTTTGTCTGTGACATCTTTTGATTATCTGCTCCTATCACTGCTTATCTCCTCAATCACCCCACCCTCAACTTCTCTCTCCCCCCCCGCCCCCCCACAACCCACCTTAAACCAGCTTATATTTCACCCCTCTCCTAACTATGCTTCAGTTCTGCCGAAGGGCCGTGAAGGCTCGAAACGTTAACTGATTTCTTCTCCACCGATGCTGCCAGACCTGCTGAGTTTTTCCAGGTAATTCTGTTTTTGTTTTGGATTTCCAGCATCCGCAGTAGCTTTTAGCTTTTTGTTTTTATCTATATATATATATATATATATATATATATATACGTGTGTGTATGTAGAGCATTAAATGTCTCAGTGTTCAAATACAATGAATGATCTCAAAACACGAACATTTTCTGTTACACTGGGCAGAAATCTCCCCCCATTGGGCAGGGTGAGGCAGGGGCAGGCGTGGACCTGATTGGTGCCCCTGATCGGGGCTGCGCTGCCATTTTACATGGGTGTGCCAATCAAGACCCGCCCAGCATGACGTGCGCCCAGAAACGCTGAGCGCTCCTTGTGTGGGCTGGGGAGGGGGGGGATTCCCTGAGTCGGGGCCTGTGGTCTTTCACGCATGCGCGCAAAAGCATGCAGAAATCTTCCCTGAGGCACCTCTGTGCCTCAGGGAGATTAGTTTAAGTTTCAAAGATTAAAATAAAGAAAATAAAAACATAAGCTGGGACATGTCAATGAGTGTTAATGGAAAAATTGATTAAACCTAAAAACCTTCATGAAACTTCATCCCGCCCGTGGATGAGGTTCCATGAAAAATGTGAAGGCCGCCTGGGCTCTTCGCCTGCCCGACAACCTTAAGTTTGGACGGACAGCTCAGTTTATTACTTTGATTGCCTTTTAAATGGCATTAATAGGCCTTTGACCTTTCAGCGGGCGTGCAGCTGAGTCGGCTGTGCACCCGCCAAGCTGAAAATCTAAATGACGCGCAGTGACGTCAGGACGCCTGCCTGATGTCACCGTGCGTCATTTTACATGTCGACGAGCCCCCGCTTGCTGACTGGAAAATTCTTCCCACTGAACCAATCCTGGGCTGAGATGGTCTACAAAGGATATATGGCATAGAAACAGGTCATTCGGCCCAACAAGTTCATGCCGTGTTTATGCTCCAATTGAACCTCCTCCCATCATTCCTCATCTAAATCTATTATCGTAACAAGTGCAGCTTTGGAACTCAATACCTGGAAGTTTGGTCAATGGGAAATTTAAAGTGTTAACCTTGTTCTTGCAAAGTCTAGTTTTATCTGTAATTAGCAGTAACTGGAAAATATTGTGTAAATCGAGTAAGTTTCTTTCTTTCTTCCAGCCTAAAGGAGGGTAAACACACGTTGCTGAGAAAGCTAATAGTTAATTAGCTAACTGGTTGAATCTAGTTGCTCTAGTTCCAGTTCAGTTCAGAGGGTCTGGTTTTCATGGTCCATGTTGGTACAGCAACATAGGTAGAATCAGGAAAGAAGTCCTGTTTAGAGAGTAGGAGTTGCTGGGCACCAAATTAAAAAGCAGAACTCCAAAGGTAATAACCTCTGGATTATTTCTTGAGCCACATGCAAATTGGCATTGGGTACATAAAATGAGAGAGATGAAATGTGTGGCTCAAAGACTGGTGTGGGAGAAGTGAGTTTCGGTTCGTGGGGCACTGGCACCAATACTGGGGAAGTGGGGACTGTACAATAGGGACTGTGAACCAAAGTAGAGATAATTAATGCATGACAGCAGAGTCAAAAACAGCAGAGAAAGAGAGTTCTGACATTTGTGTTGAGAGAGGTATGATGAGGTGCAGAATCCCCACGTGGCTGTTCACCAACAACCTCATCATCACCACAGGAATGGCCCACGTCATCACCAGCCAACACAATGGCACACTCCTCAAAGTGAGTGAGGGGCATTTTTTTTTCTATTTTTAATATTTTTCAATGCGCAGCCGATCTTCCTGAGGCAGCACTTTGCACTCTTGGGTTTAGGGATTCCCCCCTGCCTGCACAGGGAGTGCATAGCGCTTTCGTGTAGACATCACGCTGGGCGGGCCTTAATTGGCCCACCCATGTAAAAGGGTGACGCGCCTCCATATGCCCGCTCTTCAACTTCCCCCCTAATGGGGGGAAAATTCTGCTCTTGGAGTTTGGTGAGAGGGGGGGAAGGAGGTATTAATTTTCTTTTCCTATCTTTCTCATCCTGTAGGAATTGGCTCTTGCTTTAGTACAGGAAAAGAAGCTAGGTGTTTGGTGAGCGTCTGGTAAGTGGGAATGTTCTAATCTATCCCTAAGATTTAAAATAGTGCACATATTGGTGGTAAAGTTAATAAATTATATAAGAAAGCAATATAAATCAGATTAATATAAGACCATAAGACATAGGAGCAGAAATTAGGCCCTTCGGCCCATCGAGTCTGCTCCACCATTCAATCGTGGCTGATAAGCTTCTCAACCCCATTCTCCCGCCTTCTCCCCGTAGCCTTCGAATATAAATATAGCTAAGTAATTATTTAAAACACATTAAGGATGGCAGGACGGGTGATGTGTCCAGGCTGCAGCATGTGGGAGCTCCTGGATAACATCGTGATCAGCTGCAGTAAGTGTTTGCGGCTTGAGGAATTTTGGCTCAGAATCACTGAGCTGGAGGCTGAGCTGCACACACTGTGACCTATCAGGGAGGGAGAAAGTTACCTTGATGCTTTGTACCAGGAGGCATCCACACCACTTCAGATAGGGTCTTCTGATTTTGTCAGTGGTCAGGTACAGGAGGGTGTGACTGCGAGTGAGGCAGGTTACGGGGCCCAGAGGGCAGGAGTGCAGGAGTGTGAGCCTCTTGCAATTGTCCAATAGGTTTGAGGTTCTCTCAGCTTGTTTGGATGAGAGTGGGGGCTGCTGGGTGGATGAGCAAATTGACCATGGCACCGTGGTACAGGAAGCTATTCAAGTGGGGGGAAGCAAAAAGGAACATAGTGATAGTAGGAGGCAGAATAGTGAGGGGGATCGACACTGTTCTAAGTAGCAAAGAGCCCAAGTCCAGACGTCTGTGTTGCCTGCCCAGTGCCAAGGTTCGGGATATTTGCTCAGGGCTGGAGAGGAACATGCAGGGGGAGGGGGAGGATCCAGTTGTTTTGGCCCATGTTGGAATGATTGACATAGGTAGACCCAGGAAAGAGGTACTGAGTAGAGAATATGAGGAGCTAGGCACTAAATTAAAAAGCAGAACCTCAAAGGCTATAATCTCTGGATTATTACCTGAGCCGCGTGCAAATTAGCATAGGGTACATAAAATTAGAGAGATGAATATGTGGCTCAAAGACTGGTGTGGGAGAAGTGGTTCCAGTTTGTGGGGCACTGGCACCAGTACTGGGGAAATTGGGGGCTGTACCATTGGGACGGTCTACACCTGGACCAGACTGGGACCAGTGTTCTTGCAAACCACATAACTAGGGAAGTAGAGAGGGTTTTAAACTAAATAGTGGGAGCAATGGATCAAATGGGGAAAGATGTGGCATTTCAAAGAGTAGAGAAAAGGTAAGAGAGGAAAATAGTAATATGGGAAATGAGGGTCAGAGAATGGTAGGAAAGGACAGAGAGAAAAAATGCACAAAGAAACAAGACTAAATGTCACAAAGATGACAAAGTGAGTAAACTAAAGGTTCTGTATCTGAATGAACGTAGTATTCATAACAAAGTAAATGAATTGATAGCACATTGAAGTAAATAAATATGATCTGATGGCTATTATGGTAACCTGGTTGCAAGATGACAAGGATTGGGTCCTGAATATGAGGGGTATATGACTTTCAAGAAGAATAGGAAGTGAGGTAAAGGTGGAGGGGTAGCACTGTTAATCAAGGATGTCATTTGTGCAATGGTTAGAGATGACTTTGGTTCAGGCAGGATGTAGAATCCATTTGGGTGGAGATGAGGAATAGTACGGGAAAGAAGTCATTAGTGGGAGTGATCTACAGTGCCCACCCCCCACCCCCTCCCCCCTAACAGTGACCACAATGTAGGACAAAGTATACAAGAAGAAATATTAGGCACTTATGATAAAGGGAAGACAATAACCATGGGTGACCTTAATCTACATATAAACTGGCAAATCAGATTGACAGTAGTAGCCTGGATGAGGAGTTCATAGAATGCTTTTGAGATGGTTTCTTAGAGCAGTGATTTCTGCAACCAACCAGAGAGCAGGTTATATTAAATTTGGTATTGTGTAATGTGACAGGATTTATTTATTAATGACCACAGAGTAAAGGCACCCCTAGGTAGCAGCGAACACAATATGGTTGAATTGTACATCCAGTTTAAAAGGGAGAAGAGTGGCCCTAAGACTAGTATTTTAAACTTAAATAAGGGCAACTATGTGGGGATGAGAGCTAAGCTAGCTGAAGTGAACTAGGAAACTAGGCTAGGGGACAGATCAATAAAGAAGCAGTGGCAGACATTTAACAGGATTTTCCAGAATACTCAGAATAAGTATATTCCTACTATTAAAAAAAATTCTAAAGGGAGGACCCACCATCCGTGGTTAACTAAAGAAGTTATGGAAAGCATCAAACTTAAGGAAGATGCACATAACTGCACAAAGATGAGGGGCAGGTCAGATGATTGGTCAGAATATAAAGAACAGCAGAGAATGACTGAAAGGCTAATCAGGAGAAAATATTGGAGCATGAGAGGAAGGTAGCTGGAAAAGTAAAAACAGATAGCAAGAGTTTCTACAAGTGTTTAAAAAGGAAAAGAGTAAGTTAAGTGAGTGTTGGTCCTCTAGAGAGTGAGAATGGAGAGTTAATAGTAGGTAATAAGGAAACGGTGGATGAAATGAACAAATATTTTGCTTCTGTCTTCGCTATAAAATATTAAAAATAACATTCCAGTAATATCGGTAAATCAGGGGGCGGAGGGAAGAGAGGAACTTGATGAAATTACAATCACTAGGGAAGTGGTACTGAGCAAACTGATGGAGCTGTGGGCTGACAAGTCTCTGGGTCCAGATGGACTTCATTCCAGGGTCTTAAAAGAGGAGGCTCCTGAGGTCGTAGATGCACTGGTGTTAATTTTCCAAAATTCCCTCGATTCTGGAAAGGTTCCATCAGACTGGAAAGTAGCAAACATAACCCCTCTATTCAAGAAGGGAGGGAGGCAGAAAACAGGAAGCAATAGGCCAGTTAGCTTGACATCTGTCATGGGGAAGGTGTTAGAGTTGATTATTAAAGAGGTTATAGCTGGGCACTTAGAAAAGTTCAAGGTAATTGGGAAGAGTCAGCATGGTTTCACGAAAGATAAATCATATTTAATCAATTGATGAGAGATCTTTGAAGGAGTAACTTGTGCGGTGGATAGAGGGGAGCCTGTAGATGTACTGTACTTGGATTTCCTGAAAGCATTTGATAAGGCGCCACATCAAAAGGTGCTGCGGGAAATAAATGCTCATGGCGTAGTGGGTAACATATTAGCCTGGGTAGAAGATTGGCTGGCTGGCAGGAAACAGAGAGTATGCACAAATGGGTCTTTTTCTGATTGGCAGGATGTGACGAGTGGAGTCCCGCAGGGGTCTGTACAGGGGCCTCAACTTTTTACAATTTACACCAATGACTTCGGTGAGGGAAGCGATAGATACATGATAGCTACATTTGCAGATGACTCAAAGATAGATAGGAAAATGCATTGTGAAGAAGGCATAGGAGTTTACAGACGAATATAGATAAGTTGAGTGATGGTAGATGCAGTTTAATGTGGGAAAATGTGAAGTTATTCACTCTGGCAGAAAGAATAAAAGAGTATAGTATTACCTAAAGAGAGAATGACTGCAGAATTCCAACATGCAGGGGTATCTGGGTGTTCTCATGCGTTTTTTTTGTATTCATTGGGTGCATGTGTCATTGGCCAGGCCAGCATTTATTACCCGTCCCTAGATGCCCTAGGGGGCATTTAAGAGTCTACCACATTGCTGTGGGTCTGGAGTCACATGTAGGCCAGACCAGACTGGGTAAGGACAACAGATTTCCTTCCCTAAAGGGGACATTAGTGAACCAGATGGATTTTTACAAAAGTGGCTTCATTAGACTTTTAATTCCAAATTTTTTATTGAATTCAAATTCCACCATTTGCCATAGCAGGATTTGAACTCTGACCCCCAGAACATTACCCTGGATTACTAGCCTAGCTACAATACCACTAAACCATCACCTCCCCAACACGACTCATGCAACGTTAGGATGCAGGTACAGCATGTAATCAAGACGGCTAATGGAATTCTATCCTTTATTATGAGAGGGATTGAACATAAAAGTAAGGATAAAAGCAAAATACTGCGGATGTTGGAAATCTGAAACAAAAACAGAAATAGCTGGAAAAACTCAGCAGGTCTGAGAGCATCTACGGAGAGGAATACAGTTAAGGTTTCGAGTCCGTATGACTCTTCATCAGAGCTGAGGAAATAAAAGTAAGAATGTTGTGCTTCAGTTGCACAGGCCATTGGTGAGACTGCATCTTGAATGCTGTGTGCAATTTTGGTCTCCTTATTTAAGGAAGGATGTAAATGCATTGAAGGTGGTTCAGATTTATACCTGGAATGAGTAGGTTGTCTTATGAGTATAAATTGGTCAGGCTGGGCTTGTTAGAAGAGTGAGGGGTGATTTGGTTGAAGTAAATAATATCCTGAATGACCTTGACAAGGTGGACCGGGAAAGGACGTTTCCTCTTGTGGGTGAGTCCAGAACTAGGGGGCACTGTTTTAAAATTTGAAGCTACCCTTTTAGAACAGCGATGAGGAGAATTTTTTACTCTCAGAGGTTGTACGACTTTGTAATTCCCCACCTCAGAAGGCGGTGGAGGTGGGGCCATTGAATATTTTTAAGGTGGGTGTAGATAGATCCTTGGTAGGCAAGGGAATTGAAGGTTATCGGGGGTGGATGGGAATGTGGAACTCGAAACACAAACAGATCAGCTATGATCTTATTGAATGGTAGAACAGGCTGAAGGGGCCAAATGGCCTCCTTCTGCTCCTATTTTGCATGCTCGTACATGTGTTTGTATGTACTGTGGCTACAAGAGCAGGTCAGAGGTTAGAAATCCTGTGACATATAACTTACCTCCTGACTCCCCAAAGCCTGTCCACCATCCACAAGGCAGAAGTCAGGAATGTGATGGAACACTCTTCACTTGCCTGGATGAGTGCAGCTCCCACAACACTCAAGAAGCTTGACACCATCCAGGACAAAGCAGCCGGATTGATTGGCATCATATCCACAAACATTCACTCCCTCTACCTCCGATGCACAGTAGCAGCAGTGTGTACCAGTGTGTACAAGATGCACTGCAGGAATTCACCAAGGCTCCTTTGACAGCACCTCCCAAACCCACGACCACTCCCATCTAGAAGGACAAGGGCAGCAGACACATGGGAACACCACTGCTTGGAAGTTCCCCTCCAAGCCAGTCACCATCCAGATTTGGAAATATTTTGCCATGTCTTCACTGTCGCTGGGTCAAAAGCCTGGAACTCCCTCCCTATAACAGCACCATGGGTGTGCCTACACCACACGGACTGCAGCAGTTCAAGGCAGCAGCTCACCACCACCTTCTCGAGGGCAATTAGAGATGGGCAATAAATGCTGGCCCAGCCAGCGAAGCCCACATCCCATGAATGAATTTTAAAAAGTGACTCCTTAAAGAACTAAATAAATCTGGGGTGGAATCATGTGCTCTCACTGGTGGTGAGTTTGGAAGTGAGAAGGATGTGTTATTAAGCGGGATGTTGCTGTACCTGAATCCTGCTGCCTTCTCACCTCCGCCAGAATTAAGTTCTGGGTGGGAAGGCTCATGGTCGACTTCCTGCCCCATTGCCAATTAAGGCCATTAAGGGGCTAATTAAAGGACCCCTTAAGAGCATCAACCTGTTGAGCTGGGATTAACCAGCAGGCCTGTCAAAATGCGACATGCACAACAGCTGCTACCCTGCGCACAGCTTGTCCTCCTTTTTTGGGGGAACGTGGTGTTGTCCCTCAATCAAAATAACTCAGTGCCTGATCAAGGGACTGGACATCGGGAAGAGGGGTGGGTGTGGGGGGGGGGCAGCGGGTGGGTATGGCACTGAAAGCCAACCCCTTGCCTTTACTTCCAAAACCCCTGCAACCCTCCAAATCTCTCCCTTAACCCCCATGAAACCATTGCCAATTGTTTTAAAAACCCATCTGGTTCACTAATGTCCTCCAGGGAAGGAAATCTGACGTCTTTACCTAGTCTGGCCTACATGTGACTCCAGGCCCACAGCAAGGTGGTTGACTCTTAAAATGGCCTCTGAACAAGGGCAATTAGGGATGGGCAATAAATGCTGGCCTAGCCATCGACGCTAACATCCCATGAATGAATTTAAAAACTAGACTGGACGTACAGCGGAAGATGCACTATGGGACCCCTCGCGTGTCCCAATGCAAAGACTCTGTGGAAATTGCCTGGCAAGCCTGAACTCCTGATGGGAAATTCCCCTGCACCCTGGGACCCTTCAAAAAAGCCTCCAACTCCGAGTTAGAGTCAGAGCCTCCGATTGGTTCCAACTTACTTAACTAGATAATTACCCAGGAAATGTTAGACATATTAAAACTTAGTCTAACTCCTGGGTAAATGTACAACTGACACACCGACTCCTCTCCTAATACCCTGACTATCCTCCTTGAGAGTAGACTCAACGGGCTGAATGGCCTACGTCTTATGGTCTTACTACTGCCCTGACCCCATCATGTACCTCCTGCCCCCTCTTACCCAACCAGATTAACCCTACCACCAGTCTACACCCGATCCCCCAACTCGACCTGACTCCCCTCCAACCCAACTGGTACCCGCCCCCACACCCTCCTCCGGACGCGACTAGCAACAAACCTGATTTCCTCCCCACCCGACCTGACTAGCCTCCACCGCTCGACCCCTCCACGACCCAATGCTTTGACTCAACCAGACTACCCACTCACCCACCTACCCACTCACCCACCTACCTGCCTACCCACCTCACTGACCTACCATAGTTCCCATCTGCCACCCTACCCCCTTACCCGCCTGCCTTACCCACCCTACCCCCTTAAACAATTACCTTCTCTTCAAACTTTTTAAATTAGCTTGGAGACATTTAAACTCTTTACTTAACGGAATATGGCAACTACTACGTCAAAAGGTGGTGTAGCTTCTGCATGAATTCTCTCCGCTGCAGTCTCCAAGGTTTGTTGCACTAATTAAGTTCTGCAGGATCCTCCATTGGGGGATCAGCCAGAAAAATCAGAGGAAAGTAAGTTTGTATTTTTTTTGTCTGATCAGAGTTGGAAATAGGGTCTCTTATCCTGAGCAGAAGATCTGGGCCATAGTGTTTTATCACACCCTCTCCTTGTCCAGAGCATCTTATAACCAATAGATTACATCTGAAATGTGATTACTGTTGAGATTTGAAATGTGCACAACAAGATCTCACAAAAAAAACAATCAGAGCACATAGTGTTATTTTTTGTGAACATGTTGGTTGTGGGATATAGGCCAAGACACCAGGGAGATTTCCCTGCTCTCCTCTAATTAATATCTTGAGATATTTTATATCCATTTAAGCAGGTTAAAAAAAACCCCATCAATTTAATGATGCATCTTAAAACAGACACCTCCAATAATGCAGCACTTGCTCACAATTGTGCTGAATCATCTCTATGGATTATACGCTCAGGACCTAGAGTGCAGCGTGAACCTGAACCTTCTGACTCAGACAAAAGTCATCCTAACTGAGGCAATCTTAAATGCAAGGTTATCAGATGATCATCACGGGCAGAATCTAACTTCCCACGGTTGGGCGGGATGAGGTTTCTGACATTAATTTTAAATAAAAAGTTTTTTGACACAATTTTTATTATGTTTATGTTCATACGAGTGAGTCTTACGTGGGGATTTTTTGTTTCAGATTTTCAAAATCTTTATTTTTGATTTTAAAATTCTCCAGCTCCCTGAGGCAGCTCTCTGCTTTCAGGGAGGTTACAGTGCACGCTCCCCCCGCACCTGCTCAGAATTTAGCGCTCGCCCTCCTCCCACCCACAACTCGGCAGTGCTGAGCCTTTCAGCACGCGTTTAATGCTGGCTGGCCGTTAATTAGCCATCCAGCGTGAATTCGCAGTCAGGGGCCGATTGCGGGTGACGGGCTGTTTCCCAGCCACCGGGCCCACCCGATGCCCCAAAAATCCTGCCCCATGGCTTCAGGCCTCAGTGCAGAGATTTACGTATATAATCTAGGCTGATACATTAGTGCAGTACTGCAGAAGTGCTGCACTATCAGTGATGCTCTCTTTTAGTTAAAACATTAAACCGAGACTCCACCTGCTCTCTCAGTTGGACAGAAAGGATCCATTGGCACTATTTAAAGAAAAACAACTGA